>NW_017306532.1:232150-251293 GCF_000935625.1 Nanorana parkeri
CCCCCCCCTCGCCCGCAGAGTTGCAACAAGACTTGTTCAGGGCAGAACTCCCTAACAAAAGATGGCGGCGGTTAGCCCGCCCCGCGTCGTCGTGGTAACTGGACGTGAGACTGCCCCAATTTAAAGGTGGCGTCACCATGGTAATCTAGGCAACAACTATGGCTGAAGAGAAAGAGGCTGCCGGTGAGTGAAACTAGAATTTATGAAAGAAAAAGCACGTAGAGAAAAAAAATCAGGTTACAAAAAGAAGGTGATTGACCTGACTATGGATGAAAACTGACATGTCAAAACTTAGGAGGGAATCATTTACAATATTTACTGATTGTTTTAACTTTAAATGAGGACGTTTTAAAAGCAGGTTGAAGTCCTGTGGGGGGAATTTATCAAAGTGGAACAGACAGTATCTGGAGTAGTTGCCCATAGTAACCAATCAATCTATCTTCAGTTAAGCTTTGAAAAATAGCTTTGTAAAGCTGATTGATTACTAAGGGCAAGCGCTCCAGATTTTGTCTTCTCTAGTGTTCATAAATTCCCCTCACAAGATTCTTATTGTTAAAGTGGTATTAAAGTCTCTTTTTTATTTACATATACAGTATCTACTGCTAGCAACGTAAAAAAATAAAAAAGTTAAAAAACAGGTAATTACGTATCACTGTCAGACACATTTAGGGCTGACATATAAACACCAATTTCGTGTAATCAGTTGCACTGGCTGCTCTGATTACAAATTGTTGATACAGTATATACAAGTTGGTAGGCAATGGGGATCGTATACAGTGGACACATTTAAATATTTGCAAACATTTACATGTGTACTGCATCAAATGCCGTTTTTACACCTCTGACATAGATTTTTCTTGTTTTTGTTGACAAAGCTATATGCTGCAGGCCAATACAGATCTGTGTGTATGGGCCCATAGGAACCATTAGTGCTGCTTTCATATCCGTATAAAGGTCCCCTTACACCTGCCGATTATCGTACGATAATTGAGGAAATCCCGCGATTGTAGATAATCAGCAGGTGTATGGAAGGCGTGCAACCGTTTCTACTGTACGGTCGCAGGTCTTTTGTCTTACGAGCAGGCTCGAAAACCCGCCGAGAATCGTACGATTGTCGGCGGGTTTGGGGCCTGCTCGTAAGACAAATGCCGCACGGGCTGGTGTGTGCGCAAGCGCACACTGCCCGTTCAGCATTGCAGTCATCGGAAGATCGCAAGTACGATCTGCCTGTCCGCGATGGGCAGATCGTACGTTTCTTTAATTACCTTACAACCATCGCAAGACTTTGTTTTTGTTGGTTGTAAGGTGTATGGCCAGCTTTAGTTACAGCTCTGAATGCAGATATATGCACACCTGTGAGCAGGAGCCCTAACCCAATCAAGTCATTTTTGTCACATGATACCTGCAGAGATTAGAAAGGGTGGTTTTTGGGTGGTTTTTGGTTATTTACAATTCCAGACCGACTGACTGACTGACTGACAGTGTACCCGAATGTCATCTGAAACATCAAGTCGATTTCTCTACTTTAGTGCCGAGTTCAGAAATGCAGAAAATCCTGTTTCAAGTTTTTTTATTATTATAATTTAGGGGGTTATTCACAAACCTGCCAAAGGCAGCCGTGTGAATAACCGACCCGAAGTGAAGTGAGCTGAACGCTGTGCGGCTATTCACTTCAGGCTTGTACAGCTGATTTCAGTCGCATATCGGCTGAAATCCGCCATACATCGGCTTGCTTCGGGTCGGCTGAACATGCTCAGCATGTTCGGCCGACCCAAAGTGTAGAAGGAGTTCAACTCAGCCGATCCAACATCTGGATCGACTTAGCCGAACCTCCGGCAGGCTACTCACTGCTGTTCGGCCCATTCCCATACGGGCCGAACAGCAGTGAGTGAATAGCCGAATGCCGCTGCGCCTCACGGCGGCTCCCCCGGGTTCTCAGTGTAATGACAGATCAGCGTCCCTGGTTACACCCGGTAACTAGGGGGCGCTGATCTGTCTCTGCAAGTGGCCGGAGCCAGCCGTGAGATGACGGCTGGCTCCGCCCAGCTGTTAGTAGCAGGCTGTCGGAATAGTGAATAGCCTGTACAGCAGCCCGTCGGTTCTACTGAACCGAAGGGGTCCTGGGGCCGAAGCTAGCTGAAGGATCAGCCGAAGCTACGGCTAGATCCTTCGGCAGCTTTGTAAATAGACCCCTTAGAGATCCAGTACCATAACCCCATTATTTGGTTCTCATACCCCTTATTACAGCATATTTAAACCCACAAACAGATCTGACCCATACCAAAAAATGGGAGAATGAAAACTGAACAACCTTTACCGGGATGGTGGGGTCCTCACCGTCTCATAATATGACCAGTTTGTATGCGTGGTGCAATGCCCACGATTACGTAATTGTCTTATGTTTTCTGTACTATGCGTCATCTATAATGTGTTCGTGTATGGAAATATCTGCCCGGAAAAAAGTAATAAAGATTTTTAAGGAAAAAAAATCCCCCAAAAACTAAATGTTATATTGCAGCTTAGCAGTACTTATGATGTGGTGGCTGCATTCATTTTGTTTTTTCCCTTTATTTTCACCTGGTAATGTTGTACATTACACACTTCCTGTCCCTGTGTGTCTCCACTTACTTCTCCATGGTATCTCTGGAAGGAGCCATGGATGCCATACCGGCTGGACCTCAAACATGTCTGCCTATGTTCATTTCCATTACATGGTGGGTTGGCCATACACTGGTAAATTTTCCTATAAACGTTCATTTGAAAAAATATTATTAAAGGAGAACTATGAGGTGAGTGTTTTTCACTCACCTCATCATTCTAGCCGACCTGTGACAATGAGACTGTCACAGGTCGGCTCAGTAGATCGGGAGGTGAGCGAACACATACCGGTGTTCGCTCACCTCTCGATCCTGTCACGGCTCTCTGCCGTGACAGGGGGAGGGGCTGGATTCCCCCCCTCCCCGCTCCGATCTGCCAGGGCTGACTGGCGGATCGGACGGGGGAGGGGGCGGGTACAGCTGGCTCTGCCTCTAGATAGGCAGAGCCAGCTGTCACTCACGCAGCTGGGCGGATGCAGACATAATTGTCGGGATCCGCTTCAGCTGCGGCGCCTCAGTATACTGCCAGCAGTAGCTCGCGGTATACTGTGGCGTCTCAGTATACCGCGAGCTGTAGCTCGCAGTATACAGAGCTTAGGGTGACGGGAGGACGCTAGTTTGTGTCCTCCCGTTACCCTAAGGAGAACTATGGGGAAAAGCCTTAACCCCATAGTTCTCCGTTAATAATTATCAGAGTTTGATAATGGCTTTAGAGGTTTGATGAATTCGGTTTGAAATATTGTTCCATTTCAGAATATTAGGAGTTTCCCAAAAGATAACCACATTGACTATTAGAATTTCCTTCTTTCGAGAAAAATGTATCATCTGGGTCTTTTGATGTTTTTGTTTTTTTTGTTACTACACACTACACTTGAAATCAATTGTCTATTTGACCCCATTAACTATAACAGGGTTATTCATAAAAGGGTGAAGAGTTTGGAGAAGGCATTGAATAATCTAGGCCAATTATAGCTGATTTGGAAATATTCTCCAATTCAGCTCACTTTCCAGCTACAGTATGTTGTCCTAGATTGTTCGCTTCTCCTGCCTTCTCCAAACCCTTCACCCTTCTGTGATAACCCTGTTAGTTTTTTATCTAACAAAATTTTCCTGGTGTATAGCCAGCTTAATGTAGATACCGCGTATAAGAACTGGTAAGCTGCATTTGTGTTTTGGGGTTTTATCCCTGTACAGGAAGAAGCTTTACAAAACACATCACGCCTGAACCTCTTTTTTTCCTTTTAGCCATTCAACATTTCATTTGCAAATGAAAAGAATATGTAAAGAAAGGTAACAGTGTCACTGTTTATGGTTCAGTGCATTTATCTTTTTCTATGCATCAATTATTCTGTGCCCTTTCTCATATGGGCGCACCCATACACAGGAAAAGTGTCTTATGTTTATAGGTAAATAAGTGGACAAAGGCCAGAGACTAGAGGACCACTGAATGTTAAAATACTTTAACACCTAACACTGGCCAAACATGAGTATGTATGTAAGTCCTTTGTTTTCCAGCCTAGTGTCCTGATAATTGGAAAAAAAAAGGAATTTGTGTGAAACTCAGGTGAAAAAAGTGTTTTTATTTCTTAATAAACAAACTGTCCTAATGACTTGCATATCTACATGACCAGCGACCATGGTGCTGGAAAGATCCAGTTCTTATGACGATTAACATTATATCTTTATCGATCTCTTTCAAGCTGAATTCCCAGTTATGGTTGGAATGACAATTTAAAGTACACTGTACTAATAAAATTGATTGAATTTGTACTGTTTGCAATTGCCCCCCACCCCCCGGGCTCTGTCCTAGTACAGCATGCTATGGCTATTACTTAACTTGCTCCCCATTCTGGTGATCATATACAGGGTTATTCACAAAAGGGTGAAGAGTTTGGAGAGGGCAGGAGAAGTGAACAATCTAGGCCAAAATAGCTGATTTAGAAAGTGAGCTGAATTGAATAATTTTTCCAAATCAGCTATTCTGGCCTAGATTGTTCACTTCTCCTGTCTTCTCCAAACTCTTCACCCTTTAGTGAATGACCCTGTATGTGAAAATGCCCCAGCTTGCCCATCTACAAAATGCGCTTGCATACCGCAGCCACATTCATTTGTATGGGTGAGCTGTACTCCTGCTCTACTCTAGTCATCCAACGCAATACTGCTCACCCATAAGAATGAAAAGGACGGTGGCGTGTGGACGTATTTCAAAGACAGGCAAACAGGGAAATTTTCGTTAGACAGGCCGTGAGGTAAGTACTTAAAGTAGAATTAAAGTCTCCGTTTTTCTCTACATATATCTAGCAAGCAGTAGCTTGCTCCCAGCTGCAGTGCACAGGTCCCGAACGGCCACGCAGGAGGATGATATGGGCAGGCGCATGCGTAATCCATATCACCGGCAGGGAGAAGAGGAGAGACTCAGTAGGAGTGAATGAATGCAGCTGGGAGCGTGCACGCCAGACAGACTCCGAGGGACAGGAAGAGACAGCAGTCTACGCTGGATCAGAGACTGGCACCAGCGCTGGAGGGATTTCTGAATACAAGTGGAAGGAAGAAGATGATCGGATCAAGAGACATAATTTAAGTTAAGTCCTTAACTGCTTCCCGGCCGGCCGTGGTAAAAAAACGGATGGGGGCTTTCTAGATCTGAGCGGGCGTCTTTTTCCTCCGCGGCGCGCGGGAAAGTCCTAAAATGTAAAAACAGGCAGCGATGCCTGTTAACATACAAGCGATCCGCCGGCTATAGAGCCGGCGGATCGCTTGTATGAGGTCCCGGGACGTGCGCCCCCCCCCCACGGCTCCCCCCCTCCCACTGGTCCCAGGCTCCGCTGTGCCCGGTGCGAGCCCGGGACAAGCATAGTGCCACTTTGACAGGGGATCAGAGGGAGATCGGTGCACCACCTCCCTCCGGTCCCCTCTCCGCTGTCAGAATGCGGAACTGATGTATATTACATCACTTCCGCACTCTTGTGTCACTCTCCAGCTTCAGGCGCTGGAGAGAAGCTGATGAAGCAGATCCCTGCTTCATCAGCTTCTTCATGGGGGGTCCTAGATGACATTAGGTGTCTTGGAGACCCCTGATGTCTCAATAAAGAGGACCTGTCACATCTTTTGCTATCACATAGGGGGTTTTCTTAGCTCCCTATGTGATAGCAATAAAGTTAAGTGAGAAAAAAATTAAAATTTCCCCCCAAAAAATGTAAAGTTACACATAAAAAATAATTAAAAAAAAAACAAAACTTTTTTTAAAGTCCCCCCATGCATAAAAGCATGCAGACATGCGTCGGGTGCGTATACGTGCGAAAACGACTATTGCGCCCATTACGCCACACATGTTACATATCGTTGCAAACGTCGGAATGAGAGCAATAATTGGAGGGCCATCAATCACTGATAACACTAAACTGATGAGCGGTAAAAGCTTGTAAAGCGTCACTTATGGTCAATTTTGGGTATGGTAGTTTTTTGCGATTTCGCGGGTGCGCGCAATTTTAAAGCTTGACGTGTTTGGTGTCTATTTACCCGACGTGACCCCGTCTTTTATATTTTACCAAAAATGTGGGTAATAATAAATGTTTCCTAATATAATGGAAAATTTTCGGTAATTTTTCCTTAATATAGTAAAAAATAAAAACCGCAGTGGTGATTAAATACACCAAAATAAAGCTCTATCTGTCCCCAAAAAACATTATAAAATTCATTTCAGTACAGCGCTGCATGACGGAATAAATGTCAGTCAAAGTACAGCAGCGCTAAATACTGAAAAATGGCCTGGCCAGGAAGGGGGTCTAAACACCTGGTCTTCAAGTGGTTAAAGCAGCTTTACAATGGGGAAGAAAAATGGGAGGGTTTAATGTCACTTTAAATCCACAATGGACTACAATCTCAATAAAAATTAGTAAACTATAAGTGACATTGTAATCACAGGAGTGAGCTTGGAGCGGTGGATACTTCACAACACACACAGGGACCATGGGGAATAAAAGTAGCCACCCTACAGAAGGAAGGACAGCGTCAGCACTAATCCAGAGATGATTTGAGAATGTACAGCAATGCACAAATAAGATACAGTCTTCTTAATAGTTAAGGTACTTGAATACATTTTTAAGATTTAATTCCTGAGTTTGGTGTCACTTTAACACAGTCTTTGACCTAAATGGGGTGTTGAATGGCATACAGTACAAGTTCGCTAGAAAAACTTTAACGCTCCAATAACATCTATGCCATGTAGCTGCACGTGCAATGCTGCGCATAATGCCACATCACAAATAAAATTGTTTGAATTTGTACTTTATGCAGTCTACAAAATGTGCACAATGCCACATCGCATGTTGCAATGTTAGGTGCGGTGTGGTGCCATTATTTCTTAATAGTACCGCAACGCACCTAGCTATCCTATGTACATTGTATCGTACCACATTGTATAGTAACTTGTTACCATGTGATGTGGTGTGATGCAAAAAAAAAAAAAGGGTGCACTTCTTTCAGTGTAATTAAGCTGTGGTAGGCAGCCCATTAAAATGAATGGCTTGCCGATCCACACGCACCACATTGCACGCTGCAACACCTCTGAAGCCTCAGGATGAGCAGTGTTATTCATGACAGCAAGTGGCTTAGTGGCGAGCATGTCTGCCTTTTTAGCACTGAGGTTCCATTTTTAGCCAGGACACTATCTTCATGGGGTTTACATGTTCCTGTGCTTGTGTGAGTTTCCTCCGGGTACTCTGGTTTACTCCCACACTTCAAACACATTGGAGTAATTTGGTTCCCATCTAAAATTGGCCATAGTAGGATATTCAACTGAGTGCATTCAAGATTGCTGCCTCACCATCTGCCCCAACGGTACATAAAGCACTTTGAGTTCACAGGGAGAAAAGAGCTATAGAAATAAAAAATTAATGAATGAATAAGAAATATTCAATCACTGCTTATGCCTTCCGCACCTTTTGCAGCCTTCATGTGCCTGTCACTGCAGCGATTTCTACAAACCCTGTATTTTCACAATTGATTTATCATGTAGGACGCACATGCACATTGATCACCATCCCAGAACCTATCTGATTGTACACTGATGTTCAGTGTGTGTGGGGTAGACCTAGTTTGGTGTGCCATCTTAATACTGCTATTTTTGTACCGCCTCTTGTAATAAAAAGTGTGCATGTGACAACATTTTACCTGAAAATGGCCTGTACACTGCTATCGGTGCAAAAAGCGCAGTGTATGTACAGGTATTACCATTGAAGCCACCATTCCAAGCTCCAGTATATAGAATCATGTATGTGAGCTGTTGTGTACCTTCTGTACATACAAACATAAGGATTCCTTAATAAAACGTTCACTGGGCGGATGCTGTTCACATGGCAGTAGCACCCCTAGATGGTGCTGATGAATATAGGAATAACCTATACTTATCAGTGCCATCTAGGGGCGCTACTGCCGTGTCCAAGATAACATTTTTTAACAGATGAGTCTGTGCATGTCTCTTCTCTCCTCTCTCCTAGCAATTTTTAAAAGAGTGTATACCCCTTGTGTGGCACATGTGCAGTACAGTGTACACCCCGGCTCATTCACTTATTGCTGCAGCTATAGGGGTGTTCTATATCATATTAGAGCGATAAATATTTGGGTACCATAGGTAACGGAAGTTTGACTGCAAAAGATTTTGTGAATCTGAGCAATACCTTTTTTCCCGAATCCTGCCCTTGGAGTAGGTAACACATACTTGCAACATTTCAAATGCTCTATCAATCTGCCTATCTACTGTATGTTGATCCCTTATTATGACAATTCAGATACCATTGGAACCAGCAATCACAAAACTAAGCTATTGCTATTTCATACCTATTTTCTATTTTTCTCTTATAGACGCACTTGTGTCAGAGCTACAGAAAAAGATCACCGAAGCATTTGAAGTGTTTGACCATGAAAACAACAAAACTGTAGATGTTCGGTAAGATGGCGGAGCTTTTGGAATAACTCTGTATATGTAGCACATTCAAATAAAACACAAAAATGGTTCATACAGTAAATAAAAAATGGAAGTACATTCAGCACTACTCCCCAGTGACAAGAATGCTTAAATAATATTTGTGTTCGGAATCTCGCGGGCCGCGCATGTTGCCCCGCTTTGTACATGATATACGCCAAGGCCATGTTGACCTCCCTACTCCACACAACCTGAGGTGTGCCATGATTTTTATGGTCAGTACGCCAAATAAGGGGGCATACTCTAGTAAGCGTTGCGTAATACTAGTTATAATAATGGGGATGGGAGGGAGGGTACGCCGGAGGTCAGCAGCAGAGGCGTCCACCTCCCTCTCCGTGTTTAAGGGCCCTGGAGGCTCCGACTCCTCCCACAAACTCGGCTGATGTTATTAGCCTCAAACATATATATTTGTTTCTAACATATATTTACTCTAATAGATAAATAAATACCCAAAGGGCTCTGTGAAGTCTTTATGTATGCCAATATTTTATATGTAACAAGTAAAGAGATGAAAATGTCCTCCATCCCTGTTATTTTTTTTCCATCTTTGTCCTCACTGGAGAGAGCCACTCTCTCTAATGTCACAGTGACCACTGTCACCAGGACTGAAAGTTAAGGAAAGTCCAAAATATTAAGTGGTCGCTGGAACAGGAATAGAGGGTAAATCTTCCAATGGAGATACTTTTTTAGCACAGGCTCAGATGTATCTGAGCCTGTGCAAAAGGGCTTTTGTTGGCTCAAAGCGGGGTTTCCCATAGAAGTTTAAATAGAAATCCAGTAATATACCGGGGTCCAGATTGTAGCAATTTGTGTGATCTGTATGGTTTGCACTTTTATTCCATCCCCTTTGTACTGGATACAAAATGGTTCCTTTTTTTATCATCACATTGGTATCTCAGTTCTTGACTAATAGGCAGTTTAGAGAACAAATACTAGAAACTTTTTTGTTTTGTTATTCCTTTAAACCCTAACTCCAACTAAAATGTGTTTTGAATAGAGTGGAGATGGAGAAACTAAAATGTGTCTCATTTCTACCTGTAACCTCCAATGGAGAGATTTTCTTACTGTTCTTTGATGCCCGTATAAGAAATGTATGGTGCAAGCGTCACCTCATTGCTTAAAAAAACAAAGAATAAACACTTATTTTTCTTTTGATTATGTTCATGTTGGAGAGATTTGCTGCCACTTCCTGTGCAGAAAGGAAGTGAGAAGGAATCTCCCCAATAGGGGCAATAACCCAACCCTGCTCTATCCAAAGTAAAATAATAAGCCTGTCTGGAGTTGGGCTTGAAGCCAACATTGTATGCGGTAAACATATATCTGTGAAAGGATGATTACATTTATACATTACTGCTGTTTACAGAGAAATTGGGACGATCATAAGATCATTAGGATGTTGCCCGACGGAAGGAGAACTTCACGATATGCTTGCGGAGGTAAGAGATATCTGATGTGATGTGATGGTAATACTAATATGTTAGTTAGCATTACCGGCAAGATCCAGGCACCAGGTAGTTGTTGGCATTGGGGTTTTAGTGCCAAAAACCAGTCTAATACATTTAGATTATGTTAAACCTTAAAGTAGTTTTTTTTTAGTTCTGGATAGAGTAAGGGAGGGTTATAACCCCTGTCAGCTTTTTGCCATCTGTATCACACTTTCAACAACAGGAAGTGAGAGGAAATCCATCCAAAGTGAAGGGAATCCCTAACTGAACTAGGGTCCTCATTGGCAGATTTCCCATCTATTCCTGTTCTGACATCCCAAAATTTGGGATTTTTTCTTCTTCACTTTCAGTGTTAATGGTTGAGGTTGTAAAGTTTAGTTTCTAGAAAGTTTCAGTTTCATTTTAATCTAAAGCTGGCCATATGCCAGTGGAATTTTGTTTGATTTTTTTTTTTTACAGTAAATGGGGTCAAATCGACCATTGTTTTTGACCGTAGTGGGATAGAATTTTTTTTTTCTTGAACGGACAAAATTCTAACACTGACTGTGGTTTTTGTTTGGGAAACTCCATTCATTCCAAAATCGAATGCTAAAATCAAACAAAATTTCTGACGCCATTATCGAATGTTATGATGAGATTTTCGAATGAACATTCGTAGATGAAAATATACGAGTGTGTGGCCAGTTAACTTAAAAGAGAACTATGGGGTAAGTGTTTTTCCCCATAGTTCTCTTTAGGGTCACGGGAGGACATATACTAACCTCTTCCCGTGACCCAAAGGTCAGTGTATAGCGAGCTATGGCTAGCGATATACTGAGAGTGCCGCAGCCGTGACGGATCATGACAATACTGTCGAGATCCACCCAACTGCGTGATTGCCTATCAAGAGGCAGAGCCAGCTGTGCCCGCCCCCTCCTCCGTGCCTTACTCCACTCAGCGCTGGAGGATCGGGGAGGGAATCCCTGCGGGGAGCGGTGGCTGACAATCACCTCTCACTGCAGGGAGACAATCGGGAAGTGAGCAAATCGGTGCATGTTTCTGCTCACTTCCCGATCGATAGAGCCGACCTGTGACAGTATCAATGCCACAGGTCAGCTCTAACTATGAGAATGACTGGAAATCACTCACCTTATAGTTCTCCTTTTAACCTTCCCCTAACATTTACCCTCATCCTAACCCTAAAGCCTAATCTAACATTTAACCTCCAGCAAACAGCTAAATATACAGTCACGGGTTTATTCATAAAACTTCTATACACTGGCTGGATGCCGTTCCCATGGCACTATTGCCACTAGATGGCACCGAGGAGTATAGGAAATCCCCATACTCAGCAGCGCCATCTAGGGGCACCTAGTGAATAGAGGTTTTATAAATAAATCCCCATAAAACACATATGCACACTGTTTTATTTGCCATAGGATTCTTTAAAAAAAGAAATTTGTAGTAACCCTTGCGGTGGGGCTACCCCCACACTGCAACAGTAACTGTTTGCTTTGATCTAGGGAGGGAAAAAAAAAACTTATACCGGCTTGCTCTTAGACTGGTTTTTCCAGCCTCTCCTCTTCTCCCTCCACTACAGCTGTCTAAGTTCCCCGAGTCATCACGTTCTATATACTGTGTAAAGGGCTTGAGCACACAGAGGGACATACTATCACTGCAGTGGAGGAGGAGACATTCAGGAGGTAGTGCTGTCACAGCTGGCTTGCTGGGAGGATCAGGTGAGTATAACTTTTTTACTTCCCTCCCTAGACCAAAACGAGCAGGTAACTCTTGCAGTCCGGGGGTAGCCCCACTGCAAGGGTTAATTACATTTTGCTCGGAGTTCTTTTTAATTCTGTTCAGCCTGTCTTCTAATATACACACACCCCTGCCACAATGCACAGCCAATCAGGTCTTTTCTTGGATACGTTTTATTGCTTTCTGGATCACACATCTAATAACTGGACAGAGGTAATGTAGCTGATTTATCGGAGCTCTATTATGAGAAGGCTGGAGGCAGAAAGATGATCTAGTGCGTGTTATTGCTGAACCAAGAAATACATGGGACACCTGTCTGTGAGTGTGTAAATCACAACACTGACTGTACAGAATTATATATGCGTTTGCAAAATAGCTCACATGTGTATTTATACTGTGCATGCACTTTAGCTGTTTGCCTGGAGTTCTGATGTAATCTCATCTTAACCTCTTTACCCTAACATTTAATCCCCTAAATCTTAGCACCAGTCATAATCCTGACCCTTAACCCCTGACCCTAGCTGTAATCCCACCCCCAACACTGAGTAACCTCTACATTTAATATATGTATACTTTATAGTTGCTGGTATTCAAAGGTCCAACCTGCCCTTGGTGCCACATCTACCCAATCTCTGCACCAAAAACTAGTGTCACATTTTTAGTGACAAAATCAACTGATTTGCAAAAATATATTTATTTTATTCAGCGACATTGCTGCTCCAAAACACATATTGATTGCAGCCTCAAGGCAAAATGGAAACTATGGGGGTTATTCACAAAGCTGCCGTAGGCAGCCGTGTGAATAACCGACCCGAAGTGAAGTGAGACGAACGCCGTTCGGCTATTCACTTCAGGCTGGTACGGCTGATTTCAGGGCTGAGCATCGACTAAAATCAGCAGTACATCGTCTTGCTGCGGCTGGGTTCGGGTCCGCCAAGCATGCTCAGCATGTTAGGCTAACCCGAAGTACAGAAGGAGTTCGACTCAGCCGATCCAACATTCGGCTCGGCTATTCTGCTCGGTACCTCTGTGGTACCGAGCAGAATAGAAAAACAGTTTAAAAAAATAGAAAACAAAAAGTAACCAGGGGACGCTGAACTGTCAGCACCATGAGAGCTCAGCAGAGTCGGCTTTCATATCACCTCCGGCTCTGCTAAACTCTCATTATAATGCAGGGAGGAGCGAGCATCCCCCTGAAATGATGGCAGATAGCAGAGGAAGCAACAGCTTCTTTGCTATCTGCACGTTTCTTTTTTTTCTTTTTTAGTATTCTGACAGCTGCTGTCGTCAGAATGGAAAAAAAAGGCATAGGAATGCATAGCTAGATTCCTATTGGCTATTTCAATTTGCAATATCCACTAGAAAGCTGGCTATTGCACCCGCCCTCTGCTGCTGTCAATCACTAGAGAGGACCTGATTTAGAACTTCAGGTCCCCTCTGCTGATTGACAGCAGCAGTGGGCGGGTACAATAGCTAGTTTGCTATTGACTATTGCAAAGTGAAATAGCCAATAGGAATGTAGCTATGCATTCCTATGCTGGCTTTTTTTTTTCAGACTGACGGCGGCCTGGCGGCTCTGATGTCAGAGGGAAAAAAAAACAGAGCAGGGAAAGGTTTACTCTGCTTGATCAAGCAGAGTAAACCTATCTGGGAGAAAGTGTTTCTCTCTCGAGTGGCCGGGAGCCGCTATCTAATAGCGGGAGACTCCCGGAGCGTCTGGGAGAGTAATGACAGCTCAGCGTCCCTGGTAACCAGGGGACGCTGATCTATCTCTGCAAGTGGCCGGAGCCAGCCGTGAGATGACAGCTGGCTCCGCCCAGCTGTCAGTAGTAGGCTGTCGGCCGGCCAATGACCGGCTGTTCGGCCAGCTTCGCCTTTCACCTCGGCTCAGTCAAGCCGAGGCATATGCCTTCGGCTCGACTGAGCCACTCGGCCAACTTCGGGAGCTGTACAGGCTATATTGAATAGCCCGTACAGCAGCCTTTCGGTTCTACTGAATCGAAGGGGTCCTGGGGCCGAAGCTAGCCGAAGGATCAGCCGAAGCTACGGCTAGATCCTTCAGCAGCTTTGTGAAAAAACCCCTATATGAGAAACCAATGATGGAAGCTGCCATGAACAAATATTATTACTTCTCTTAGGAGCAGTCTGCGGCATTGTGATATGTACTGGGAGACGTATATAGGCGGCCATTGCTGGTCTGCTTGTGAAAATTCCAGTCACCTGGCTGTCTCTGGCTTCAATACTTTGAGTCACTGACCTGGCAAAGCAAAATCAGGACTCCTGCTTTGCATGCCTGTTGTGTGTAAGTGTTGAAACCTTTGCAGCAAATCAAAAGCAGGCAACTCTTATTTTAAGGAGGGTCATCAATGACAGCATGCACATTTTTTCCTTTAAAGCTGAATAGGTAGATATCAAAAAGAGAAATTAAACCAGCTCTGTAACCATTAATACATAACAAAATATTTAAATACAAGCAATGTAAGTACCTGAATTAGACCTGGTATGAGCATCTTCCCATGCCTGTACAGCAGGGCTGGAGTGTGATAGAATGAAGCAGAACAAAGAGCCAATCAGTTCATTTGCTGGCAAGAGGCATGCTGATAGGGAGAGAAAGCAGAGTGACCGAGAGATGAGCTCAGCACTTTGCTGCTTCTACTTTCACTATCCAGTCACAGGCTGCAGTGGGTCCAGGATGCCTGGGGCTCAGAGGAAGTAGGTAAAATGATACTGGCCATCAGACTGAGGACATCTAGTAGCAGATAAAAGTACTGTGCAGGGAATCTCTGGATTAAAGCGGAATATTTCAGCAAAAGCTGGTTTTGTTATTGTATCCTTTAATCTGCTATTTATTTGTATCTTTGTATTTATTGGCTGGAGTTCTGCTTTATTGTCATTGTTTATTTATCCCCTTAGTGATGGGAAACGTACACTGCACGTCCCCGCCACGTACACTGCACGTCCCCGCCACTAAGTGCCCAAACGACTGCTCACGTACACTGTACTTAAGCATCTATTTGGGGATCTGTAATGCCGGTAACCACTGAGAATCAGCGGTTACTATTCATTAGTGGATCCCTACACTTCTACCATCTGCTATGTGATAGTGAAAAGCTAATGAACTCTGTGATGAATTCTAAGAAGCGGTTCTCATTAGGGATGCACCAATATATCGGCCGCCGAAACATATCCGCCGAAAATGGCAATTTTGGCTAAATGCCGAAAGTGCCATTTTCCTGCCGATACATCGGCGCATCCCAGGTTTCTTTCATCCCCGCTGGGTGCTGCTCTGTGTCCCAGCGTGGAGGAGAGAAACTGTGACAGCCGGCCGAGCGCTGTGGGAGGAGAGCACTGTGAGTGGCCAGCTTCTCCTCCTACACCGCTCAGCCTCCTATCACAGTCCGGCAGAGCGGTGTGTGGGGACGGAGACATGCCGCGCCGTCACAGGAGGCTGAGCTCTCCTCCCTACACCCCTCGCTCAGCCCCCCGTGACAGCTTTCAGGAAGGAGAGTGTGTACAAACACTCAGCGAACAGCGATCGCTGAGTCTTTGTAGATAATTTAGGTCATCGTATGTGTACTATATCCTCAATTATGAATGAATGGGAAGTGATCTACATCACCTCCTGTTCATTCATGATTGTGGTTATAGTAAACATACTGGGGGAATTTATCAAAACTGGAGCAGACAGAATCTGGAGCAGTTGCCCAGGGCAGTCAATCAGCATCTCTCTTCAGTTTGCTCAGGTAAGATTTGAAAATGAGACAGAGAAGCTGATTGGTTGCAGTGCCAATCTGCTCCAGATTTTGTCTGGTCCAGTTTTGATAAATTCCCCCCACTCTGTCCTCATGTTATCAATGAACAGGAACACTAATGGAGGATTCCTGTTCATTGATAACTGGGGCTGCAGAAAAAGAGATTGAGGTCTGTTTAGACCCCAAATATATTTCCCCGAAGCCCCTAAAAGTAAAGTAAAAAGTAAAAATATTTAATAAAAAATGAATTAATAAATCTAAATAAATATTTAAAAAAGTATAAGTTTAAAAAAAATCAATAAAAATGTAAAAAATTAAAATAAAATTTCGGTTTCGGCCTGACAATTTTTTTTATTTCGGTTTTGAAATTTCCATTTCGGTGCACCTCTAGTTCTCATTGGTCAGTGTGGTCAGGTGACCGTGCTGACCAGTGAGTCCTCGCCATTTGCAAACATTATTCTAGATGCTGAGTTCCAGGCTGCAGTGCGGTGTACAGTGTATGGACCATACACCAGCTGGTGCGGGGCAAAGGGGGGGAATCAGTTCCAGTGGAAGATATGACCAGCAGGGGTAGGGAGAGGTGTACGATTTGTGTGGGTAATTTCATGTTCTCACATTTGATGAGAGAGTGGAATTACCCTTTAATTCAATGTACTGACTCCACTGATGGTTAGGGTTAGTACAGCTAGAAATAATTGTCATATATCACCATCTAGTGGTCAGAAGTTGTAATAACAAGATAGAATAAACTTGCAGAGAAAAAGTGCAGATATGTGCATGCTCCTCTAAGTGCCTGCACTGACTCATAGAAAGCCGAGTCCTACAATCATTTTTGCTGTGTAGGGCCCATTTACACCTATGCATGCACATTGCAGCATGCATGGTGACCCACATGCGTAGGTGTAAATGGGTTTGGATACTTTAAAATTAAACTAAATTGCAGAACATAGATGTGAGCCAGCCACATGGGAAATAATAGAATGTCACATTTGTGTTCAGGAAATTTAGTGTAAACAAAATAATCACAGATGCCGACACATTTCATTCAGTTACAACATATGGTTAGATTCCAGTTTTACTTTATTCACACATCGTGTGAATGTGCATTTGGGGATTCCTGCGGCACCAGAAATCCGAAATATGCTGTTCAAAGCGGTTGCTGTCACCTGTTCAAGTTACTGATTGGGTAACGCAGCGGCTGCATTTTAAAGCGACAGTCTGCCGCCACTCCGCATGTAATCGTATGTGATATGAGTACATGCGGTTAGGAATAGATCACTATCCCTGGACACATCTATCGTGCATCCAAGTATAGTAATCTATTCCTAACTGATTCCTAACCTGCCATCAACCTAAACCAGGTTTTGGGGAACTCAGCTTTACTTTATTATGATTATTATTATTATACAGGATTTATATAGCGCCAACAGTTTGCGCAGCGCTTTACAATATAAGGAAGACATTACAGTCACAATGAATTGTTTGAGAATGTGACTTTAAGAGAGAATAACTTTAGGATAGGTATTATCATTGAAAAACTAGTCAATAGAAAATCCTTGTCATAGATCCTTGCCATTTCTTATTATTAGCTTCTGTTACAACTTTGTCATCTAGGTGGAGGAAGAAGAACCTACAGGGTTCATTCGCTTTGAGAAGTTCTTAACAATGATGACAAAAGTATTACTGGAAAGAAGGTATGTGATACTTGTACTGTATGTGTTAATTGTAGGCTATTATTTATTATTTGTCTTGTAGGGGGCAGTGCACTGTAAGCCATTTTGGAGGACATTAGTGCTCATTACCTGAACTTAGGTGTTTGGGTGACTATGTGGGTGCATGTGTGACAGTGGTAGGGAGATAACTATGGGGTGTTGGGAGGGGAGGGTGGTAACTGTGAGAGGTTGAGGACCGTATACTGGTACTTTTATTTAGATACTAGCTTTGTACTGGACTCTGTACAGAATAAAGCACCGTCTCTCTTTCTTTCCTCACCCTATTTTTTCCCTGCTGTCTTAGCATCCGATAGGCTTTAAATGTCTTTATGTAGATAATATGAAAGTTGATTGATATCTAATAATTTCAGATTTTTACATTTTTTAAGTTGGACTCCAGGCAGAGAATAGGAGACCACGGTTTATTCCAGTAATGTATTCATTAATGATCGGTTCTGGATCTTGAGTGTACCAGGTATAATCTGAGAACTTCATCAAAGTATCATGGGCAGCAGTAACTTTGTGGCCAACAGATCAAACCAATGAGCACAGCGGGGGACCAGGACCACTTTTGGAAGTGTTGAATTCTAAAGATTCTTCATGTGGTGGTTTCTCTCCAAAACATTGGAGATGGGCAGCACGGGTGGTGGGAGAAGAAAGTATTAACTATATTCTTTGCAAGGGAGTTGCTTTAACCCTTTTGCTGCCAAGGCCTTTTTTTGCACACATGTTATAATCCACATGTTTAGGCCTGAAAATTACCCCCAAACATTATATATTTTCTGAAAGTACAGACCCTGTAGAATAAAATGGGGGTAACTGCAAATTTTTATGTTGCACGATATTAGCGCAACTTTTTATCAAATTCATGTTGCACGATATTAGCGCAACTTTTTATCTAATTAAAAAATGTAGTAAAAAATGCACTTAAGTTAGTTTTTAGTTTATTTAAATAAAATATAAAAGATGAGGAGTAAAAAGATACCCAACATGCCCAAGTTTAAAATTGTCCGCGTCCGTGAAACCGCAACAAAATACGGTACCCCAAATTGTCCATAGGCGACACTTTAAAAGCCCATACAGGTCATTAGTTTAGAGATATCTGTGAATACTGGCCCTAGACTTATTGCTCTCACCTTGGTGTATGTGGCAATACCTAACATTGTAGCGTGATTTTCATTTTTGTATGTAAGTGCAACTGATGTGTGTTTTACATGAATGCGCGTATTGAAGCCAGAGACAGCCAGCGACGCATGACATACGTGGTTGGCAGCGAAAGGCATAAATGGAATGTACAGTCTTTTCTGTTATCAGTTTTTTTCTTTTTAGATATACAGTATGTGTGAAACAAGTTTAACGGAATGTAAACAATGTTATCAGTTGTATTTTATAAATTGTAATTCTGTATGTATATTGGCAGTCATTGGCAGAGCACTCTAGCGTTCCAGACACCTGGGCTCTCATCCAGATGCAGAAAGCTGTAATGGATTGGTGGCCCAGGAACCCACCCACATTCCAGAACTCTATCTAAAAAGAAATCCTTTTCTGTCTGTCTTTCTTTGTACAGTATAGAGAGAGTGATTAGGATCAAATGGTCAGGTTTAAGTGTTTCCTTACCTTCCTGTATTCTGCAGCAAATAGTGACTTAAAGTGACTTTTTCATTAGCAAAGTAACAAGGGCTGCCATTAAAGGCCTCCTTCTGAAAATGCAAGATGCCTGGCTGTGCCTGAATTTATTCCATTTCAGTCACATACCCAGAGCATGCTGTAAAATGAGTGTACGAAAAGTGTCAAATTACTTATTCAGAGTCAATGAGGTCGATTTACTAAGGCCCAGTTCACACCGGGGCGGTCCGGCCGCACGGATCCACCAACATGAACGATCCCATACATTGCTATGGGGACTGTTCATACGAC
>NW_017306532.1:251371-267991 GCF_000935625.1 Nanorana parkeri
CGATTTGTGCGGTGTCCATGCAGCTTTCAATGGAACCACGCTGTTCAGCGCGGTTTTGGGCATTTTTAATTGTGTTTCAGCACTGAAACACATTTAAAAACTCCCAAAACAGTCCTTTTAAAATCAGCGTGGAAACTGCCCTGATCCGCAACCACTCTGGTGTGAATGGGGCCTAAAGGAGTAAAGCATGATCACTTTGCAAGGGAATTATCACTTAGCTTAGTGAAAACTCACTTCTTCAGGGAAACCTTTCCAACCTCCTCTTAAAAACTGTACATGTACACCTTCAATCAGCGCACCCCTCATATTTCTTTCATTCTGTATCATATGCCCCTCCTTGTAGATTTTAAGTGCTCATGGGCAGGGCCCTTCTAATCCTTTTGTCTGGCATTGTATTATAATTGTATTGTCTCCCCATATGTTGTAAAGCACTGCACAGACTCTTGGCGCTATCGAACTCCTGTATAATTATAATAATAATAATGGGAACATTAACTTTGCAAAGAATACAAAATTACATGCAGAAAAAAGGAAAAAAAACATTTTTTGCATGAAAGTGATTGAATGATTGACATTAGCAGAGATTCCACACATTCACTAAGCTAAATGAAAATTCCACTGCTGAGTGAAACTTCCCTTGCAACGTGAACATTCTGTACTCCTTTAGTAAATCAACCCCAGTGATTTAGACAGCATTGAAGTAAAATTACTAGAATGAAGTCAAGGAGTTTATAAATGACAGCCTACATTGCTCTCTTATGACAGAGTCCCTATAGGTCTTCACTCATAGGGGTACATAAAACAAACATCAAATTTTAACATTCTGGCCAACAGTCCCAAACGTGCTTCTTGGCTTAGAGAACCACCAAAAGGAACACACACACTTTCTCCATCCTCACCTACACCACTTCATACAACCTGACCACTCTAGCTCTCCAGACACCAGGGCTCTCATCAAGATGAAAAAAGCTGTAATGGATTGGTGTCCCGGGAACCCACCCACATTCTAGAACTCTAACTAAAAAGGAATATTTTTCTGTCTTCTTCTGCAGCCTTATCTAAAATATTGTCACAGCCTGTGTGCCACTTAGATCCCATCCATAACTGCCCCCTGCGTCTGCCTAGGATGGTTCTCACTATATTGAATTAACTTAATCTGGATATGATACTGTGTTGAGACTTCAGGATATATTTGGTGTTTATTTTGTTGGTCAGCACCATTTTTCCTCAATTTGAACAGACTTGAGTATTTAAACTGAGGGAACTACTCCTCTGTTTACTAGTGGATTGCATGACCTCTGAGCACTGGTGTGCTACTGACCATAAACCTTCCAGCAGAAAAGACCTTCAGGCAGTAACTATGTACAATGATATTTAGCAACCATTAATTGTGGGTGATAGTTTCTCAATCTGAAGAACTGTTTCAAAGATATCTCTCTGTTTACTTCTGGTGTCATCCCCACAAGACCCCCAGTACCTTTTCTCTGTCCCCTGAGGATAGACAACTCCTGTTTCATTGTAATCTTATAGTGGTGCGTAGTGTTTTTTTTCCCTTCATATGTTTTACAATTCACTGTTATTGATACAATTTCCTTCTCTTCTGTTGAATTTACTGCAGGTATCGGCCAATAGCTGAAGATGTCCTTCAACGAGCATTTGAGGTTGGTTTTTGTTTTAGACTTGGCCGTGGTCAGCTAACTCACTACACAATGCCATACCTACAGTATATATTTTCTTCTTTAGGTTTTAGATGACAAGAAAAAAGGATTCCTCACTAAAGAAGAGCTTATTAAATACATGACAGAAGAAGGTAATGTGCGCATCAAGGCTATTGCGTTTGCACTTTTGATAATGTAAACAATTAAACAGCAAGTGATGTTTATCTATACTGCAGGTGAACCATTTACACAAGAAGAGATGGAGGAAATGGTCTCTGCTGCAGTTGATCCAGACAAGAATATTGTTCCTTACAAGGACTATGTGTCAATGATGATAGTAGATTATTAATACCGCAAGGCATTTGTTCCATACAGTAGAAAACAGATAGCCATGTTGAATATTGTTTAAATGTATTGAAATTTAAAGACTGTATTAAAGTATTACATTATTTAATATTAGCTGTTTCTTTTATCTTCATTTATACATATTTGTCTTTACAAAGATAAAGTCATAGCAGGCCATTGAAATGCTTTAAGGACCAGCAGAACTGGGAGCCAAGTACAGGCAAATAGAAAATGCACTGATGGGCTCTTATAGCCTGGCAGGAGTGGCGTGCTTAGCATACATAAAGCACCCAGAGCAGATCATTTTTTTACTACCCCCATACATCAGAATTATTTTAGGGGCAGCACGTTGCTGTATTGCAGAACTATGGAAGTCGACCAGGACACCCACGGTGTCCATGTGGCTTCATAAAGTTGGAGAAGTGGAGAGAATGGAAGATCTGGTCTGGTATGGTAGGGGCCAACATGCCAAACACTGTAAGACGTGGTTCTATTGGACTGACTTCACTCAGATGCCTGAATTTCCCGCTATGATGGAGGATGCCCCTCCTTGAGGAGGTGGACTGTGATCCTTCTTGCAGTCGGTGAGGCCCGGGAATAGGAATACAACCTACTGCTGTCCAGCCCCCCCGCCTTTATTTTTATTTTCTATTTGGCTGCTCTTTCCTCCCCTCCTTTCTTTACTTGTTCTACCTAGTTCGCTCCCCTCATATACTGCAGGCAAGTGGATAGATGTCGGGACCTAATTCAATCATATATGACTCACCTCAGTTCAGGTACCGCTCAATATATCCTCTGTAGATGGAACTGAGTGTGCTATTAAACGACCTTATCAGATTGGATTGGGCCTGATGTCCCGTGATTATTTCACTCCTTTGGGTGAATGTTTCATTGCCTTTGTCCACTCACACTCTGGATATCGAAGGAGTATTCTATTTGAGGATACAGAAGGAAGGGATCTTTTCCACTTTCTCTTAATATTTCTGTATGTTTCTATTTTACCTTCGATCAAGCAATGTCTATACTAAGTGACATATTCATTTTTCTTTTATTACTTTATTACTGGTCTTATTTCCTGAATGTTTTTTTTTTATATTGTAAAATCTTTAAATAAAGAATATACAAAAAATATATATTTTAAGTAATAATTATAAAATTTAACATCATGTACACTGTGGGTGGGAGTGGAATAAGGTGTTGGAGGGCTAATAGAAGGAGCTGCAATAGTTGCTACTATATGCAGAGATATTTGGCATACTTAGCATATCAACCTGTCTGACATGCAAGAGCTCAGAGACACTTCCTCCTGCATAGTTACTAACATTTGAAAATAGGAGGGATGCCTTGAAGTTAGAAAAAAGAAACGTGATGTGCTTAGCGCCCCACCGAACACCTGGAGGTGTGGCCAATAAAGTGGGTGTTGCTTTATAGTATATGGCTTGTAGTGTGGGAGTAAAATATTCCCCAATATTAGTGTAATTAGCAGTACTAGTAACCCTTAGCAGTTTAGCAGAAATATCCCCAGCACTGGTATAAGGGGCTGCAATGCCCCCCTCTTCATTGGTGTTCAGTGGTAGTAATGTTACCCCCTAATAATATCAAAATAACCCCCCCCCATCCTTAGCATTGGTGTTTAGGGTAAACCTTAACATAGCTGTATACATGCTCCCACACCAAGCTCTCTCTCAGTTCAGCCAGTACTATGCTTCTGGCTGGAATGAAGAGAGTTGTCACGTACCTGGTGGAGACGAAGCTGAAGAAGAGGCTTCTCATGCATCTCTTGTCTAAAAACCCTGAAAGTGGTAATAAGGAATGTGAGGACACAGATTGGCACAGGGCTGATGTTGCAGCCAATATTGGATGACTGTAGTCCACTGGTCAGGAACTAAATGCGGGGACACAGTAGCACCCAAGCAGTAGGCAGGACCAAAGCCAGGACATAAACCACAGGTTGGTAACAGCTGGGCAGCAAAGTAAAAGAGGTAGAGCAGGATGCATGCAGCGAGTTACGAATAGTTAGATGGAGATGGTCTCAAGTTACAGGTTGAAGTCAGTAAATAGCCGGGCAGAAGAGGTACATGTCAGTGGACAAAAGACAGTGTCCAATACGTAGGTTGAGGTCACAACAGGTGGTCAAACGTCTAGAGGCAGGTCAGCAGGCAGACCGGGTCATACATGTGAAACTCGAATAATTAGAATATCGTGCAAAGTTCATTTATTTCACTAATGCAACTTAAAAGGTGAAACTAATATATGAGATAGACTCATTACATGCAAAGCAAGATAGTTCAAGCCGTGATTTGTCATAATTGTGATGATTATGGCTTACAGCTCATGAAAACCCCAAGAACCCCAAATCCACAACCTCAAAAAAGTAGATTATTACATGCAATCAATAAAACAAGGATTGTACATAGAACAATATCGGACCTCTGAAAAGTACAAGCATGCATATGTACTCAGTACTTGGTTTGGGCCCCTTTTGCAGCACTTACTGCAATTACTTTTGCACGATATTCTAATTATTCGAGTTTCACCTGTATATAGAAAGGCAGAATAGTGGTTGCAGGTAATCAGGAACAAGCTAAACACCATTCAGCAATATGTCACACTTCAGTTTACAGTTAGGTCCTGAAATAATTGGACACGAACAGATTTTTCATAATTCCATAATTCTGGTTCTGTACGCCACCACAATAGATTTGAAATGAAACAACTGAGGTGGAATTGAAGAGCAGACTTTCATCTCTAATTCTAGGAGTTGAACAAAAAAATATCATATGAAGGGTTTAGGAATTACAACCATTTTCATACACAGTCCCCATATTTCAGGGGCTCAAAAATAATTGGACAAATAAACACAATCGTAAATAAAATGTTAATTTTTAATACTTTTTGGAGTATTCAATACAGGCAATGACTGATTGAAGTCTGGAATGCATGGGCATCACACAATGCTGGGTTTCCTCCTTTGTAATGCTTTGCCAGGCCTTTACTGCAGCTGTCTTCAGGTGTTGTTTGTGCGTGGGTCTTTCTGCCTTAAGTTTTGTCGCAAGACAAGTGAAATGCATGCTCGATCGGGTTGAGCTCAGTTAATTGACTCAGCCATAGCAGAATATTCCACTTGTTTGCCTTAAAAAATTCTTGGATTACTTTCGCAGTATGTTTTGGGTCATTGTCCATCTGTAAAGAGGAAGTACCGTCCAATTAACTTCGCTGAATTTGGCTGAATCTGAGCAGACAATATACTGTATCCCTTAACAATTAAAAATTCATCCGAATGCTTCTGTTTTCTGTCACATCATCAATAAGCACTAGTGACCCAGAGCTGTTGGAAGCCATGCATGCCCATGCCATCACACCTCCCCCACTGTGTTTTATAGATAATGTGGTATGCTTTGGATTATGAGCGTTCCAAGCCTTCTCCATACTTTTTTCTTCCCATCATTCTGGTACAGGTTGATCTCAGTTTCATCTGTTCAAAGAATGCTGTTCCAGAACTGGGCTGGCTTTTTTAGATATTTTTGGCAAAGTCTAAACTGGCCTTTGTATTCGAGAGGCATATTTATTTATTTATTACAGGTATTTATATAGCGCCGACAATTTATGCAGCACTTTACATAGTTGCAGATTCACATCAGTCCCTGCCCTCAAGGAGCTTACAATATAAGGTCTCTATCTCACATGCATACATAGAGGCCAACTTAGAGAGGAGCCAATTAACCTACCAGCATGTCTTTGGAGAACACTCTGTATTTGCTCTCATGAAGACTTGGATAATGATATGCCTACCTCCTGGAGTGTGTTCTTCACTTGGCTAGAAGTTTTGAAGGAGCTTTTCTTGCCATGGAAAGGATTCCTGTGATCATCCACCACTGTTATTTTCCATGGACGCACAGGCTTTTTTGTGTTGAAGAACTCACCAGTGCGTTCTTTTTTTTTCTCAGAATGTACCAAACTGTTGATTTAGCCACTCCTAATGTTCCTACTATCTCTCTGATGAATGTCTATTTTTTTTAAGCCTAACGGTGGCCTGTTTTACCTGCATTGAGAGCTCCTCTGAACGCATGTTGTGGGTTCACAGCAACAGCTTCCAAATCTGAATGCCACACCTGGAATCAACTCCAGACCTTTTACCTGGTTAATTGACAATGCAATAATGAAGGAATAGCCCGCATCTGTCCATGAAACAGCTTTTGAGTTAATTGTCCAGTTACTTTTAGTCCCTTAAAAAAGAGGACAATACATATTAAAGAGCCATAATTCCTAAACCCTACCTCCAATATGGAGGGTGTACAATATGTGTACACCCTCAGCATAAAGTCCATTTCCACATTTGTAAGTAATTAGCCTTTACTGTGGTAATGACAAGTTGAAGTAATTATGTATACGTGTGCATATTTTCATGGTTCACATTGCAGGCTTTCTTCATTTTTTATGGACTTTTTATTAGGACTGAATCCTACATATTTAAAATTTTCTCCACATGAAATTCAGTCTGACACCAGGGTCAGATTGTAAAGCATGCTGTAAACAAAGATATGAAGAGGAAAGCTAACAAAAAATGTAAGTTTATGTGTTCATGTACAGCAACTGCACATGACTGCCTTATGTACACTCAGTGTACATTGCTGGCATATGTTTTTTTAAAATACCTCCACAAAGGTGGAAATGGGCTTGCTGAAAGACTTCACTTTCAGCCAAGATTCTTTATTTAACTCTAACTTGAATTTTTTGGGGTAAAACACACAAAATAAGCCCCAGATGAAGTCCATTTGATGATATAACGTGCAGAGTGGAGTTTTGCAGATGCTAAGTGGAGTAGGTCGGCAGCATGGTTTCAGCGTTACCCATTTATATATATGAAGGTACGGAGATAAAGGAGAGACAGCCGTCCTGCAGATCTATGCAGTTGTTGATGCCTAAGTGGGAGTAATATTTTAATAAAGGAACATTTTAAATCATTAAATGGTTTTACGCTATGAGCTGTTTTATATCTCATTCAACGGCGGAGAAAACATGCTGAAATATATCGTGGGGGAGATCGATTGAAGTTGAAAGATCGCCCTGAGAGTAGAACAAGCTGGTGATCCTTTAAGCGAATTAAGACCTATTTGTAGGTCTGATATTAGACCTTGTTCACACCAGATGCAGTACGTTCCGCCCGGATTCTGCCCAGAATGCACTGCATCGCGGCCGACTCACTTTTTTGTGTTGGGCAGGAGGGGGCGTGGCGGTCCATTGAAGTGAATGGCAGCACTTCAATGGACCTTGCTTGCCCATTTTGATGGGACTGGACGGCAGGCATAATGTGCCCTGCGATCCCGTACGGCCGATCGCATTGTGGCCGGAGGGCGTGGCTACGGTGGCATTCACTTCAATGAACCGCCACACCCCCTCCTGCCCCACAAAAAAGGGAGCCGGCCGCAATGCGATGCAGTGCGCTTTGGCCAGAATCAGGGCGTAACGCACTGCATCTGGTTTAAACGAGGTGAGCGGCGCAGTTGGAGGTTGTGCAAGTTTTATGAACTATCACTGTGGATGGAATAAGTGTGGTGCACTTGGAATATTCAAAACACTTTTGGATTTGTCTATTTTACACATCGTTTTTATTAATTATTTGGAACACATGAATACGGATGGACACTGTATATGGACATGATATAGTGCTTTGGAGCACAAATAGGAGGGATCTCTGCAGGGATTCCCCCCTCCCCTCTCTGTTCCTCCAGCGCTCACTGGACAGATAGTGGAGGAGGCGAGCACAGCTGAATCTGGCTCTAGAGAGAGGCAGAGCCAGCTGTAAATCAGGCATTGGGGTGGATCCTGACAATATTGTCTGGATCTTTCTGCTGCAGCGCGGCTCTGCACTGTCAGCAAATAGCAGGCAGTAGCCCGCTAGATGCTGTCTTTGGATCACAGAAGTACATTAGTAAATGTACTCCTGTGACTCAAAAGAGAACTAGGGCCAAAAAAAAGGTTTGGCTTTAGTTCTCTTTTAATTTTGGTTCTTAAATTTGTAACCTATTCTACAAAAAAAACCTGTAGTTTTGTCTTAAGGTGTAAAAGAATTGTCAAGGCACAAATATGAATGCATTGATCTTTTTCTTTGCTTTTTGATAAATGAATAAAGGATGGCTGTAATGTCATTTATTATGCACTAGGGGGCGCTGGGCTGCCGTGTTCACAATAAGAAGGACTATACTGTTAAGGAATGCAACCCGTTGCTGCTGGAAGGCCACATATGTTCATTCCCTGGAGAGTGTGTCTGATGCTCAGAAAATTGTGTATTTCCCTTCTTGCTGATGCTGTGAGGGTAATGCTGAGTATGCCCGCTGCCATTTCACTATCTGTATAATGTTTATGTAACTATTAAAATATATATGCAGAAGAAAATTCAATGAACACTTGCTTGGCACAGCAATCAATTGACAAAAAGATGGAAATATGTTTTTTTTTTCTTTTTTACTAATCAAATGCTTTAAACAAAAAAAAAGCTTATACAGTGTCTAAGAATATTTTTTTGTTCACTCCAACATGCATTGCTGTGTGCTGAGCTGATATACTATGTTTATTACAGATCCTGGCAATATTACACTGAATTACAAGACGCTGAAGCCTAGAGGAAAGTCATACCTGATTTCAAGAAAGCATTTGGTTGCTGCTTTGTATATGACCTCCCCCAGCCAAAGCTAACAGACTGGCAGGGAATGAAATATTAAACAATGACAAAATAGTAGGACTTCCTATGTCTAGCAATTTTCATAGACCACACAAGATGGGATAGACTGGAGATCTGCCTGTAAAATATGAGCTTGCTAAAATGAGACATCATGGAACAGCACAATGTTTAATGCTGGTTAAAATGAGCTGGCTGTGTTTGTCATTCTCAGAGGGGATGATTTTACAATATTACTGTTTGTTAGAAAAGATTGAAAATGTTCTTGGGTTGTGCATAATTCTTCCTTTGTTTATATCAGTGCTGGACAAATCCCTGATAGCCAATGTTCCTTAAAATTTACAGCAGGCGTCTAACCTTTGAGGTTTTCTCCAATTGTTGTCAATGGAACTGGCTCCTAAAAAATCCTTCTGGCTCCTGGATTGGACAGACCGGCTCCTGAATTCTATCTTAATTAGTCCACCCGTTTATATCATTGCAGAAACATTTTTGAACATCGGTGTATAATCTGCATATATGTAAACATAGTGCAAGTACTAGAGGATCACATTGTAGGTCAGGAGGAACCTCAAATGGTATCCCTTAATTAATTTCTGGGATCCCCATGCAGATTGTAAAATATGACCTTCACCATAGGAGGTTCTGTTGTAAATAACAGTTTTTGGACCTAAGAACAACGACAGTCTGTTAGTTATAGCTCCAGAAAAATATCACAGAGACACTTGGGAGCCCAGAAGAAAGAAGGGTTGAACATCTCAGCATTCATCCATGGAATATAGAGTTCCGTCAATTTTGTTAATCCATACTTCTTAATCTCCAGAAAGCTGATTATTTTGAATTGGTGAAAAAAAAAAAAATAGGGGACTCACAGTTTATTGACCACAATGGATAACAAATTAAAGCAAAACAAAAAAAACAGATTGGTTTAAGGAGATGTTTTATAATTAGCATGAAGAAGAAGACAAAATGATTTCCTTATCTCTGGAATTTACTCTGCTTAAAGGAAACCCGTCATGATGAAAGATATGTATATTGTTGACCTTCTTCTGAAAATGGTAATTTCATGCTAAATTCTTCTCTTCCAGATTATTGAAGCCTTAAGTCCATTATGACAAATAGCATTTTTATTTGACAGACAATTATAGAGTGTGGGGTGGGGGTGTCCCCCAAATAGAATGATGAAGTAGACTATTTCTCTCCCATTGACCTCCATGGTAACTGGTGTAGCAATCACTCTTAAACAAGCTAGTTCTGGCACTAACAGGAAAGGTGTTATAGGAATAAAAGTTACTATAAAATGTTGGTAGTTTTCTGCATTTTTGTAGTCCGCACCTACATTTTCCTGAGTGCTCCCCAGCTGCATGTGAGCTGTGCTAGGTAATATTCATGGAGCACTATGATGTCAGTGAGAGGTATTGCTGTATTTATAGTATGCAGCTTGTTTTGGATGAGAAAATATTTTTGAATCCAGAGAACCCCAGGAGCTCTGAATAACAAGGAGCTCTAATATACAAATACCACCCTGAGAAAGGAAAGTAAAGGCTTGACACAACTCTTCTACACCTCAATATTGGCCCTTAAAGAAGTTGGGCAGCATCTGTGAACAATGATAAGTCACAGTGAACAGCAGGAGGAGAACCAGCCCTTGGCTTTACTTTCCTAACAAAGTATTTGCAAATTAGAACACCCTGAGATTCAGGGCTCTCAGAAGGTGGTCAAAGCTACGTGCGGCACCTGAAATGCCTGCTCTTCATTCAAGCTGCCATGTAACATGGTAGGTTGGATGGAAAGGGTCACTTTAAATACTGCTAGTATAAGTACCCTATTTTTTTATAATAAATTCCATTCCATTAATCCCCTGTACACCAGAAATCAGAGTAGAAGAACCACCGTGTCATCCAATCAGACTCTACTGCATTATACATTGCTGTTACCTAACCATGTTTAGGGTAATGGGGGTCTAGAGAAGAGGTGTTTAAACAGGCTTACAGGGGGGCTTAAAGAGGACCTTACTAGAGGGGTAGTGTTCACCCTTAGACTAATGAACAGGCAGAAGGTTGGGATATGACACACAGAGCTGCAAGCTCCGATGTTACCTTCTGTCTATATGATATGGCAGGAATGTCCTAATCACAAGCATTATCTTCTGTGAAAACCTCATGGCAAAAGCTGAAGTTATACACAAATCTCCTCTTGGACCTTGAGGAGCTTGGCCCTATGCTTCCTGCATGAATGGCCTTCTACTAAAAGGTCATCCTATTAGGGGTCAGTCATGACATTCAAAGAAAAAGTCAAGACTTCCATATACATTGACTTGCATATACTGAATCATTGGATCTTCCAATCATTTTGATATGCAGTTTTGTTTTATTTGCCCAGGTTTGTGATGGATTTAATTTACAGGAGAGGGCAAGTCTAAAGTGAAATGCAGCTCTACTACTTTGATAGGTCTACCCAGCTATCCATGCTTTTTAATTACATTTACTTTCAGTTACCCCTATTTTTACATTAGTTTTTTCAATCACAGACCAGTTTCGGGCTTCTTCCTGTCTGGGCAGTGTGCGGACATTAACAGGACTCCTACTTCACCTGGGTGCCAAATTGAGGCTGAAAGGAGGAGCTGTAAATCCTGTAACACAGTAGGCATTGTAGACATTTCCCTTGAGATGTCTTTTGGCTGTGGAGGAGCAGACCTGCTGATGTCACTGTTCTGACTCTGTCACTGACACCGAGCGGAGAGACTGACAACACTGCTGCAAATTCATCTGCGGTAAAGTAGCATTACATGCCCTACGAGGGAAGTGACGGCATCTTACTGGCACTGACAGGTTCTGCAGCTTTAAACTTTTGAAGCAATGGGTTTTGAAAATGACATTTCACTAAGAAAGTTGAAGACTGGTAATTTAAATAGTGAAATATGAATATGCCTGTTGTTACGCTTTGGAGCTGATTTATAAAGCACTCACCCAGTGTATGGGAGGAAGGTCTGAACAAGCTTTGTTACTATCAGGAACTGCCGGAGCTTTGCCTGTTCAGAGCGACTGGCAATTCGTTGGTAACAGAAGTATTTTGGAGGCTATATACCAGTATTTTTATGGCAGTCACTCTAACTTTATATAGTTCAATATATAATATTTCTACTAAACTTGAAACTTAACATATAAAGGACAAGTTTACTTATTACATAACACCCTCCCTAGTCTCCTAAATTACCCTATGCTGAGCAGTCTTTCCCCTCAATTGCTTACTTCTCTGATCCAATGGTGGAGGTCTCCTGAGCTGACTCCATCCCAGCCGGTAAAAATCTAGTGATGGGCTTCGTCCTGTCTGGGCAGCAGGCAACCCCATTTAGATCTACATGAGTGCCAGACTTCACAGGATTTGACCGCTCACTCGATTGCTGCTGTCATTTGTAAACACATACCTTGGCAGAGGAAGTCTTCTGCTACTTTTCCTTTGCAATAGATGTCATCGGCAAGAGCCACCGAGGAAGCCAGTATTGATTTATTATAGATATTTATATAGCGCTGTCAATTTACACAACACTGTACATAGTGCGCTGCCCTCAAGGAGCTTACAACCTAAGGTCCCTATCTCACATACATACAGGTCCAATTTAGACAGGATCCAATTAACCTCCCAGCATGTCTTTGGAGAGTGGGAGGAACCCAGAGTACCTGGAGGAAATCCACCCAAGCACAGGGAGAGCATGCAAACTCTTTGCAGATAATGTTTTGACCGAGGCAAGGCAGAAGTGCTAACCACTAAGCCAATGCTGCCAAGTGGAAGACTTCCCCTGCCAGGTTCTGTGTTTACAAATGACAGTGGTTAATGGGTGAGCCGTCAAGTCCAGTGCTGATGGGGGTCTGGATGAGGTTGGGCGGCGCAGTGTGACTGGCAGAACAAGAAATATTCCAACTAACACTTCTAATCCATGGGGTCCTAATGGGTCCCTCCAGCTTGCGCTCCATAGTAGCTGCATGGGCTGCTATGGCAGTAGTTGTGCCAGTGCTATTATGACAATGCTGTGCAAGTAAAACTGAGCATATGATAAAAACATGCCTACAGTGAAAAACCAACAATCCTTATAGTAGATATATGTACATTATATGTCAATCTGAACATTGTGTGTCAAAGCCAAGCTTGGTCTTTTCTGCTACTTCCCAAGTCTCCCTTCCTGTCTATGATACCCCATCATCCTATTAAAGGATTGATAGGGAGGACTGGGAGGCAGTAGGGAGTGAAGCTAAGCACAGATTGTACAAGAAACGTCAACTTATGGAGTAGGTCGCTTCAGTTGCCTATATGTCTGCTTCTGCTGATCATTTTAACATGCGGCTTTTTCTTAAGCCAGCCACAGCTTATTTCCTTATGTACTCTTGCTTTGACAAGGTTTGTGACAGGTTTACTTTAAAGCTGCTCTCTGGGCACACTATTTTATGGAACAAGTACCTCAGCATTACTATTCTGCTTTTTGTTTAGGCTGCCCCAACTTCTTTCAGCTGCAGTTCATCAGAAAATGCTGCCTGCCAACTATGCTTGAAGAAGAATTTCCTGTTGAACCGGCTATCTGTGTGTTGGGTGCCCAGTTGCCCCAACACTCCCCCCAATAGTTCTAATCGGAATGCAGTTCTACAGAGTAAACCTACCTATGACATAGAGTGCCCTGCAGGCCCCTCCTCTCTGCAACACTTTAAAGTAGTATTCACCACTCAAACTTTTTTTCAATAATGAATCTAGATCAAACAAGCATACATTGCCCAGTGAGTCTTTGTTTTCTTTGATCAAGCACTTACAGCAATCATGATTGCAAACAGCTAGCTCCAACTCTCTCAGCTCAGCTTCCCTGAACTTCCTGTCCACTACAATATCACAAGGGACAGCACAGTCTCCAGCAGCTGTCCCTCTACTTGCTTGGAGAAGAGGGGAGGGAGACAGGAGGAAGGAGGAGTGGGGATTAGGGAGGTGTCTTGCCTTGCCATCCCTGTGTATGTTCGTGGAGACACACACAGCTTCCTAGCGCACACAAGAGTGGCTCCATAGGACCGTGCAAGAGAAAATGAGCCTCCCTAAAACAGGATATCAGGGCCTGTGCTCAGGGGACCAGCGGATTCTGCAGGAAACTCTAACTTAAAAAAAATATTAAGATGCAGCATCCATTGTAAGTGATTTCATCAGCATTTGAAATAGCTTTTGACTTTAATATCACTTTAAGATGAAGTTCTTGTACCTTACCGGCCCAAGTGGCTCCGTCGGCTAACTAAGGGGGTAGGAGTCCGGTGACGTCACGGACATCGACGTCACCTGACTCCTCCCCCTTCTCTTCGTTAGCCGTCACGGACATCAACATCACCGGACTCCTCCCCCCTTCCCTTCGTTAGCCGACGGCGCCACTTGGGGAAAGGGTCCGGTGACGTCGATGTCCGTGACGTCACCGGATCGCCGACGGGACTCAGGGAAGCCGGCAGAGAGGTGGGTATTTTCATTAGCGATCAAAATAATTTTAATCGATCAAAAAGTTTAACGATTAATGGAGAAATTCATCTTTAATTTCCACAGCCCTAATTTAATACACTCATACTACATACTACTACATATTCACTTCTATATCACCGTATGCTCAAACTAGAATCTCTGGAGTAATTTAATACACTCATACTACATACTACTACATATTCACTTCTATATCACCATTTGCTCAAACTAGAATCCCTGGAGTAATTTAGTACACTCATACTACTACATACTCACTTCTATATCACCGTATGCTCAAACTAGAATCCCTGGAGTAATTTAATACACTCATACTATCTACTACTACATACTCACTTCTATATCAAAGTGTGCTCAAACTAGAATCTCTGGAGTAATTTAGTACACTCATACCATTATGAAGTCTATAGGTGTCTACAGAGGCATAACATTGACTTTGCACAATGTAGCTACTTACAGATTGAGCCACCATTGCATGTCCGCATTCCCAAACCCCTTCAGCTTTGCCATAGTGAAGACTTCTTGGATGGGAAACTGAGCTCGATTTCCCAAGGTGACTGCTGTTGTTACCCCCTCCCCCATGATGCTCTGGAGCGGAATCATCCACAACGTTGCCCGATGGATGGCCAGGTGGTGCAGTTGCAAACCATTTTGTTCTGCAGTAAACAGGGGGCAATGCAATTATTCAAACCTGAGCGCCCGTCACTTCACAAGGAGGATGCCCTTTTAGGCAGCTGGTGTCTGGTGGGGAAGGGTCATGATAGTGCAGACAATGTGTCTTCTCTGCGCAGTCATTTCCACTTTTGCAGCCAAATTGAGATAACACCTATTTTATATTTGTTATATGTCCCCGTTCACATAACATAAGCTAAAAAAAAAATACTTCTTGCAGTTTAAATTGTTTTTACTTGGGTTAGGGGTTTTAAGGGTTCAAATTTCTTCTAGCTTCTATTTCTTTGAAATATTAGGAGGGACTGTGAGGGGTCTAAAGTGGCTTGTCCATTGTATGTTAATGAAGCTTATCAGATTAACACAGTCCACAAATTTCAGTCCCAAAACATTGGGACAGAGCACTGTGACAGGGCTGACAAAAACCTGGAAACAGCCATCTTGCCGGATTTAACAAAACATCTAAAAGGTAGGAATATTTTTTAAAAGTTATTTTTCAGTAGGTTGTGTGAAAAGGATCATATAACGAACATGTAGAGGGGTTTTCTCAAATTTGACTGCAAAAGTGGAAATACACTTTAAGGTAGCCATACATGGCTTGAATTTCAAGCTGTGGGTGGCCCGGTCAGCACTGTTACAGCTTCACAAAGGTCAATTAAAAAATTGACTGAGCCGGGCAGAAAATCCTCAGCTGGACAATGACTGTATCCCATAAGATGTATTCAGGAATACCGACAGCCGCGGGTGTTGTGGCTGCTTGAATACAATAGCAGGCAGAGGAGAATCCTCTGTCCACACTGTTTAGCATGGATGGGGGGAATCAAATGATTTTCAGGTCGAATGAGAGCATTGTATATGTGTATGACAACATGAAAAATCCCTAATCTCCCCTGCTAACTACTGTATCCTCACAGCCTCGGCCGTCGGAAATCCTGAACAGCAGCTGATTGGCAGCAGCCACTGTAGGAACAACAATTTTACTTTCACATAGGCCTACTGAAAAATCGACAAGTTTCCACAAGACTTAGGCAAAAGTCAACTTTTCCAAGCTGGGTGGTGCCAACAGGGCCACCCACGGCTAGAATCTCAACCAATCCAATTGGATCCGAGCATGGCCACCTTAACGTAAACACAGGTGTAAACGTGTACACTCGACTGTTCCAAAAGTGCATGTTTATGGACAGCGCTCTGAACATTGACATCGTACCTGCATGTCTGACCCACCATTTGATGCCTACGGGTTCAAATTTTTGGGTATATGATATTTTTGGGTTTGAATATTTGATGCCTATGGGTAGATATCTTTCAGTGGGCTGATTTAATAGAACAGGGGGTCCATCCTTGTATTAGAACACCTTGGCCAGTGCTACATGTATTCGTAATTTGGCACACGGCTCCTGGTTCCAGAAATAATACACAAAAAGATCCCCAGGGCGGTCCCTACAATGAGACCGTTGCCTCAGGTTGCATCTCATTGGGTCACATGGAGAAGGTGCGCAGGTGTGGCTGCCGTCCCCTTTCCGGCCAGAGTGTCCTAGGTTGCTCTTGGCCTGTCCGGCGTCCCGCTGATGTCGCTGGTTGCCAGGAGTTGTGTGGAATGCTCTGGTTGGCGTCCTGCCCAGCTGCTGGCAACCTGCAAAATGAGTGAGCTGGACGGGATGCTGGACAGAGGTACCGTGCACCAACCCACGTGGTCCCCAGTAACGTGCGCCGCCAGCACCCCCTGGTAACGTGCACTGCCAGCAATAAAAAATGTCCACACTGGTGATGTGCACC
>NW_017306532.1:268038-268997 GCF_000935625.1 Nanorana parkeri
ACTGCAGACCACTGACACATTTCAGCCTCTAATGCTGTGAAGTGGCTGAAACGCGTTAGCAGCCGGTACACGTGAGCTATTTGTGTATTATTGCAATTATGGTGTGATACCAGGACTACAAGCACATTTATGTCTGTGGAGAGACCGAGCACCAACGTTTGCGGTAGTGCAGGTACACAGGCCTTTTATCACCTCAGCCTGACGAATCCAGCTGAGACGGAGGGCTCCATCTACAAAGACATTTTTTTTAATATGGAAGTAAATTGCCTCCGTCCCATGTGTGTTCCTGTCAGGCAATGACTGTGTGCGTTACAAGCACGGCTCGGCCTCTTATAAAACATGCATCAAACAGCCGGCAATTCCAGCAGACATGAATATTTCTCTTTTATGACCAACTAACGAGGAAGCCGCGCTCCTCACATGTACATAACGAGCGTCCTGCGAGGCGGGAAACAATTGGGGAATGAGCTTTATTACAGCAGGGTGGAAGGGGAGAGCAGCAGACATGAGGGAGGCTCGGCACACAAAATGAGCCGCCGCCAGTAAGTGTCAGTCAAGGTGTGCTGTAATACCGCACGCTAAGGCACATCCCAGAGCCACCTCACTGGAGGAGGAGGAGGGGGGTGGCAGGGGATGGAAAGCTTCGGCAGCGGCGCTCCATTCTCGAGCCAGGCACCACGGAAAGCCGCCGTATAGGTGCCTTGTTGAAGGCTGAGGGGAGCAGGGACGGGAGGCTCCTCCCTGACACACCATCTATGTATGAGCTCCCTGTGTATGCTGTGAGAGGTGCACGGACTCCGCCGCTTTACAACTCCGGGGACAAGGCTCGGGCTGGACACTAACGTGCGCTGCTGGCTAACGTGCGCTATCACCCTATAGCGGATACAGAACTGCTCGGAGGGGATCATGATTTGACGATCTGGAGTCAGTGGTACATCTACAGGAGGGATCGCTCTGAT
>NW_017306532.1:269040-276206 GCF_000935625.1 Nanorana parkeri
ACCTGGATGTGATACCTGCAAGTTGTCTCTGATCACCATGAGCTCAGTGGCAGGAAATAAAGAGAGGGGTTCTGTCACCTCCAGGAGCAGAAAATATGGGGTAAGTCAACGAGGATTGTAATCACAGGTAGGGGAATGAGGAGTGCTAGGCAGGCTGTACATACCGATCACCTATATAGATCAGTTTAAGGTGAGCTGTCTGCTGATTGCCATGGCTGGGGAGATCCTCATCATATATCATCAATATTATTATCATTATCATATATCATCAATATTATTATTATTATTATTATCATCGTCATCATCATCATATATTATTATTATTATCATCATATATCATCAGTATTATTATTATTATCATCGTCATCTTCATCATATATTATTATTATTATCATCATCATCATATATCATCAGTATTATTATTATCATCATAATTATAATTATTCAGGATTTATATAGAGACAACAGCTTGATCTGAACTCTATGCGTATGTACACAGAGAGGGGAATTGCTGAAAACTGAAGCAGACTGGAGCTGTTGCTCATAGCAACAAATCAGCTTCTCTCTTGCATTTGCTCATTTAAGCGTTAAAAATAAAAAAATAGAAGCGGATTGGCTGCTCTAGATTTTGTCTGCTCCAGTTTTGATCAATTCTCCTCATTGTCCTTCACATCACTTTGACATCCATCCTGTCAGTGTGACTACGGATGTCTACGATGCTGAATTTTATGGCTTTTGTGTGTGCTGAGTGTGAAGCACCATTGACTTGCTGCGCTGACTTGCTTGAAAGGATGTGTATGTGCATCGATTGTGTTTTTGTGTTCATGTCAAAACAAAGCTGTAAAGGAAAACAGCAATGTGCGTGTGAGGACTGCGATCTGGATCGTCATCTTTGTTCAAAATACATCTGAATGTTTGTAACATCCCATATGTTCACCAGAAGGTCCGTACGATTCATCCTTTACCCTGGTCTAGTGACACTCACTTTGCTGCTCCATTGCTATTGAGATCTACATAAGCTGTCATAGGCAGACATGTGTGACATGTGATGGATAACAGGAGACACGTCTATGACCGGGATGTGGCAGATAAAAATGACTGACGGTGTATGGATCAAGCACTGGAGATAACTCTGTCTATACTACGCAGAGAAGGAAAGTGGAAATATGAATGATATGTAGAGGTCATACTCAGCACAACACTATGGGGGGGATTCATCAAAACTGGAGCTGTCAGGATCTGGAGCAGTTACCTATGGCAATCAATCAGCTTCTCTCTTCAGTTAGGATCTGAAAATGAAAGAGGGAAGCTGATTGGTTACTATAGGCAACTGTTCCAGATTCTGTATGCTCCAGTTTTGATAAATTCCCCTGTATATAGTGTTTACTTCACTCTCCTGGTATTTGATTCATCCTTTATTTACTTTTTCTGATGGATGGGGGCGATTCAGTAAAGCATTTGCAACACTTTTTTTGGTGTTATTGCCTCCAAAGCCACTCAAGATTTTCCTTGCTGCTTCCGACGTGTGCGCCAAATTCAAGAAGTCCCTGTGTGCGACACCTTTACATGCAGCTGCTATGGCTGCAAGAGATTTATGAAGAAATACCACCATATCAGTGATCATTAAAGTGTAGAGGATAAAAATCTCTGCTATGTTGGAGTAAATTGTTGCGCTATAGCTGCGTCAGATTCATGAAGAAATACCACCATATCGGTGATCATGAAAGTGTCGGGGTTAAATACATCTGCTATGTTGGAGTAAATAGGGGCGCTATAGCTGCGTCAGATTCATGAAGAAATACCGCCATATCGGTGACCATGAAAGTGGCGGGGATAAATACATCTGCTATGTTGGAGTAAAAAGTGGCGCTACAGCTGCGACAGATTCATGAAGAAATACGCCATATCGGTGATTATGAAAGTGTCGGGGATAAAGACCTCTTCTATGTTGGAGTAAATAGTGGCGCTATATCTGCGACAGATTCATGGAGAAATACTGTCATATTGGTGATGATGAAAGTGTCGGGGATAAAGACCTCTTCTATGTTGGAGTAAATAGTGGCGCTATATCTGTGTCAGATTCATGAAGAAATACCACCATATGGGTGATGATGAAAGTGTAGGGGATAAAGACCTCATCTATGTTGAAGTAAATAGGGGCGCTATAGCTGCGTCAGATTCATGAAGAAATACCACCATATCGGTGATCATGAAAGTGTAGGGGATAAAGACACCTTCTATGTTGGAGTAAATGGTGGCGCTATAGCTGCGTCAGATTCATGAAGTAATACCGCCATATCGGTGATGATGAAAGTGTAGGGGATAAAGACCTCTTCTATGTTGGAGTAAATAGTGGCGCTATAGCTGCGACAGATTCATGAACAAATACCACCATATCAGTGATCATGAAAGTGTAGGGGATAAAGACCTCTTCTATGTTGAAGTAAATGGTGGCGCTATAGCTGCGACAGATTCATGAAGAAATACCGCCATATCGGTGATGATGAAAGTGTAGGGATAAAGACCTCTTCTATGTTGGAGTAAATTGTGGCGCTATAGCTGCGTCAGATTCATGAAGAAATACCGCCATATCGGTGATCATAAAAGTGTAGGGATAAAGACCTCTTCTATGTTGGAGTAAATAGTGGCGCTATAGCTGCGTCAAATTCATGAACAAATACCACCATATCGGTGATCATGAAAGTGTAGGGATAAAGACCTCTTCTATGTTGGAGTAAATAGTGGCGCTATAGCTGCATCAGATTCATGAAGAAATACCGCCATATCGGTGATCATAAAAGTGTAGGGATAAAGACCTCTTCTATGTTGGAGTAAATAGGGGTGCTATAGGTGCGACAGATTCATGAAGAAATACCGCCATATCGGTGATCATGAAAGTGTAGGGATAAAGACCTCTTCTATGTTGGAGTAAATAGTGGCGCTATAGCTGCGTCATATTCCTGAAGAAATACCGCCATATCGGTGATCATGAAAGTGTAGGGATAAAGACCTCTTCTATGTTGGAGTAAATGGTGGCGCTATAGCTGCGACAGATTCCTAAAGAAATACCGCCATATCGGTGATCATGAAAGTGTAGGGATAAAGACCTCTTCTATGTTGGAGTAAATGGTGGCGCTATAGCTGCGACAGATTCCTAAAGAAATACCGCCATATCGGTGATCATGAAAGTGTAGGGATAAAGACCTCTTCTATGTTTGAGTAAATTGTGCCGCATGTGTAGGACAAATTCTGCAATAGATTCATATATGCTTCTCCAAAACAAATCTGTCGCAAGTTGTTACCCAGACAGCAGACAGATTTCTAATGAGTGTCTGTGACATTCTTTACGAATTCCAGTGACTGTGTTTTGGAGGAACTTCCCTGGAATTTTGAACTTGGCTATTCAGTCCCTGATCGATCCATGTTCTCCCTAGAGCCTCCTGGGCATACTTCCATCTGATATCCGTCTAGTAAGAAACCACTAGGAAATCCACGCTTCCTATCTCCAGGAAAGACAAAGAGCTATTTATTATATGGAAATGACTTCTCTGTAGTCAGCTCTTTTCCTTACCTATCATTCGTTTTGTATCCAAACAAAGACTGCACCAAGTCATAACTGCACCATCTGACGATTTGGGGGACGCCTACCCAAAATTCCTACATGGGGAATAGGAGACACAGCTTTGACGGACAGTCTGGATATCTCTGGCAGCAGACTCCATCCTATAACGTGACGAATCGAGAGCCAGCCGGGTACAGATTCCCCAGTGCCATCCTATCAAAGTAACACAGCAGCAGGCATGGCATAGCAGGCTCCCTCTCCTGCTATAGGGAATTCAGCTACAATTCATGGAGCCACATTACCACACTTTAATATCGGAGGAAAATGATCTGCATTGAGGAGGAGCTCGGGTTTTTTTTTTTTCTTGCAGGATCTCAGCTCGAGATGAATTGGTACATGCACTGAAAGCTAAATGAGTTAGCTTAGAAAGTCATTAGGCGATCGTGTAATGTCTCGTGTAGTCTGAACATGGGGTCTTCACAAAACATAGCACATCGCTTTGCTGCAGAATTAGCTATAGATGGCTTTTTAAAGGGATCCTTAATCCATGATCTGTACATACAAACCACAGGAACAGTGTCGGGAGCATGTAAGATTTATGTTGGCTGTTCACGCCTGTAGAGAAGGAGGGCTGGGAGCGACACTGCAGTGTACTGTACTTGGCTTGTATTGTCTTTTATTCGTATTCCTATAAAAGACGTAATGCTAGTATAAAGCGGCGGTGATCACAAGGCGTCTCGTTCATCACAGTCCACCCAATAATAAATGAAATCAACAGTGTATTGATACATTTCAGTGACTGCAAGTTTGTGTTTAAACCTAGTTTTTGTTCCAATGACGAAAGCTCCGAGCTGATTTTGTACAGTAAGCGCATCCGTACATCCACACAAAGCCACATATGGTTTTCCAACGTTTGTCTTTCAATAAACATAATTATATACGGTTATAGGATTATTACAAATATTCTACACAGGCATATAAAATGGAAACAGTAACAGAAAAAACATGGCCATCTATAGGAAAAAAAAACCTAAAACTAACTTTTGTTTGCCATGGTAGCGGTTGCCAAGCAACATTTGCATACTTGATCTGATGTCATTAGAACTACAGTATGTGCCCCCTTGAATTAAATGTAGACCATCTGAATATTTCTTTGACAAGTACATTTATCAGCCGAGTCCTAATATATTACCTGTGATGTGATTTATTGGTGAGGAATAGCTATTCTCTTTGCTTTGCATGACTTAGTAACAGAGCAGATGTAGTGGGCTTTTCTCTATATGCTCTTTGTACAGATTGATACATAAACCGGGGCCGTGTTCAGCAAGAACAGAGCAGGCACGAAGCAGAAGAGGCAGATGCTTATTGGATGTTGAGGGCTTTGGTGACATTTTCCCCTTCCTTTAGTGAGATAGAAGGATGTCAAATGATAAAAGCAGAACTCTGGGTAACATTTTTCATTAACCCTTGCAGTGGGGCTACCCATGCTGTGAAGGGGTTAAGTGCTCTTTTTTGCCTAAGGTCAAAAATAAACAGCCAGCCAGCCAGCTTGGAGGATCGGGTGAGTATAACTTTGTTATTTTTGACCCTAGGCAAAAATGAGCAGTTAGCCCTTTCAGTGTGGGGGTAGCCCCACTGCAAGGGTTAAGACATGTTTTACTCAGAGTTCTTTAAAGGAGTATTATGAGGTGAGTGATTTTCACTCAGCCTCATAATCTGAGCCGACCTGTGACAATGAAACTCACAGGTCGGCTCAATAGATCGTGAAGTGAGCGGACACATACCGTCGCTCGCTCACTTCTCGATCCCGACCCTGCAGAGAGCGGTGACTGTCACTCACGGCTCCCTGCAGGGATTCCCCCCTCCCCTGTCCGATCCTCCAGCGCTGACTGGCGGAACGGACGGGGGAGGGGCGGGCACAGCTGGCTCTGCCTCTAGATAGGCAGAGCCAGCTGTCACTCACGCAGCTGGGTGGATCCAGACAGAATTGTCGGGATACTGAGCTTTGGGTGACGGGAGAAGGCTAGTTTGTGTTCTCTCGTTACCCTTAGGAGAACTATGGGGAAAAGCCCTGATCCCATAGTTCTCCTTTAAGACTTCGTTCACACTCGTGCACCTGCATTTTTAATATCACGTTTCTGTTGCGATTTTTAATGCGTTCAAGTTTTGGTTTTATGTGTTATGTTTTTGCCCATTTGAAGGTAAAATAAAATATAGGTTGCTAGGGGGTGGGGTCATGTTGTCATGTGCAAAAAAGCATAAAACTGTACATTGCATGCTTTTTTTTCATGCACACCAATTGAAGTCTATGGGGCTAAAAGAACACTAAGGGGATGATGCACAAACGTTTTGCCCAGCATATGGCTGAGCTAATACATTTTGCACAGCATTACCGCAACTAAATGGCATTGAGGAGCTAAGGAATTTCCAATGCTCAGCGCCATCTAGTGGCGGGAATGCCGCCACAACACATGAAAAACACATTAAAAGCCCACAACAGAAACTCACCATCTAGTGGTGGTAATGCCATGCAAACGGCATTCGCCCAGCTTTACACTGGGTGGAAGGTTTATACATCAGCCCCTATGTAGTACCAAAAGAGGCATCTGCACTGCATCACAACGTAAAGGTATACATAGGCCCCATAGAAGATAATGGCATTCCTTTTTACTTGTGCATTGTCGTACTGTGGCCAAAACACTTCAAATCGCACAAGTGTGAGTGGGGACCTAGGAATGAGGGCTATGCCAAGCTCAAGAAAAATGACAGCATGCTAGTAGTGATAAGTCTTCTATATATCTTGTTTTTGAAAATATGTTGCACTGGAACTAAAACCCCCCAACAATTTGGCAAATGAAGGCAAAAGATAGATAATCTCGTTGAATGAAAGTTATCTGGATAGAAAATTGGGAGCTAATGTTGCCAACTTAACCTACAGGGAAAATCTAAAGTTGCCTTTGCAGTGGGGCTCCCCCTGCACTGCAAGGATTAAATGTTCCTTTTGGTCTATTCCAGGAGTGGGCACACTCTGGGCCTCTAAATGTTGTGGAACTACAAATCCCATGATTCTCAAGATTGCAAGATTCTCATAGCCACAGACTCCCAGAGATAGATGCATCATAGGATTTGTAATTTCACCACAGCTGGAGGGCTGGAGTTTACCCACCCCTGGTCTAGGGTAATAATTTACAGGCAGTCCTGCTGACGGAGCCGATATTCGAGCTGCGTGTGCCCCAGCCGGCTCCCCTTTCCGTTCGACAAAGGAAGTGGGCCGACAAAATGTCTGTAGAGTGCGTTCTAGCAGTCAGAATACAATAGCTGTCAGGAGAGGTCCCTCCATCCATGCTCTTTAGCGTGGATGGGAGAATCGAGCACTTTTTCTCATTCAGCCCAGGGGGTTGAACAAGAAAAAACACAATGGGGGCAATTTATCAAACCTGGAGCAGACAGAATCTGGAGCAGTTGCCCATGGCAGACAGTCAGCATCTCTCTTCAGTTTGCTCAGGTAAGATTTGAAAATGAGACAGAGAAACTGATTGGCTGCAGTGCAAATCTGCTCCAGATTGTGTCTGCTTCAGTTTTGATAAATTCCCCCCTCCCCCCC
>NW_017306532.1:277223-303246 GCF_000935625.1 Nanorana parkeri
AGCATTAGCTTATCCCTCACTCCTTCAGACTTCCTCCTGGTCCCTTGGAGCCTGTTTTCAGGCACTCTGATGTCATCAGATGAAATGCAGGACCAGTAATCCTACATTGCGAGTGAGGAGGCCCTCTCAGAACCTGGAACATTGGAGAGGAAGCTGCTGGGATAGTGTGCTGGGATAGTGTGGAATAAGGTGAGTTAAACTGCTTACTAGATTTAAACAAGCATTGAACCCTTGCAGTGCTGGGGGAACTCCACTGCAAGAATAACTAACATTTCTCCAGAGTTCAACGTCAAGGGCGCAATCTCCTCGGTGGTCATCATCATACTTCACATGATTGACCTAAAAAAAGTATGTTCAAGGAAAGCTGAGAACTCATATCTCCCAAGAAGATGTTCCTGAACTGTGCAGGAGCACATTCACGGTTGGTGTGAGATGCTCAGCTTTGCCCTGGATCCATGAGAAGGCCAAGTGACACCTTCCCCTAGGCGAGGCCAACAGAAGCCAGGGTCTAAGGTAAGTATTTTTTGCATTCTTCTTCGTGGCTTTCTCTTATGGTGTTTTTTTATTTAGAGGGTGGGGGTTCCAAGACGAAGATCCTTTGCATTTTCATGTGCGGCTCACTTTAATGGTCTGGTCATATTAAGTGCTGAACTGTGCCATAGTTTACAATTGGTTGTCCCAAATTATATAGCATTACAGGGCTGACTATTGATCCCATGTCTGCAGACTTAACAGGATTGAAATGCCGTTATGGTTTCAGACACTGTGGATTTTCAGGCACTCTTTCATGAGACACTCTTGTGTCAGAGCTGTAGAGCTGAAGCTTTAATCATGCACAGGTAATTTACTATTACTAGCCCACTTAAACTCCAGTGGTTTCCTCCTGCATTCAGGTCTGTTTGCAAAGCTGATTTTGTTTGTAAACCAGTAGAAGCCATTTGCTGCCGTGCGTAGTTTGGAGATCAAATGGAAGGGCACGGTGCTCATTGCTGGCTGCTTGTTTGAAGATGAATGTTGTTACAGCCTAAGGTCACAGAAAGAGGCTTGGCAATGATGGTACGGTTTGTAGATTTTCTTTAGAAATTGCATTTTGCACAAGAGTTTGCAAATCATAATCTTTAATAAACCAGCTGCTTTTCTTGTCCTTATACTATAATGGTAATAAGCTGAGGAGACTTTGTAAGGGGTGGCTGTCAATGTTTGCATACTAGGTACATCTTATTTTCAAATCCCAATCTAAAATATCTGCGCGCAATTGTTTTTTTTTTTTACATACTGGCATCTTCCTCCAAGAATACATTATTATAATGTTACTAAATGTAGATCAGTCCTGGATCTCTAGGCCTGGTTCACACCTAGACGATTTACCACGCAAAACAGAGATTTACATTCAAGTCAATGGAGACTGTTCACACCTTTTGCGTTGCTGTCACGCAGAAAGATGCAGGAGATATTTTGAGGTGGATGCCGCGCGATTTTGGTCCCATAGACTTCTCTATGCATTGAAATGGTTTTCAAAGCAAGATCTCATAAAAAAAACCCTGTGCGACAGACAAGCGAAAACAGCTCAGTCGTCTAGGTGTGAACCAGGCCTTACATGTCTCTCTAGTCTCTACCTGTCATCCTTAAAGCCTATCTCTGAGCAAACAAAAAAGGACCCTTGCAGTGGGGCTGCCTGCACATTGCAAGGATTAAAGAAGAACTATGAGGTGAGTGAACATCACTCCTCCTCATAGTTCGAGCCGACGTGTGACAATGAAACTGTCACAGGTCGGCTCAATAGATCGGGAAGTGAGCGAACACATACCGTCGCTCACTCACTTCTTGATCATCACCCTGCAGAGAGCAGTGACTGTCAGTCACCGCTCCCCTCTCCGATCCTCCAACGCCGAGTGGAGGAATGGATGGGAGAGGGGGTGGGCACAGCTGGCTCTGCCTCTAGATAGGCGGAGCCAGTTGTCATTCACCCAGCTGGGTGGATCTTGACAGCATTGTCGGTATCCGTCCCGGATGCGGTTGTCTCAGTATACTGCGAGCTGTAGCTTGCCATATACTGAGCTTTGGGTCACGGGAGGAGGCCATTATATGTCCTCCCGTGACCCTTAAGAGAACTATGGGGGAAAACACTTACCCCATAGTTCTCTTTTAAGTCTCGGTTGGTAAAAAAGCGTATATCAACGCACATCAACTGAGGTGTGCTAAAAGCAAGTGGTGGGAATCCAGCCTTAATCAGAGAGAAACCTTTGCATATGTCTTTTTATTATGGAGAAGAATATTTCATTGGTTGAATGAGAAAGGTGCCAAAACAAGAAAAGATTCAAAGCAATCTCATTTTCTAGTCTAGGTAATGGCAGTGAAAGTATAACAGTTCTGTGTAGCTGTTGGAAACAGAATATTTATAATTATAGATATTATATAACTAATGGAGATAAAATGGTGCTGTAATAGTAATGCTGTGTTTGTTATACATATCTGCAATGATGGAGTTGTGACATAAGGTAACATTGATAAGAGACTGAGCTGTAGGTGTATGACAGCTATGATGAAATGATGAGGTAGGGACTCGGCAATTATGATGTGTAAGTATAATGTGTAGAAAAGACAACTGTGATGAAAATGAGGTATAGAGAACTGCACTAGTGTGTGTTCAACCATTAAATATTTATTTGATAATGTAATATAAAATTACCCTTTTGCTGTAGATCCATTAAAACGGGAAAAGAGATATTGAGGAAAGGAAAGTAGAAATGCCAATAGCAGCCAGTCAGGTTTCACCACTCATTCCGCACAAATATTAGGCAATATTTTTGCTATTTTCTTAATTAGTTCTCTGCAGATTTTATGACTAAAGCATGTGTGTCAGTAACTATTATTTTTCTGGTTTATTCATTAAGTCCAAGGTATGCTTATCCATAATACCCCTGTATTCTGTGTGTATTGCGCAGAATTAAACACTAAAAAAGTCACGTTAGGGAAAAATACTGTTTCCTTACACCTCAGCCTTTTCCTGAAGCTCCTAAGCATGAGTGGCATCATGGGCCTCCCAGCGAGACCCTGGGAAAACTGAGGATCCAAAGTTTCTCACATGCTGGAGCATTGTATTGCTTGATTTGGAATCTTTAGAATTCCCTGGATCTCGTTTGAAGGCTGTGACTAGGGATGAGCTTGGGTTCGGACCGAAACTGAGCTCATCTGAACCTAGCAGGAAGCCCAATCACCAGTGGCTGGGGCATTCCATGCCCCACAGCTCCATGTAAACAAAGGGGATGTTTGACCTTATATAGCCACATTGTCATAGTAGATCAATGTCATTGACCAAGTCTGAATTCGAACTCATCCCTACTGGTGACACCACCTTTGCCTAGGCACCACTAATGTGAGTGATTGTAAGATAAGCATATTTTTAACTTTATTTCTAACGTGTGTGTGTTTTATTGCTTAATTCAACGGAGTGTGGATAAGTGTGCCTTGCATTTTGATATAAAGCACCATAATAAATACAGAACCAGTGCTTCAACCAATGTACTGTCTGTGATAACATTTGTGCAGCAGAGAACTGTTCCAATGTACTTTTCTTTTATTTCCTGTAGGTCAATGAGGTTTGCTCGCCCACAAAATCATCTGCACCTTTCTCTCCTGAGAGCTGGTATAGAAAAGCCTATGAGGAGTCTCGAGCTGGTAGTAGGCCTGCTCCGGAAGGTGCAGGATCCATACCGGGTTCATCTGGTACTCCTTCCCCTGGCTCTGGAACCTCCTCCCCTGGCTCTTTCTCTGGGTCGCCTGGACCTGCATCCCCTGGAATTGGAAACAGCTCTCCAGGATCACTAGGTGGATCTCCAGGATTTGGCACAGGATCTCCTGGCTCTGGTAGTGGTGGAGGATCTTCTCCGGGGTCTGACAGAGGTGTATGGTGTGAGAATTGCAATGCACGTTTAGTAGAGCTGAAGAGGCAGGCTCTGAAACTGCTGCTGCCAGGACCTCATTCCAGTAAGGTAAGATTATGGACTTAGGTGAAGATATTGTTGTCTTATGCATTTTAAAAATGACCAATGACAGTTAGAGAAACAAAAATGGAACAAAAGTGAAGGAATTTTCATAGAGCAACCTATTAGGTTTCATCTTTTCAAGGAAGGAATATAATTGGTCATAAGCAACAATTCAACTTATGTTCCAGGTGGTTCTGCAGCAGTGTTTAAAATGGGCCCCAGAAAATTGGTAATGTTAAAATTCAGGGCTCAAAGTTAGAAGCTGGATGAGTGCAAAATACCCAGTGAATAACAGTGTTGAGTTTGTGACGCTGGTTTGACACGATCAGTTGATTTTCCTCCATACAAAGCTTGCGGCTAAGTAGAACGATGGTGGAAATTAAGAAAAATAATGGGCTGAGAATTTTCCAACCCGGCTCAGTAGATTTTTCAATTGACTTTTGGCAAGCCTGGAGGTGCCAACAAGGCCACCCAAAGCTCAAATTTGAGGTGATTCAGCAGGAATCGGGTGACATTCGAGACATGTATGGTTAGCATAAGAAAATACACTACCTTTCCCAAAAAAAGTAGATGGACTGCCTTTAGATTTGATTACGGCGCACATTCACCATGGCATTGTTTTGATAAGCTTATGCAATGTCACAACATTTATTTCTGTGCAGAGTTGCATTCATTTTTCACCAAGATCTTGTAGTAATGTTCGGAGAGTCAGACCACTAAGTAAAGTGTTCTCCAGCCCTTCCCAAAGATTGTCAATGGGGTTAAGGTCTGGACAATCCATGTGTGAAAATGATGTCTCATGCTCCCTGAGCCACTCTCTCACCTCCTGGCATTGTCATCTTGGAATACGCCTGTGCCATCAGGGAAGAAAAAATCAATTGATGGAAAAACCTGGTCATTTAGTATATTCAGGTAGGCAGCTGAGCTCATATTTTGGGGATATAACATTGCTGAACCTGGACCTATTATCCAATGGAAGGCTCTGTCCTATTTGCTCAGCTAAATTCATGTGGTGACTTTGGACAATGTACTTGCTCTTTTCTGCAGCAGACAGATGACATTATTTCAGACGAGGGAAATTCGGTTCAGTCAAGGGCTGCTTTTTAATAATAAAAGGTACAATCAAAAAAAAAAAGTCACTGTTGCTGTATATTGTGACATGCCAAGAATTTATTCATGCAGACTTCCTGAAAGATCTACTTCAGAAGTCTTGAAATGCTTTATGGAAAATCAGAAGCCCTGTTGATGAGACATTTGTATCACCAAAGCAGAGAAGACAATTTGGTTTTGGTATAATTTACTGGTGATTTATAGGTAAATAGGAAAACTTGACATATATTGCGCTAGTTCATTGTACATAGGTTACTGTTGGTTGGACCACCATCATCTGGAATTTTTGTAACATTTGTTCAAACTGTGTATCATGCTTACACTATGACACCACGGATCTTCCGAGCTAACATTTCCACTGTCATTCGCTAGTGAGCAAATTGTAAAAGTGACCTTTTCCATGAAACCAGGAATATGAAGTGGTATTGCTAAATGACTTGAACAGTGGTTGTTAGGGAAACCTTACGGTGGGCAGGTGGTGTTTTCAGATCATTTGGTGATTGCAGTAATTGTGCAAAATGAAAATCCCAACCGCAGTCTTGATGTCTCCATGCATGAATTAAGGCTAACAGGCTTGATCTTTGATATCTCGCTGGAAACTTCAATTACCATTCCTTGAAGTTTGTGTCACTAGAAGCCAAGCTTTGATGTCCGTTTGCTTAGAGGAAATGTATTGTAATTGTTTGTATATTTTCTTTATGTTAAAGGACATATACAAAAACAAAATGTAGAACTTAATAAATAAATAAAATTACATCTTATCTCTTTAGTTGGTGAAATATGAAATATCGCATGTAAATATTTCACATTTATTATTTATAGCGAGCAAGTGGTGCACTCAGATTTTCTGTAGCTCTCCACCAAGGTGACTTGCTGCTATGCCATGAATAGTGTTTTTTTGTAAATAAGCCACAATAGTTGGAGATCCTAATATACACACACACAAACATAGCTGAATGACTTCGAGGAGAGACACAACCCTCAGTTTGGTTAAAGAAAAGCAGTCAATAAATAAGCAGGCAGTGCTAAGCTCTCTTGTTAGAAAGCCCAGCATGCTCCCCAAGCATCATGGAAGCACTCTATGAAAAATGTATGCACTAAAGTAGGCTATACACGGTGCAAATTGCGACTGGTTCATCAAGAAATTCGCACACTGAGTGCCCATGTCCGCATTCAATGATCAGCTAAATGAAGGAGCAAGTTGGAAATTTTTGGGCCAAACAGCTTGCAGTCAATCAGCTGCTAGCTTCGTTCGGGTATTCTGACAGTGGCTGGTGGCCACTGTCAGAATACAATGGAAACAGCGGGGGATTTCTCCTTCCACGATCATAAGTGTTGATGGAGGAATATGTGATATTTTCTTTGTTCAGCCCGCAGGTTGAATTAAAAAAATATAACCCGGCTTATGGACACCATGTCCGGACCAGATCGGCTATTCACTTCAGGCTGGTATGGCTGATTTCAACCGTACATCGGCTGAAATCAGCCATACATCGGCTTGCTTAGTGTGGCTTCGGATCAGCCACTTTTTTTCTTTATTTTGACACGAGCGTTGTCAGAATAGAGAAAAAAAAAAAGACGAATTCCCATTCAAAAGTATTGGGAGTTTACTATTGGCTATTTCAATTTGCAATAGCAAATAGTAACCAAGCATTGTACCCCCCCTCTGCTGATGGACCTGATGGGGAACTGAAAAAGAGGGCGGGTACAATGCTAGTTTACTATTGGCTATTGAAATTGAAATAGCCAATAGTAATGTCCCAATGCTTTTGAATGGGAATTTTTCTTTTTTTTTTTTTCTCTATTCTGACATTGCTCGTGTCAGAATAAAGAAAAAAGACACAGCGGGGTTTTTCTGATGCCCACAGGATGTCCTTCCTCAATGTAATGACACTATTCCATTCAGACGTGTGAATGTGCACTTCCTTGTGTTACAACTCTCACAGAGCCTGGCTTCTGAACTACAACTCAACATCTGAACAATGTAACATTATCATTGCTTGCTGGAAGCAATGCACGATGGGATATGTAGTCTTGAGAAATCAAGATTGCATCACATCAAGCAGAAGGGAAAGAGATGCAAAGCACACTGGGATCCAGGACGTTGATGAAAGTGATGGACAGACAAAAGACAACACTCACTATATAAAAGGGATTTTTATCAAGTAAGCTTTGATTGCATTATGAAAAACAACTCTAGTATGTATTCCTATTACAATACTGATGTTATATAGGAGAGTATATGCCGGGACTTTACAACTCTTTAATATGGAGATTGTTCCTAGCAAATGTACATGGACTGTCCTACATACTTTGATCTTTACAGTATAATGAATGTTAAGTAGACCAGACATTTTTAATTTGGCTATGGATTAATTATGTTTGGTGTGCCAGACCACCTCATTGATCTAGCATTGTGTAATCACATTAAAGGATCAATCAACATAACAAAATTTGAAGATCTAAACCAAGTCACTAATACCTCATATAAGCTTTAACCTGTTACTGTAGATTCAAAAGTAATCTTATTAAATCTGCAGATTTTATTATAACAATATCTAGTGATCTGCCATGAAGGGCCTTGTTCAGACACTTCCTGTAATGGGGTGACAACACTCTATCCTGTCTCCTAATGTTTCTCTTGTGTTTTATCCTTGTCACATAGGCTTGCAGTGAAGACTATGGGGCTGATTTAGTAAAAGCAAATAGGCTGGTCACTTTGCAGGGGAATTTTCCCTTACCTTAGTGAATGAGGGGAAGCTCTGCTGACTTCCATCATCCAATCACGTGCGAGCAAAAATACAGTTTTACATTTTTTTTTACTTGCACATGATTGGATATTTTTTGCAAAGTGAATTTTCATCACATTTACTACCAAAATTCCATTTGGAAAGTAAACAGCCTAATTACTAAATTTACCTTTAGTAATTCCCTTTACATATGTCAGCATTCTTTATTCTCCACTCTCCCACGTCCAAACAGACATACTTTTATTAGAAAATAAAAGAAATTCAATAATAAGAATGAGGCTTACTGATAATGGCCAGCATGTCAATCCGCCACCATCCAGGCAAACGAAAATAAAATATTTGATGAACTTGAATTTGATGAACGAATGCTAAAAGTGATGCATCAGTGGAATAAAATCTGCTGATCAATAAAGTTAATTAAGTTATTGAACAGAAATACATGAGGTGCATAGCCCATATAAAAGACATCTTAAAATAAAAAAAAGGAAGACAAATTTATAAGCGTGGACCATTGTACAGAAAATCTTAATACAAAATTGTGATTTTGAGTTAGAGTTTATTTCTACTTTTGCAGTTTAAAATCGGAGAAAGCCCCCCTACATGTTTGTCATGAGTCCCCATTTACACAGAATACCTAAAAATAATACTACTAATAATAATAATAAAACATAATATGTCTTACCCTTTATCTGTCTCTGTGTAGCAGGCCTTTGGATAGACTGCAAGATTCTCTGTACATTTTCAAAGTGTCAGGAAACTCTGTCTGTCCTCATAGAAAAACCATGAACACTCAGCTTCCTCTCACTAACATGATGCTTCTAGATATTTTACCCTTTGTTAGGACAGGCATTGTTTAAAGAGGAACTTCAGGAATCTAAAAAGTTAACCTGTGCAGTGGGGCTACCCCTGCACTGCGTGGGTGAACTGCTCGTTTTGGTGAAGGGGCTCCAATAAAAAAATATCACCTAATACTCAATCCCGCCTGGATTGTGGACCGGTCCCTGCAGCCTGGCGTCCTCACGCCTATGCAAGGTCCGTTCAACGATGATTAGGGCTATGTTTTTACTATAACCCTGATCACTAATGACCAGGGCTAAAAAAATCTGCTTGTCCTCTCGTCACGCCGGAGCCCGACGAGTAGCTTCCTGGCCAGCCCTTGTAATTAAACAGCCGGCCAGGATATTTACATTTAAGAGATCGCCTCTAGAGACGCCCGATCGCTTGTATTAGCTGCGGTTCCCCCACCCCCGCGTCCTCCCCCCGCAGCCGCTTCTGTCACTGCAGTTGCCGGTCCAGAGATCCGCTGTGCCCGGTGTGGCCGGGACCGGCAAGGGTGCTCTGTGACAGGAGATCAAAGGGAGATCAGTACACGATCTCCCTCTGATCTCCTGTCCGTCCCCAAATGCAGGAAGTGATGTATATTACCGCATTCTGCTGCCATTCCCAGCTACAGAAGCTGGGGAGAAGCTGGTGAAGCAGATCTCTGCTTCATCAGCTTCTCTGGGAGTTTCCCCCGCCCCCCACTTACACACGCAAACATGTGTTGGGTGCGCCTACGTTCGAAAACGACGATTGTGCCTATTGTGATGCACATTTACATATTACCGCCGGAGTGCGAGCAATAATTTTATGGCCATTAATCACTGATAACACTAAACTGATGAGCAGTAAAAGCATTTAAAGTGTCGCCTATGGCCAGTTTTTGATATGCCTATGGTAATTTTTTGTGGGCGCGCGCAATTTTAAGGCTTGACATGTTTGGTGTTTATTTACCAAACGTGACCCCGTCTTTTATATTCTACCGAAAATATGGGTAAGAATAAATGTTAGGGAAAACATTTTTTTTCCACGAAATTTACGGTACTGTTTTCATTATATAGTAAAAAATAAACCCCCCACATTGGTGATTAAATACCTCCAAAAGAAAGCTCTATATGTCCCTAAAAAATGTTAACATAAATTGCAAGGCTATAGTCCGGTCTTGCTGACTGGTGACATTTTTGACTGACTGGTGAGACACCCTAACATTTTTCAAGCCCTGCTAATGAAAGAGCAGCCACTTGCCGGGATTGTTCTATATACACTCCAGAGAAAAAAGCTTTCTGCTGTTTGGTTGCCATGTACAAGTATTGTGCTAAATGCATTCTGTTAAATAAATCCCTTTGAAAGTATTTTACTGATAGCTCATCAATGCTTGGTAATGCCACAAGCACCATAGAGTAATAGAAGATGTGCTTGATGTGGGCAGTGACAGTTCTTTATTTGACCCCCAATGAATAAACCCCAACACACTTACAATGTGGTGCTAAGCTAAATGCACTTTTTAAAATATGAATTGAAATGTGTGCAGTAAATAAGATCCTTCGTATAATGTTTTGGTCTTTTAGCACATAACACCACATTACCATAACTAGCATACTTTGTGTGGCTGAATCTCCAGTTAGATGTGTCTCATTGAACATGATGCCATTACTTATTAAAAGTCTAAGCCCAGAAAGGAACAGCTCAGCATGGGGAAAGTCCTTGCAGTTAATGGGTTAATCAGTGGTGTGTGTCGTTTCCATGGTTACAATCTTTATGTTAAAATCCATTTAAAGGGAAACTGCCAGAAAATAAAATGTATGTGTAATGTGCTGTACTCAGCACTGTCACATCATCTGATAGTGCAGTAAATAAATACACTATGCTTATCTGGTGTAAATATAAGCTCAGTCTGAAGGTAGAGAGCTATAAACTGTAATATAAATGAAGAATCATTCCAGAACAAATTACTGGAAGCTTTGGAGATACATAGATTGTCTTCATGCGCAACAAACACAGTCATACGAATATATATATACTGATATATATATATATATACAATGTATATATATATATATATATATATATTCAAAAACAAATAAAAATATATATTTTTTGGTTTTATTTTTACATCGGAAAAGGGTCTACGCCTACATCTGGAAAGGGACATCCACCTAGTTTAAGTATATTTAAAGTGAGGTATGCATTGTTCTTTTCTTTTCGTTCAACCTGCGGTCTGAATGATAAAATAGAACAGATTCCTCCATCAACGCTTACGAGTGTTGACGGGCGAATCCCCTGCTGTTTGCATTGGATAACGACAGCGGTCGGCGGCCGGTGTCAGAATTCCTGTACAGTTTCCCAGGTAATTTTCTAACCGGCTCCAACTAATTTCAGCTGATTGATCAGGAAGCAGCTGAAATTATAACCGTGTGTACCCGACATAAGCATATAATCCTATCACTGTATACAATTTGATTGTAAACTAAGCCTGTTTAAGAAATAACCACTGAACTCAGCAGCCTACATGTGTCTACACATAGCCATCTGTTTTCTTATGTCCTGGTGACATTCAGTTCCTTAAACTAAGTATACACTGTTGGATTTTTTTTTTCGATCAGCTGTCGGGCTGAACAGTGTGAATGGAGTAATCTCTCGCTGTGGCTATTGAATTTTGACAGTTGGCTTCTCTGGCTGTCAAAAATACCTGAATGGTGTCTGCATCTGATTGGCTGAAGACATTTTTTGGTTGACAGCTTTTCACTCGGTTCTATTGATTTTTGGGCGGTAGCCAGCAGACCAATTTTGGCTGGTTCATCATGAACTGGCTGAAATTTGCTCAGCTTATAGCTAGCTTAAGAGCACTGTATACACGCACCTATTTTTTGGATCAGAAAGCTCTTTCGCACCTTCTGCAGTAGTATTGAGGGATCTGGAGGGAAGGTATGGAGAAAGCAAAGCTTTAATCCAGTGGCTGATAGACGCCCTGGATTTCCAAGCTCTCAGGGTGCTTTAGAAGTTACATATAGGCATGTGCAGGCATCCAGGTATGCCCAGTGTTAGATGTATTATTTTTGTTTGATTCTAAGAATAAATTTGCTTTAGGTAACTGTATGTTACATGTATACATTTTATTCTTTTACTCATTAGTTTTTTCAAGGATGACTTCACAAGGAAACAACATTTCATTATATAGAGATTACCCATGAGTTATGCCAGATGCATTTACCACGCACCATCTGTGTGTCATGGTGTGTTGTGTTAGTAAAAATACTGTGCAACACACTGTGCCACTCTGAATGGGTCCTTTAGGATATCACACCAGAGAGCACTCCTAGAACTTTGTCTTGGTCATAATATATCTTCTCTGGCTTTATTTTAAAGCCCATTTGAACTTGTATTATTTATATTATTTATTAGTAAAATGCAGCCAAGCTTCATATACAGTAATAAATATGGGGCACCTTTACGTTTTTTACACTGCTAAGCGGTCCGGTGCAGTGCGATGAAAATAGTGCTTGCATCTGTTGTGAACGTACCCTAAAAAAGGAAAGAGAGAAGCTGATTGGCTGCCATGCACAAGCTGCTCCAGATTTTGTCTGCTCCAGTTTTGATAAATTCCCTTCTCTGTGCTGACAGACAGAAGAGTCGGATCATGGTTCTCCCAGGAAGCAGTGGCCCAGATTTCCAGCTGTTCAACACACCTTTGCCCCCAGAACCCTGCTCCAATCAACAGCACTAGAAGGGCTTGTTTAAATTGAAGCTGGCCATACACTACTCGAATTTAGCACAGTGGAAGTTCGAAATTTGCACAGTGGGTGCTGCTGTTGGCACCCTTTCAGCCGCAATCCCTTGATCAGCTGATCGAAGGTGCTGGTTGCAAAAGCTACAAACAAACAGAGCCGGCTCTGATCGGGCTTTCTGTTAGGCCACTGTCAGAATACAAAAGAAACAGTGGGGACTTCTCGATCAACGCTTGTAAAAACATTGATGGAGGAATCTGTTCTATTTTTTTCGTTCAGCCCGCAAAATGAATGAAAAAATAGAACAGTATATTGGCAGTTTTAGTCCCACAACGGTCACCACTTGTTTTTTTTGATGGAGTGGGGAAGTGTTCGATCCTATGTAAGGTTTTTATTGCCGTATTCCTACGTTCTCTACTCCAAATTAAAGAAAGAAACAAAAAAAAAAACAACTTGTGGCTGGAGCTGGGCTTTTATATGCATTGCGTAATCAACAGACAGTCAAGTAAAGATTTTTTTTCCTTTGTTCTGTTTTTCCCAGAGCTGTTCCAGCTTTTACCTCTTCTTCTCTTGATTTACTGCTGACAGGTCACTGCCGTCTAATAGGGAAAGTCAAGTTTAGTTTTTTTTAAACTTGTCTGTGATTATACGTAACAATATGAAGGTTTGTGAATCTCTCTCTGGCTCACTACATCTGAGGAATGCAACACATAATCAGTTTGGAGATACAACTATACTAGACTATGTGGCATAACACAATGTTGGCTGATTTGTATCATATAATGTACAATACGCTGTAAAATCATATGGGGTATGTCACAGTGGACCATAAACTTCAACAGTCTTAGACTCTGGACCCCCAGGCTGCCTCGATTTTAATATTTGAGCTCTGGAGTATTTGGATTTGCCCAATAAAAAGCTGATGCAGTATGTCCATGATAAATCAGACTTAACAAAAAAATAAACAGACACACCTCTGATTTTAATTACATTTAGAAAGATACAAGGAAAAAAGAAGCAATCTACGAGGGTTTGGTTTTGGTTACTAGGCCTCTACCGATATTCCAACAATATTCAGCAGTTTATGGAGATGAGTGTGTAGCACGGGGACCCTAGGGTTAATCTTTTGGTGTTATTATCCACTATAGGATCAGTAGTGTTTAAACAGGGTGTCTGGAATCTTGGCTGGCAGCTTCTACACGCCAAATGATTTCTGCAGTTTCCTACTATGCTGGCAACGGGACTAAATAAATCCGAGATCGAAGAACCATACCGTGATTTAATAGTTGCGATATAATTTTATTCCAGCATAAGTTCACATAGATGACTTTATAAAAGAGCCAACATGTTTCGGGGACCAGAACTTGCCCCTTCAATAGACCCCATTCACAAAAGGGCGACAACGTTGCAGCGCACCTTTTTTTGGTGTTTTTCATGCGTGTTTCAGAGTGTTTTACAGGTGCTTTCTATTCATATGTAATAGCGTTTTCCGCTTGCTTTCAATTGTCCGATGAAAAGCAGTCTCAGCTGCCAAAACACATGCATAAACAGGCAAAAACGCGCTGATCGGCACGTTTCCATTGAAGTCTATGGAACAAAACAAGCTGATAAGTTCCACAAAAGAAACTCAGGGACTATTTCAAACAACAGGCATATTTTTACGTGCGATTCAGCGTGTTTGCGTCAGCGGCCCCCCTAGGAATACATGGGATTTTCATTTTCATGCGTTTCAGCGCAATGCCCTGACGAAATGCCCTGTTGTGAACAGGGCCTAAGGGTTTAACCAATCTAAATGAGATGGCACAGCGTTCATCAGCAGCCTGATCTTGAACTTGAGCTTACATTGGAATAAATATATACCTGGACTATTACCTGATGGTGTGATGCTTCAATCTTGGATTCATTTATTCAGCAGCTTATGCCAGCAGACTTTGCAGTAAGAACCTTTGGCTCCCTGTCTCTACCTGAATGCCATTTGCCAAGAGCAGAGTCATATGACCTTATTCAATTTAAGAATTCTTATACTTAACTGCCTCCGGGCCGGCCGTAGTAAAAAAACGGCCGGCCAGGAGCTCTCTCGATCTGAGCGGGCGTAGACCCTGTTGCTGTGTCAAGATATTCCATAAAAGCCATATCTGTAAAAGATGATTGCACATACTTACCTGTCCTGTCACACATGCTGCTGAACTCTCGAAGTGCTGATTTCCGTGGTCCCCTACAGCTCGCACTGGTTCCTTTTGCTGACCTCTATGTCACTTTTGTTTCCTGTAGCAGATATATAAATTGACCTTTTACAGGTATGGAACATAGGGCCCCTTTAAATGCTGATTCTTATGTGCAGGATCCAAAAAAACAGTCAATCAGAATTCAATTTTCTGAAGTCAGGCCAGTAAAATAGAAGGGATAGGCAACCTCTGCACTCCAGCTGTTGTGGAACTGCAAGTCTCATGAGGCATCGCAAGACTAGGACAGCCACAGGCATTACTCCCAGAGACAGATGCATGGTGAGATTTGTAGTTTCAGCACAGCTGCAATGCTGAAGTTGCCTACCCCTGGTCTATAGCTCAAGTGACTTTGTGGTTTCTGTCATTAGGTCCTGTGCTGGTGTAGCATGGCCAGTTGTTTTTGAAATTGTTTAATCAAGTTAGGCTTTGTAAAGTTAACACAAAGCCCCAAGCTCGCTCCTGTGATGGACTACAATCTCACGTTTAGTTTGCTAACTGGTATTAAGATTGTAGTCCTTCTTTGGAGCGAGCTTGGGGCGGTGACTACTTTACGACACACACAGGGACCATGGGGAGCAAAAGTAGCCACCCTCCAGAAGGAAGGACAGCATCAGCAACAATTCAGCGATGATTTGAGGATCCACAGCTGAGTGATACACAAATAAGATACATTTTTGGTAATATTTAGGGTACTTGAATACATTGCATACTTGAAAAATAAACTCCTGAGTTTAGTGATACTTTAAGCATAATTTGTGTGTGCGTATTTGATCACCTGGGGAAAAAAATGTGAGGAAGGAAATGGCAATGAAAGGGTCAAAGACTACTCTTTTTTGAAGCTATAACCAAGGCTACCTTACTACTTCAATAAGGATAACTGTGGAAACTATGGTATGAAGAATATTTTTCTGGATTGGGGGAGATTTACAGACTGCCCTTTAATAACGCCTTTCTTATCTGCCTTGTATGCTGCACCACACATTAACGTGAGGAATCCACAGCAATAATAGACTCTGCAATATCAGCTGTACTTCTGTGCAGTCAGAGCGCCGCCGAGGGAGTGAAGTGACTGGCAATTATATTGCATCTTGCCGCCTGGGATTTACAACAGGCAATATCCTGAAAACCAGGATAAGACACCCACAGATCAACTGCCGCAGACTATTGTATGAGAAAAGAACAGTGTGCAGCACGTCTGTGTGAATAAATAGCACTAGTTCAAGCTTTCCATGTCTATTTTTATTTTTGTACTTGTACAAAGAGGCCTGGCTATAACTGAAGAGACGACATGAAGCACTGAAAAAAATCACCAGCTGTGAATCCTCTTCAGAAGTGTGCCGTCCTGAAATTGTTTCATGATCTGTATATACAGAAGATTATTAAAACAAATGATGGAATCTTAAAATGTAACTCCACCTTTAAAGTAGTATTAAACTCAATCAAATATCAACGTTATTAGCTGCTTTTAGATTTTTTTAGTACTGTATTATTATTTTATTACAGCTATTTTATATAGTGTTGATAACTTACACGCATCAGTCCCTGCCCTCCAAGAGCTTACAATCTAAGGTCCCCTTTTCACACACATACATGTACAGTATGTAATAGGGGCAATTTAGACAGAAGCCAATTGACCTACCAACAGGTGTTTGGAGTGGGGTAGGAAACCCACATAAGCACAGGGAGGACATGCAAACTCCATGCAAATAGTTTCCTGACCAAAATTCAAACCAGAGACTTCCAGTGCTGGGGCACAAGTGATAACCACTAAGCCACTGTACTGCTCAATTCAGTCCACTGTATAGAACGTGATGACCCACAGGCAATTAGACTGCTGGAGCAGAGGAGGAGTGAAGCTGAAGGGACGGGTCTAAAGGTGCCCACACACCTTGCGATAAATGTACGATAATCGTGGGAAATCCCGCAATCGTACGATTATCGGAAGGCGTGCAACCGTTTCACTGTACGGTCGCACGACTTTTATCTTAGGAACATGTTTGAAAACCTGCCGAGAATCGCGGGTGTGGCATGCTCGTAAGATAAAAGCCGAACACTGCCCGTTTAGCATTGCGGTCATCCGAAGCCAGCCCCTCAGGGGGGCGGGCTTGCTATTATCGCAAGTACGATCTGCCTGTCCAAGATGGGCAGATCGTACGTTTTTTTAATGACCTTACAACCATCGCTTTAAAGGGTTATTAAACCCTCACGTCTTTTTGCATATATCTACTGCTAGCTAGCAATAGATATAGGCAAAAACCATTAAAAAAAATAAAAACCTTTTGAAACAGGTTTAAACTTACCTGTGTCTTCGCTCCCGTCCGAACATCTGAAAATTTCTCAGGCGGCCGCAAAGGATCTTTGGGGCTGGCACATGCGCAGTTCAGATGTTCGGCCGGGAGACAAGGAGAGACACGAGGTAAGTCTATGGAGCAGCGTGCACCCGCACAGACTCCGTGGGATGTCAGAGAAGAGGAGGACAGAGGAGTCAGCGCAGGATCGGAGACCCGCACCAGCGCTGGAGGGACAGCTGAAGAGGACAGTAAGGAAGAAGATGATCGGATTTAGGCCTCATTCACATACAACGCAAGAGCAAAATTGTATATTGCGTATATACGCACATACGCTCGTATACGAGCGAACATGCGTGTGCGCGTAAAATACGCTGCCCGGATGCATCTCGGTTCCATTCTGTTTTTGTGCATTTTTACGCTACGCAAATATACGGCTCCATACTCGGTTATGTGTATGGATCCATTTATTTGCATATGTTGCATATGGTACAATATACGCGCAGTAGTGTGAATGAGGCCTAAGAAGCGTCATTTAAGGTTTACACTAACATTGGGGGGAGGGAAAAAGAAAAATCCTTTAAAGTCACTTTAAGTAATCATTTCTGAAAGCAGTTGAATGATGCTACCATATGACGTTATTTATCTTTTGGGTTTAGTAACAATATACATTTGTAGTGATATCATTATAGCACCCAGAATTTTCACCCATATTTTCGTACTCTATGCTCTTTCTTCTCACTTTTAATCTGGCAGATCGTGGTTTATAAACCATGGAGATGTACTTCTCGTCTTCTTCTTTTGTTCTTCTTCTCCAGTATAGCATTGCTTGCATTGTCATTTTTATTGAGCTCTTGCACACTTGACATTTAATGAAGCAATGCATTTTGCTGAAGGTAAAATGTCTTGTTGCCTGTAGTCAGTATTGAGCTTACACCTGCCATTTCTATTGTCCAGGTTTATAGATACATTAAGAAACCTGACGTTATGGTAACAAGAAACTTTATCCTAAGCACACTTTTCATAAATCAGGCTCTTTATACATATGTCATATTTTCAGCATGTTTAACAAGGCAAACACAGCATAGCATATATCACACCACATAAGAAGTTGAAATGAATAAAATATCAATAAAAATGATTTTAAAAAAGACTGTGAAAATCTGTTTAGGGCAGATTCAGACTTGTGCTACTACTGTACAAATTGTTGGGGTGCCATTCATAATAAACGGCACCGCAGTGCACTGCACATGGAGCCAAGCACAACTGTTGTTTTTTTGCATGTTACCGCAACACAAAAGAGTGAATGGGCCAATGAAGGAGATCTTTTCTGAAATTGTTAAAATGCTCCTGCTTTATACTGCCTGGACTTTAGTTTCCAAGCCATCCTTTTTTATTTTGAGTAGGGACAATGGCAGCAGACATATACTGATCATAAAGGACATGTTTTTCAGTTCAGTTAACAGAATGACAATTGAAATTGGTATGACTGGTAAAGTTACACCCGTCCCTCCCTTCACTATTGGTCACTAAAGCTAGCCATACATATATAACGATTAGGGCTGCAGCCAACTAATTGATTAATCGATACTAGAATAGTTGTCAGCTATTCTGATTATCGACTAGTTGGTTGGATCCCCTAGCTCCCCCCCCACGCAGGAAGGAGGGCACAGCAAGCAGTGGGTGGGTGCAATAGCCAGTCTGCTATTGGCTATTGCAATTTGAAATGGCTAATAGCAGGTTGGCTATTGCACCAGCCCACTACCTGCTGTATTTACATTCTGCTTGCCGACTGCAGAATCTTGCCACTGACAGCTGTCATTCCCTGGCTGAAGCTGTACAAGCGCCATGTTCTTACAATACAATTATTAACCCCTTCGTGACTGACGACGTACAGTGTACGTCGCCAGCATCGGGGCTGTTTAAACAGACTCCCGGCGACTTTTGCCGCTGGGACTCTGTTTAAACTTGTAGAGCCGACTGTCGGCTTTACAACAGAAGCGAAAAAACTATAAAAGATGGGGTGAAAGTCATTTTCGGTCTCGGCCTGAAACATTCTGCTGCAGGAGGTGCGTTGCAGTGCTATTCATTTCAATGGCACCCCAAACAGTGTGATCACACACACTGGAACGCACGGCACCGCTGCGATTGCAAAAAATTGTGCATGCAGTTTTAATCTGAAGTAAACTGTATGTTTGTAACACTGCATTTGTGTATTTCATTTTAAATTAAGGATAGTATTTATACATTTTTTTACATCTGATTAATCGAAGAAATAATCGGCCAACTAATCGATTATGAAAATCATCATTAGTTGCAGCCCTAATAACGGTTTTCTCTTGTCCAGCAAACTGAGATGAATGAGAGAAATCACTGGACTCCCCCATCCATTCTCAACAGAGTGGATTGATAGATCTCCCCTGCTGGTCATTTATTCCGACAGCCGACGTCCACAGCTGTCAGAATACCCAAACAGTGACTACAGCTGATTGGCTGCGGTCACTGGCTGAATTTTTTCCACCAGGCTCCATCAGTTTTTCAAGCAATGTTTGTCAAGCTGGGTTGTGTCGGAAAGGCCACCCAAGGTTTGAATTTTGGCCAATTCACTGGAATCATCTGACATTTGAGCCATGCATGGACAGCTTTTGGTATGACTAGAATGGGAACATGTTTGAGTGCACTTTGAAGTGCTTGCCTCATGTCAGGTTGTGGTTTAGCAGTTTTAACTGCTTGAAGACCAGGTGTTTAGATCCCCTACCTGGCCAAACACAGGTCCACTTGAAGATCCACTCACGCAGCTGCACTCTTCTGCACTGTGCATGAGGGTAAAGTATTGATTCTGTCAAAGAATCATATAAGTGACTAAAGACATTGATCAAATCTGTTCTATTCCATTGAAGATCTATTATGGATGTGTTTTTCCAATGAACCGGCACACTGTAATCTTACATGCAATCATGTTGGTAGAGGCACATTACAGGTACATAGCAACTGTGTACAGATTGAGTGGTGAATTGTTGTCAGAGCACAGTGCAAATGTTTCCTTGTACAGATCAAAATGTTATCAAACGGTAATGTTTACAGTTCTACTTCAAAGGCTACGGTGATTAGTTCATGTTCAGCGTTCCTCTGCAGGTATGATGGCCAGGCCAAGTTAACTGTTTACAGGCTGATAGTAAATGTAGATGGAAAGAAGAGGGAATGGGAGCTGATGGCCGATACTGTCAGCACTTCTTGTCTTGGGCAAACAGTAGTCCAACTTGCCCCATTTGACTGTTCCCTAGATAGCAAGGCTAAAGACATGAGGGGATTGTCATCTCATGCCTATGGGTACCTCAAATATGCCCATAGACAGTTGGATGTGCAGTCACAACTAAACACAATCTACAATTCTAACCCGACAAGGCATGGACTCCACTAGATCTCTGAAGGTATACTGTGGTATCTGGCACCAAGCCATTTGATCTACAGTAGCTCTTCTATTGGATCGAACTACATGAGCCAGCCTTCGGTCCCCACGTGCATCATTGAGCCTTGGCCACCCATGTCGCTGGTTCAGTGATTTTCGTTCCTTGGACCACATTTTTCGTAGGCCCTGACCACTGCAAACTGGGACCATCCCACAAGTGCTGCAGTTTTGAAGTTGCTCTGACCCAGTTGTCTAGCCATCATATTTTGGCACTTGTCAAATTGCTCAAATCCTTACGTTTGCCCATTTTTTTCTGTTTCCTACACATCAACTTCAGGGACAAAATGTTCACTTGCTGCCTAATATATCTCGCCCACTCCCAGGTGCCATTATAGCCAGATAATCAATGTTATTCACTTCACCTCTCAGTGGTCATAATGGTATGGCTGATCAGTGTATAGGACTCCATAAGCTTGCAAGGGGGGGGGGGGGCAGCTTCTGTCAGTGCAGAGGCTAGAAGGAACATGGATCGACATTACCAATGCTGTTTATCGTGAGCTAGAAGAGTAACAATCAGGAAAACCTTTTATAATCAGCCTTATTGATGTCGCCCTTTCTCCCAGGAGCTTTTGACCAGCAAGCGTCTGCCTACCACAGAGCTGGACAAATTAATATGTAATTCAGGAGCCAGTCTGTGCAATCCAGGAGCCAGCATATGGATATACTTAAATAGCCTTATAAGATATTTTGGGGGTAAAATCTGGCCATGTTTCTACACAAAGTGCAGATATACTGTATATTAATGTAACCTACGCCATGTAGAAACACTCTTTAAAATGTACTGCATGTAAATGTGTCCATAGATGTTGCAAGCATTGTGCAATTTGAGATATAACTAGTTGCAGTGCAAGTAAACATATAGCTGAAACCAGAGTCACACAGTCCTCCATAAAGAATCTTGGACATCCTAGGTACCCAAATCACTCTCCAGTTGGAAAAAAAAGAATATATATATATATATATATATATTTCAGCATGGGTGTATATCTGTGTTATGAATTAATATATTCCTAATGCAAAACCCGATACATTATTATAGCAATGCATACAAAATATTGTACTCTGACGTAAAATACACCAGCAAAATAAGGCTATTCCTTGAAGAGTTTGCTCCTGGTCCTCTATTTGTGGAGGATGGGAGGCCAGTGTGAAGATACACAAAAAGGAAATTGGATTCTTTTTGTTACATTTGAATAGCAACATATTATTTTGCTCCACTGTATTTGTCTATATTCATTCTATATAATTTCTCCCACCACCTGCAGGAGCTGATATTCTAGAATGGATTATCACATTATTGTTTTTCATTAGGCTGCACACACAGCATTGTAGAATAACATCACCCAAATAGCAGCGGCCAAGAGAGGGAGTCTGTAAGCTCTAAAATGGAAATACAATGCTGGTGCATTTATTTCCACCCAGACTTTTGTGAATAACACTGGCCAGCAAGTGCTGAGCCTCGATTCACTGTGCAAACATTTCCAGCGTCTAATCATTTCTCCCTGACTCATTGTAATACAGATAGGATTACTGTATTAGAAATGTGATTTTAAATTGCCTGGGGCAGTAATTTGTCAGCATTTGGGAGGATTAGCTGCCTCATAGCTTGTCCTATAAAAACTGTTAAAGCAGCACCATGGGTCAACATATCAGATGTTCTGCATAACTTACCTACAAGCCTTTGCTGGGCAACAGATGGAGCTGATGGAAGAAATAATGCGGTGAACAGCCACAGTTGCAGTACCCATAATTATGTAAAAATATATAACTCTTCAATTTTAGATGCCTTGGGGGAAATTGTCATGGCAGTGAGTAACAGAAGTCAGCAGAAACACCCACTTGATGCTTGTGAGGGAAATTGCAATCAAAAGATTGTTGCCTTTATAGCCCATCACGATTGTTTTCCCTGAAATTATGGTGGAGCTTCGGGCTCTTAGCTTCTCTCCCCCTTTTCCCCTCTACAGACTTTAAAATACACACTCCATTTATCTGGATGTGCATGTTAATGGAAAGATTATATAGAAACAAATGTTGGAGTTGCATGAACCGTACATACCCAATTGCCAGCTATTGTCTATAGTCAGCCTCAATGCTGAAATCCAAGCATGTAGTTCCACATTCAGATCCTCATCCTCCACTGCTCAACAGCACAGCTTGGTTAAAGTAGTATTTTTTTCGAAATTCAATCCATATAAAGTAAATATACAGTCACCATGATACTTCCCTGAATTTCCTGTCCAGTACAAAATTACAAGGGACAGCACTGTCTCCAGCTGCAGTCCATCTACTAGCTCAGAGAAGGGAGGAGAGAGGGAGGAAGGAGCAAAAGATTGGCTTGCCTTGTGCTGCACACACACAGCTTACTAGCACACACATGTGTGACCCCATAGGACCCTACAAGGGAAAGGAGCCTAAAATAGGATAACAGGACCAGTGCTTTGGGGGCAGCTGATTCTGCAGGAAGAAAACTTTTAAACATCAAGGAGCAGCTTGAAAAACCTGACTTTAATATTCCCCCCTCCCCAATTTCTGATTGGACAATAAAAGAGCTGCATTAGACTGGTTAGGTCATCTCTCTACTCTTTCCACCTGACAGCATATATACAGACAATACCTTCACACTGCAGTGGAGTCAGATTAGTTTCTAGTGCTGGATCTCCTCTGTGCTGTGCAGATGATTACAGGAGGCTGATATCAAGAAAATGCAGTTATATAACAGCATTAGCTAAAGGTTAGTTTAAGTGCAGCTCATAAACAATTGAAAGGGAGGCACAGTAATTACCCATAAAAACCTGTAAAATCTCAGCTGTCATTTTTTCTCGAAAGTTAGAGTAATAAAAAAAAATGGAATTGCTTGAATTGGTAACCTGCTGTCAAAAAATATTGCTGGGGGATGACAGGTTGCTATTGGCAACACAAGGAATAGTTTTGAAACCTTTTATCTTGAACAGTTGATTTTGCATACAAAATGAAACCACAAGTTGTGGACGATTTCCAAAGCCAACATACAGTATGCCTTTATAGGTCTTTAAGAATTGAAGAAATCTTTACATTTCTTGTCTTGCTATATATACCTTTGCCCCTACTTTTGCAAAGCTTGCTGTGACAATATCAGTGGCTTTATATAGTATGTATATATAATTATATTTGTATTTTATATATTTTTATATTTACTTTTTTTATGTATTTTACAGTGTTTATCTAAGGAGGTTTATGACCTCATAAACTCTAGTCACGCACCATGACCTCGCTCTAGCAATAGGCAGAAATATATATCACCTAGGCTGGTGCTGTAATTGAAAATGGGCTTTTCATTTGGTTGGTAGCTAAAAGAAATTGTAAATCTTTACAATGTGCATCTCAGTTCTTTAACATAGATATTTAAAGGAATTACTTTATGAATTATTTCCACGCCTAGCTGAAATTAGAATAATGTTTTACTGCAATTATTGTAAATGTCTTTGCATTGTGTACATTTCTTTCAGATTTTACAAAGCTGAATTTAGAAGTTTGGTACAAATAAGTATACTTTATGCAATATACAGTGTATATATCTATATATATGTATAGATATATACACTGAGTGGCCAGTTTATTATATACACATATATATATATAAATATACATCTTTCAATACATTCTTTTGTATGTCTTGCAATAACAACTAAAAACATAGTATAAGCCCCTATTCCCATTTATGCATTTTGGTTAATTTAAAAAAAAATTGTACTTGCTTCATCTTTTCTGCAAATTACACCTTCCATGTGATATGGTAATGCATATATAACGTAAAAAGCCCACCTAAAAGGATACCTGACCTAAAACACACAGATGGGAGTATAGCCTGACAATATGAAGCAAAGCCAAGCCACAACATATGTCAAGTATGGTAAAAGTAAATATGTGCACTCAGGTTATTCGGTCAGGTAAAAGTCCTCTGGAAGAAGTTAGGTTCTGGCAAGTTTTAATACATTTGTCATCTGCATTTTTTTTTAAATTTAGCTGTCACTGCTAGCTCCGCCCAATCGTTTTCTACTTTTTTTTTTTTTACAGTTTTTCTATTCTGCTCGGTACCACAGAAGTACCGAGCAGAATAGCCTGGGGGGAGGGTTAGGGAGCCATCCCTGGAGTTCAGCATTAGAATCCAGAACATGATTATATGTACATTCTACTCTAAAGAATCTGTTAATAAGTCTGGCCAACAAAATGTAGCCATTTAAGTCTTGCTAGGAATAGTAGTAGACAGTTTCTACTATTCTTTCTACTCACCTGAAACCCCTCTTTCAGCCTGGATCTGGTGTGGAGATTGAATGGCTTAGGCTCTGTTCATACCTAGGCGTATGGAATATGCGCGTTTGTCGTGCGTTCCGTGACGCGCGTTTCCGAGGGCCACTTGGCTGTATCCCAATGGAAACGCGCGACAAAAACGCAGCAAAGAAGCTCAGGCTCTGTTCACACCTAGGCGTATCGAATATGCATGTTTGTCGCACGCTCCGTGACGCGCGTTTATACCACGATTCGCGGTAAAAAAACGCGCGACAAACGCGCATTTCCAAGGGCTACTTGGCTGTATCCCAATGGACACGCGCAACAAAAACGCAGCAAAGAAGCTCATGTACCTTTTCAGGCGTAGGCCGTTTTGTAGTGCGTTCAGACGGGCTGAAATACGGCAAGGTGTGAACCATACCCATAGAAAACAATGGGATTTTCATGTTTGAGCGTTTTGTAGAGCGTTCGTAGAGCGTTGAACGCGCTACAAAACGCACAGGTGTGAACAAGGCCTCATGTACCTTTTCAGGCGTAGGCCGTTTTGTAGTGCGTTCAGACGGGCTGAAATACGGCAAGGTGTGAACCATACCCATAGAAAACAATGGGATTTTCATGTTTGAGCGTTTTGTAGAGCGTTCGTAGAGCGTTGAACGCGCTACAAAACGTACAGGTGTGAACCAGGCCTTAAGGGATGGAGGGAGAAAACACTAATAGCAAAAAGAAACTAATTAAGCTATAGAATAGTTTCCAGGAATATTTATCACAACCCATACAGCCAGCTGAGGGTGTTTGCATGTCATTTTGCATGTTTATTTTCACTTGGGTAGAAAAAACAATATATTTTTTTTAAATCTTTGATTTTCACCCCCCAAAAAAGGAGGTTAATAAAATGTTAATATTGAAACGTTTTATTCATGAAACTGGATTTGAACATCCAATGAATGCACTGCTTCCGGTAATTATAGTGGTAGACCCAAAAATTCAGGAGACTACTAGATTTGAAGCATAACGACACCACAGTGTTTGTAAATCTCTCATTCAAAATTGAGTATATTGTTAAAAGGATAACTAAACCCATGTAGTTATCTCAACACCTAAAAAGCTCCGTTCACAGCGCTGCACAGCAAAGGTAGAAATTTCATGCATACATACACATACTAGGGCCAACTTAGACAGGGGCCAGTTAACCTACCAGCATATCTTTGGAGTGTGGGAGGAAACTGCAGTACCCGGAGGGAACCCACACATGCACAGGGAGACCATGGAAGCTCCATGGTGGTAGTGTCCTAGTTACTTATTAAGGTTTCATTTAAAATTTCATTTGGAAGTTTACCCTAAGAATGCATGTGTCTGTCACAATTCAGTGTCTAAACAATTTTCAA
>NW_017306532.1:303337-316086 GCF_000935625.1 Nanorana parkeri
TATATATATATGTCACAAAGAGCACCTTTGCATGGTATCTGTCCTAAAAGTACAACACCAAACATAGTTTCTTTGGACACATCAAAAGCCACTAGACAAAAGATAAGGTTGTGTTGTCACAGCTTTGGTTGGAAGGTATGCTATGCTACCACTTGCCCACATGTAATGGACGTAGAACTTACAATGCATTACTAGCTACTGTGAATTAATGGGCTGTAATCCATTGTTCATTATTATTATTTTTTGTTTTGTTACAAATAGTATCCTGAAAGATGTTTTCACCGGAATTCCGTTTCTTCTTGGCTGAGCAATTCATCATCTACATTTCAGCTGCCATTGACATAGCATGTAGATGAGAGGGTACATGTTGAAGATAATAAATCATAATATTCCTGTCTTTGGTTTTGGGGATAAAAAGGCGAACATAATGAAATCAATATTTGCGGGCCATCTCAGTGTTTGAAGGAAGCAAATCTTCCCAGGGGAACATGACATTCTAGGTAGAAACTTTGTCTTTGTCAGATTTGACCTTCATCATCACTTCAGATGGAGAGGAAAAGTATTACGCCACCCATAGTGAAATGATAAAAGACTTGTTCCCTCATCAAGATGCGCTGATGACTTTACATGAACATTTGAAGCTGTGTTTGAATATACACTTGCCACTTCTCTGCTTCGTCTTGACCTATTCAAGCTTGAAATCAAGTAGACAGCTTCTCCCTCTCATGTATTTATAATATTTTCACAGCGATAGGTAGAAAATGATTGGTTGCTAGCTGTTAAGACAAATAGTTCTTTTCGACACATTCTTTTTGACTGGGTTCACATCTGTGCATTCATAACGCTTATCAACGCATGTCGACACATTTTGAGGGACCCATTGAATTAATTGAAAAGAACATCAAAACAGGCACCAACCCTTGGGTTACTACAAGCATTGTAGAGCTCTTGGCACATGTGAAAAGGAACACATGTCACTATCACAGCGACACTTATCAATACATTAACTCTTATTATAATACCAACAGATCCCACCCCTCAGGATCCCAGCCATGTCATTGTCACCTAACAGATCCCAACCCTTAGGATCCCAGCCATGTCATTGTCACCTAACAGATCCCAACCCTTAGCATCCCAGCCATGTCATTGTCACCTCACAGATCCCACCCCTGAGGATCCCAGCCATGTCATTGTCACCTTACAGATCCCGCCCCCGAGGGTCCCAGCCATGTCATTGTCACCTCACAGATCCCACCCCTGAGGGTCCCAGCCATTTATTTGCCACCTCACCAATTATCAATCATGCATCACCACTTGCAATACGTGTTATAATACAGCAATGAGAATACATAGTTATGAACCCAGTATTAAGGGGAATGATAACCTTAAGGGCTCATGCACATGGGTGCAAATACAGGCGTTCTAGCATACAGCAAACAATACTCCTGTATTTGCAGAGCTCGGGAGCCCCAGCTGCTGCATTTTTCTGTCCATAGAAATGTATTGACAAAAAACACTTTTTTCCGGTGTATGCGCATACATGTTATTGTTTTGGCCACACCAAAATGTCAAATCTTCCTTTTACTTTCAGCCCCAGCCATAGCGGTCAGTAGGGCAAATAAAGAATGTCCCCAATAGGGTCGCCAACAGCAATAAAAAACAGACACTGGTTCTATTGCTTCCCTATTCTACCTGTTAGGACGTGTGAATAAGACCTAACCGTGTTATTCAAAGGCTATGCTACATGGGTAAACAGGGAAATTTTCCAAGCGCGTGTTTGTAGGCAATGTCACGGGGTATACAGACACTCTGGCTAAGCATCCAGTGAAGTGTCTTGGCTTGCTGAGATATTTGTTGATTTAACCTTGCACTCTTTTACCACCTAAAGTTAGATGAGGTCATAAGGGTGTAATAAAACTCCATAGGATGACATCTAGAACATCTTCTCTTCACACTTGCTGGAACAGTAGGCTCATAGCCCCAGATGTTTAGCTCTTGCAGGTGTTACGCTTAGGAGAGCTCGGTAGTGAAAGGCGAGACTGAAATGGTTATTGTTTTTGTGTGTGCATCTCGGAATGAATGCCTTTGAACAGGCCAGGCAGTACTGCAAATGTTTATGATTCCTTTCTGGAAAATGTTTCTTATAGACACCTGGCAGTGTAATGTTTATATCTCAGTTTATTGTCATTTTACTGCAAGCGTGAAGGCTGGAGGCTTGTAACTTTAACACCGATTGGCACCGTGTGTTTCCTGCACTTCACGTTGCTTTTTTTTGCGCAAGAAATGCTCGGGTAGAAAGATACAGTGCATTCTAGTTTGTTCATACATGTAGATAAGAACACGCCTTCACTTCTTGATAACGTGAGCTGTATATTCGAAATAATTGTTCAGTGTGTTCGTTTATGTATGCCTTATTCTGCTTTTAACAAGAAACCATAAATAATGGAGAGAGACTAAGGGAAGTATAGTTACTGTATCTTAAAGAAAACTAGGCAACCATTTTGGAAAGCAATCAAACTAGGAAGTGAAAGTTTACTTTTTTTACCTGCTTCATATAAATAACTGTAATTATTTATATGTAGACTTCAGCTTGTATAGGAGCAGTGTAAAGCAAGCTTTTCAGTAAGTTTCAGAAATACGTGAAATTCGCTGAAAGCCTGGTAGCAGGCTGTTTAATCACCTCTGTACTGCCGTATTGTAAAAACCAGTGGGAAGGTAGACAGCTATTCCTGGAGCACCGTTTTTAAACCCCTTCACAGAAAACACTTGGGCGGCAATTGCACCCCTGAATGCCAATCAGAGTGGCTCTGTACATTGAGGTTGCTGCAATTTAATCACAGCCATCACAAGTTTAAATACAATACAGGGTTATTCACAGAAGGTTGAATAGTTTGGAGAAGGCAGGAGAAGAGAACACTCTAGGCGAAAATTGATGATTTGGAAAAATTCTTCAATTCAGCTCACTTTCCAAATCAGCTATGTTGTCCTAGATTGCTCACTTCTCCTGCCTTCTCCAAACTCTTCACCCTTTTGTGAATAACCCTGTATAGTGTTTACCAACATTCAGCCCATCAAAGCAGAGGAAACTCTCTTTCTTCTGTTGTGAATGGACTGAGTGTTTGTAAGCACAGCAGGAAGGGGGAATCGCAGCAGACTGAAGTTGGGGGGGGTCCTAAAGTAACGCAACACACATTGACATTAATGCACCACAATCCTGTAAATGGGCCCTTAAACCTTTGTCAGGAAGATCTATTCGTTCCTTTGCTCATGATAGATATACCTGTGTATGGGCTCTCAAATGTAGATAGCACAAGCGTCACTGCAAAGTAATCTGTGTTCTGTCAATTGTTCTCAGCAGTAATATCAAGCTGCTAAATGCATTAACTGTGCAATGTTTGTCTTTCAAGCTCTCAAGCTGTGACGCAGATGTGTCTGACGCTAATCTTTTTTTAAACTAATACCATCAACACAAGCTGTGTGTATCGATGGCATTACTTTGACATCACTTTGAGACTCTTCTGAGATCATTCCGAATTCATTGACAGATGCATTCGACCTACTTTAAGTGGGCTTTGCATTCCCATAGACTTGAACAGGAATGCAAAACCCAGTTAAAGAGACCTGCTTTCAGAAAATGTACACCAACCCACTTTCCCTAGCCCTCACATGCTATTGTATACTACGAAACCCACAACGTGACATGCTTTCCTACCTCAGAAAGACAGCTGCGGCCTTCCCCAAGCAGCAGCTCTTTTAACAACTAAGGCTGCAGCTCTTCTCAACACTGACCATGTCTGCATAGTGAGTACACATAGACTTGTATATGGCCATTTGATAATCATCACCAGTCTCAGCAGATGGGCTCATGCAACTCCATAACTTTGCATAGGTGTAACCAAATGTTACAGTGAATAGTGAGGATGAAAACAAAGCTTCTGCTCAGGGCAGGCAGTTGCTGTCTTTTTTTTTAAATACTGAAAGCCTATGAATCCAGTGTTTTTTCTTCCTTGGAGTCTAATATCCTGACATTTTTTTATAAAAACATTTTCATTAATTATGCCATAGCATCACTCAGCTATATCTTATGCAATCCTTTTATCCCCTTATTGAAAGGCCTAATTCATCATTTGGATGAAGGTCAGTTCTTTTAAGGCTATCCTGGAAGTGATAATGAAAGATTTTCCTGTTGAGTAATCTCTTCCAACTGAGAAGAGGGAAGCAGGTGGTAGAGAGCACATCTTGTTGAGCAAGTCACCTGCCACCCATTGGGACTTGCCACATTGGAGTACATGCACATATCTTGACCATCATTCTCAGCAAGACATCTTAACATCTATGGCCAACCTTGTTTTTGTTACATTAACTCTTTAAGACCTTGTTCAGACAGGTGCTGGACGCAGAACCTCATTCATCAGCTGTCAAAAGATCTCACCTAACTTTGGATACAGACAGAGTGCTGCAAAAACAAAGCAAATTTATGGGGCTGTGGTGTAAAATGTAGGCAAATGCTGTGTCCTCCTATATTTCTTTTTAAAACTTTAAGTGTTTTTATTGGTTTGTATGCATATAAGACATTGCTTCGTACATTCATAATGAACCAGCAGATACAGTGGCACATAATACATCCATCAGACATCAAATAAGCTGTATCGTCTGATATTAGTAGATATACGCTTGTACTGCAAGATTGATGGTAATACATGCATATTACATCTATATCGAGTAGTCGCTAGACGTAGGAAACCATAGATTTTTAGGTATAAAATTTGAGAAAAGAAAACAAAGTAAAACTAACAAAAACAAACAAAGACTAATGATAATTGTTAATCTAAAACCGTTATCCAGGATATACAATGCAATGTAGCAAAATCCAGTGTAACAACCCGTCACATCTGGAGTGAACATATGCTGGGCTTCTCAGGTTTTTGCATAAAGGAGCCAATCTCTCCATTTAGAGTAGAATTGTGATTGTGCCTTTAGTCTAAAAGCTATTAACCGCTCATGTTGGCAATTCAAGTGTACCCTTGCTATGGTTTCTTGTAGTGTAGGTGCATAAGGCATTTTCCACTTGGAGGCTATAGGCTGACGGGCCGTAAAGAGGAAGTGGAGAACCACCGCCCTAAGGTTGTTAGGGTAGATATGTCCTCCTAACTTTCATATCCCCGCATCCAGAAGCTTTCACTTCATAGAATATGTTGCTATTCATCTGATTGCACCTTTTCTGGAGAATAGTCGCTGTGCGCAACCTTTCTGTTAACAGTGGTCATAAGGGCTTAGTGTGTGGATACAATAAGGCCATCATCTTTAGAGCCCTTTCACACGGGTCTTTCTGATCAGGTCAGTTTTTCAGGTGGACCTGATTCGAAGCCTATAGGCAGCTGGATATGGATGGGCGGACATCCAGTTACCCCTGGCTCCTACCAGGCCCTGAAAAACAAAGAGAGTTATTCACAAAGCTGCCGAAGGATCCAGCCATAGCTTCGGCTGATCCTTTGGCTAGCTTCGGTTACGGGAGCCCTTTGGTTCAGTAGAACCGAAGGGCTGCTGTACGGGATATACACTATAGCCCGTACAGCTCCCGAAGTTGGCCATGCGGCTCGGTCGAGCCAAAGGCATATGGTTTGGCTCGACTGAGCCGAGGTGAAATCCGAAGCTGTCCGAACGGCTGGCCATTGACCGGCTGAAAGCCTGCTACTGACAGCTGGGCGGAGCCAGCCGTCATCTCACTGCTGGCACCGGCCACTTGCAATGACAGATCAGCGCCCCCTGGTTACTAGGTAACCAGGGGACGCTGATCTATCATTACAATGAGAACTCAGTGTGTAATGACAGTTCAGAGTCCCCTGGTTACCTAGTCACCAGGGGACGCTGAACTGTCATCGGAGCTGGCGGTGATATCAAAGCCGGCTCTGCTAAGCTCTCATCGTAATGACAGCTGGTCCCGGCCAATAGAAAACAGTTGGGTGGAGATAGCCAGTGGCGGAGCTAAGGAACAAAGGGCCCTGGTGCAAGATTTTTTTTGCCCCCCCCCCCAAAAAAAACCCCCCCCACAAACACAGCGCTCTCGTCCCGCAGCGCTCGGCCGGCTGTCACTTTCTCTCCTCCCCGCTGGGACACAGAGCAGCGCTCAGCGGGGAGGAAAGAAAGCATGGATGCGCTGCTGTATCAGCAGAAAAATGGCACTTTTGGCATTTAGCCAAAAGTGCCATTTCCGGCCGATATCTTTTGGTGGCCGATATATCGGTGCAACCCTAATATTTACAGCAATGCAGAATGCCACAGGCTATAGAGGACTACACATCCCAACAATACTTTATATAACAATAGCATTTCTGTATAAAGTACTGCTGAGATTTGTAGGGAGTGTCGGATGAACGGATGATCCGACACTCTCGGCGCAGAGATGGGGGGCCCGCTGGCCGCTGGGTACCGATCTGGCGCTGGGCCCCCTAGAGCCCCAAGGCCCTAGTGAGTCCGCACCGCCTGCACCGGCGGTAGTTCCGCCACTGGAGATAGCTGCCACTGCTAGCTCAGCGCAATCATTTTCAATTTTTTTTTCTACTTTTTTAACTGGTTTTCTTTTCTGCTCGGTACCACAGAGGTATTTGGCCGACCCAAAGCCAGCTGCAGCAAGCCGATGCACGGCTGATTTCAGTCGGTGTACAGCTGAAATCAGCCGCACAAGTCTGAAGTGAATAGCTGAACAGCGTTCGGCTCACTTCACTTCAGCGCAGCTTTGTGAATATCCCTCAAAGAGTTCTGTTTTGCCGGACCTGATCGTGCCGGATTGGGGGTAATCTGATGTCATTCAATTCTATAGACCAAAATGGGTCTGGTAATTTTTTTTTTTTCCTTCATTGCAAGATGGAGGAAAAAACTGGAAGGACATAATTTGTCACAATGGTGACATCCGATCTGATCAGGAGAGAATCCCTACACTGATGATAGATAACAGGGGCGCCACCAGTAGTAATAGAGTCCAAAGTAGTTTTTGTTCAAGAGTGAAAAATGCATTTCTGGAGTCTGCACACTCCCCTTCATAAGGGTTTGTAAGCTATATTTCTTCAAGGTTGTTTGATCTCAAGGATGTGAGACAATTATAGTTATCACATTGGGCTAATGTATATGCAAATAGAGCAGCATTGTTACACTTGTCAGTGTATCCGGGTTTTATCACAATAGTATATATATATCAACCTGCATGCATTTTCCCATTGTTTTATTTCCCAGTTTAAAACCATTCAAACACTTGTATCATAGGATTAGGCATATTTATGCCACTTACAGGCATTCACAGAACTATTTTTAGGTTTATGAAGCGTAGACTATTGGCTAAAACTTTCCACCCCTGTGATTAACCTTTTATCCCTGAGGGTGGAATGAAAAAAGACATCTGGCGCAGTTTAAAATGCCCCATAGACAGCGAGCTCACGGTAAATTCCTTTAGAAACCACAGGTTCCGAATAGTAAGCATGTAGTGACTGGGTGTATTTGGCCCTAGCAAAACTACAGTCACAGCAAGTTAATAAAAAGTAAATCTATGTGATATAATTCCACGCATAATGCTGTTATTTATTAATGCATGCATTTTAGTGCTTTAATAGGAGGAAAAAATGTTAACGATGTCATAATTGCTCCTGTCCTACATGCCAGAATTCCCGCTATCACCTGAACCTAAAGTCACCGCTAGCCTGACAAAGGCTTAATTAAACATAAATATGCCTGTTTGTAGTGTTCAGATTTATGGGCATGTATACTTGGTCTTTGCCTCATTGTAGACAAAACCCCAAAGGAAAACATAAACAGCGGTTCAGCGTTGAACACCGCTAGTCATTTTGTGTCTCCAATTTCAGGCATTATGCTTTACTGTAGAAAGCTTTTATTGTAGGTCAAGGCAGCTCATAAAAGGGGACATGCAATTAAAAAGGCATTCGGCAATAAAAGGGACAGCTCGCTGTCTGGGCAAGCTGAAGGTAGCTGAATGCTTGTCAGCTGGGAAGCCATAATGGATGCCTTTATGGGCACTTTCTGCAGGAAGGGCAGTAAATGAACTAACATAACTACTTAGTTAATACGGGCCATATAAGTTCTTCCTGTGTGAGCTATGTTTCTCTGATTAAAAAAAGGAGCCCTGGGGGGTTTGGGGGCTCTCTGGCTTTAAAATTTACTGTTTGCAGGCATGTTCCCATACCTGGTCTCTCAGAAAGGAACTAGTCACACAACAGCAGATATATTTATGTCGTGATTTGTATTAGAGGAGAAATTTGGCTGGGGGCAAGGATGGCAGTAGAGCGCAGCAGACAAGCTAGCTATTATATTCATTTACCTGATACTCACACTTCTCATTATTTATACTGCCGTAAACAGTATGTTCGTGGTGAAACCTTGCTGGAGCTCATATAGAAGAAGATAATGAGTTTAGAAAAATGAAATAACTTGAAAGTAGTTGAAATGGAAAACATAGTGTGTACCTCTTGGCTACATACTGTGGAGGAAGCCAATTTGAAGGCTGAATTAATAGGTCTTCTTTCTAGTGACTGATAATAATAATCAACAGTTACTAGTCTGCTTTTCCAAAGACTGTGACTTCAAGAAAATCTACACTTCAGTCTAGTTTTTTGCACGTCTTTTTTCTCCACTTGTGGGTAAATACAGCTGTAGATCACAAGCTGCTTGGCTTGTAAAGCTGGAAAGAAGCTCAAGTCTCTTCCCCATGTCAAGATTCTCTTTTGCGTGTATATATGGGGAGCATTCATTATTGGTTTTTATTGCAGTGTTTACTTTTTTTTTTCTTCTGATCATCACATTTTTAAATGCTTGATCCTCCATGTTTTTATTATTGTGTTAAATGTAAAGATTTGAAAATTAACCAGTAGGGGGAGCTCTGTAATTGACAACCTCATTCAATCACTGCTGCGGAGATAAAGCTGGCCATACACTATGTAAATTTCGGCCTGTTCTTCATGAACCCGCCGAAATTCGCACAGTGGGTGAACTGACAGCAGCCTTCCAGCCATCATCCCTCAATCAGCTGAACTGAGTCGGAAAATCTTTGAACAAATTGTACTATGCAGTCAATCAGCTACAAGCACTGTTTGTGTATTGCTGCTGTCAGAATACAAAGAAAACAGCAGAGAATTCCTCCACCAATGCTCGCAAGCATTGATGGAGAATTGAATCAGCCCATGGGTTGAACGAAAAAAATAGGAGAGTGTATGGCCAGCTCAAGATGTAAGACACACATGCAGGTAGCTGACTCATATGGGTCTATTTATCAATGTTTTTGTTTAAGATTCACACCATTTCTCACCCAGAGTTTGAACATTTTTCACATGTGTAAATGTGAAAAATGTGTGAATCGTGGGTGAAAGTTAAACATTGATAAATAGACCCTATGGGCTTTATTTATAAAAGTTCCACCCGGTATTACCTATTTGTATGGTACTAGCACCCCTAGTATAGGAATTTTGCCGAACAGAAGTTTTATACACGATACACATGATACACAGTTTTATAAATATTTCTGGGACATTAACATTTAATGTTCTCTACATGCAGTGTGTTTAAATAGATAAAACATAGGTAGGGGGGATATGTTGCCCACGGGCTGAGCAAGAAAAAATGCTTGATTCCCCATCTTATGTGTGGATGGGGGAATCTCCCTTACCAGGCTATTGTATTCTGACCACTGGCGCCTGTATCTGTCAGTGTATCTGAACAGTGACTTCAGCTAATTAGCTGCAATCACTGTTTGGCTGACAGTTATTGGCCCGCATCCTTCAACAAATGTTGACTTAGATTAAACGTTTTTTTTCGAATAGAAGGGTGCCGTCAGGGCAGTTTGAATTTCAGCCGAGTCAGCAGTACTCAGGCAAAATTTGAGCAGTGTTTGACCAGATTTAGACTGTCACTCCCCTCGTTTGGAAATTATTTGTCTGCCTTGTTTTTAAGTAATGACCTATAGCACAGATTTTCTATAACAGATACACACGTCTCTTATCTTTTCTTGCTATATGTCCCCATAGATATACTATACTATATTGATGTATAAGCCGCAGCCAGGTGGCTATCAATCAGGTGCATATAATACTTATTGATCGTAATAGCATGACCACAGGTAGACAGCCCAGAGTTTTTATTTGGCTCTAAATTAGTTTTCATTTAACTTTTCAGCCACGTAGTGGGGGCCCATCAGGAAATTCTCTGCTGCCTTGGCAGAACAGTCTGAGCCTATATACAGTGTGTGTGTGCACGTATATACAGTATGTGTATATGTATGTGTATATATATAAATATATCTATATATATACTGTACATATATATATATAGTTAATTCTGATTCAAATAGTTATTATTGCAATATGTGCAACAGATCCGTCCCTGCATTGTGGAAAAAGCATATCCCTTGTGAAGCTGTCCTAGACACATAATAATGGCCTGCTGGGTACTTGAAGACCCAACTCGTGTTTCCTTAGCAAATGCCATAGTTTTGGCTAGAGTGATAGAAACATCTTTCAAATCAGCTTTCACATTCTGAACATAGTTGATGAAAATGTATTACCGTATCCTCTTTTTGACCCTAAAAAGACTACCCAATCTTACATTTGTTTGATGAGAAGTGGTTAATAAACCATGTTGCGTACACATTCATTTATATTCATTTATACGCACTGTGCCAGAGTGCTTCAAGAAGTGGAAACAGTAAAAGAAATACGTTTCCCGCACTGTAGTAGTCTGAAAAGGAGTTTATTATGAGCTTTAGCTGTAGAGGAGCTGGAAATGAGTAGCTTGTGCAGCCTTTTCAAGGGGAGACAATGATAAATGAGACTTCGGGAAAGGCATTGGCAGTAGTTTACAGCATCTGAGATTGTTTCCCAGAATCCCCTATTATAGCCAACAAATTCACCGTCAATGCCACCAGGGCTGATATCTGGACAATATTACTCTCACTGGCTGTGCGGCAGTAGGTGGAAGGCACTTCAGCAATCAATCAATATCTGTCGATCAGATAATATTTATGGAAAGATCGTCCTAGTCTACATTTGTTTCTGTATTCTTCAGCTGAAACACAACCATGTCCGCTGCATAGAATTGCTGGCTAGCAATTTAGAGCGCGGCAGACAGGAAATAAAAATCGCCCTTTTGTGTTTATTATGGAGCTTTTTAGCCACCAGCAGAACTTGTATATTACGTGTTTCACATTTGTCCTTCTTGGCAACCTGTTATTTGAAATACATTCCACCTGGCCTCTGCTTCAGATAATTCTAGGTCTCACTTACAGGAGGAATTTTAAAGGGAAAGTGTGGAAGCACTGGTGGAATCTCAAATAGGAGAAAATCAAATCTAAATTTGCTTCTACTTTACCTTGCTGCAGCTGTTTCTTGTGGTATCATATGAGGCTTATTTAGACCAGAATGCATTTCAGATATGTTGCATTTTTTTAAATAATGCATTTAAATTGAATCATCCACCAAAGCAATCAGCATGTAGAACACGTTCTCCAGCATACAGCCACACAATGTTCAGTGGGAAATTAGATCTATTGAACACAATGGATTTTCTTTTGCCCATGCATTGGCCTGCTCTGATTAAAGCAGCAAAATGCGTGCCATTCCTCTAAAATCATTTACGTGATTTGAGTGGTTTCCTTTTATATGAATTATTTCTACAGGATCAGACCCCCAAATAGCTAAAGGTTCTTTCATCTTTTGTCATTTCTATGATGCTGACACATTTTGTCACTTGCAAGCATCTATTTGCTGAGCATGCATTACTCATAAGTTAAATATTACTTTAAGAAGCACAGTAATTTTAATTTAAAGGATGAGTGCACTTTAGGACAAAATATCCTTTTTGTTCCCCATCCCTGACCTGAACAATTCCACTCACCCCCTCTGAAGATCCGTATTTACTGAGAGCCAGCGCTGTAATGCTCCCTCTGCAGGCCATACTTGCACATTGCAGCCCCATAGACGTCTGTGGGGCCATTTCCCAGATGGAAGATGGAGGAGGCCAGGAGAGGAAGACTTGCAGCTCAAGGATGTCAACAAACACCTAAGCAGCGGCCCTCGGATCTAAGTATAGATCTGCAGAGGGCCAGGTTAAGATCGTTTAGGTCAGGGGAGTTGGGGAAAAAAAAATAGGTGCGATTTGTCTAAAGGTGCACTTATTCTTTAACAGTAACTTAGCAGTAACAGTAACTTACAGTGGTTTCAATGTAAAGGTGCCCATACACCTGACGATTATGATGATCCCGTGATCGTACGATAATCGGCAGGTGTATGGGCAGCATGCGACCACATTTACTGTACGGTCGCACGACTTTACTCTTACGAGCACGCTAGAAAACCCGCTGAAAATCGTACGATTTTCAGCGGGTTGGTAGCGCGATCGCAAGACGAAAGCTGCACGGGACGGTGTGTGTAAGCGCACACTGCCCGCTCAGCATTGCAATCATCGGCAAGCCCTCCCCTCAGCGGGGAGGGCTTGCGATGATCGCAAGTACGATCTGCCTGTCCAAGATGGGCAGTTCGTACGGAATTTGAATCACCTTACAACCATCGCACAATGAAAGTCGTGCGATGGTTGTAAGGTGTATGGGCAGCTTTAGGCTTCTGGTGCAGAACAAAGTGAGTGTGCAGATTGTAGGGTTAGCAATTAATTTGGAGGTTAGGTTAAACTAGTGTTAGTGATTAGGAGGTTTAGGTTAGCTTTTAGGGTTGAGATTACAGTTAGGCTGTCATACCATA
>NW_017306532.1:316157-393106 GCF_000935625.1 Nanorana parkeri
TCTCAAACAGAAATATTCTTTTTAAAACCATGTTTAAAGCTTAAGTTATGAAAAACAAATTATAAATGCACACACCACGGCTTTCAACATTTCCAGGAGGTGCATGTGATGTCACAGTTCTTCACTGCTGCCTCCCAGGAAAGTTGGGTGCTCTCAATCCCACGAGAATGCACCCCTGCAATGGCCCAAATTGTTAATAACTTCCATTTTAAGGGTTTCTTCAAGCTATTTCTGTTTAGGGTACTCACAGTAGAGCAAACGTTCCATTTTCATGAACGTATAACAGGGATTCAGGTCCTTTTGATTTACCGTAATACATTGTTTTTGAACCATGTTGTTGGTTCTGTCGTGTACAAGGTTTTTTTACGGGGATGGTTTTAGTTGAGTCTGAAGTTCTGATGCTTTATTTTCAAGTTTGTTATTGCTCATTTATATTTCTGGTCTTGGGAGATTGCGTACCTGAAAAGCCCATGTGCCTCTTTGAGATTCGAATCAATGAGAAAAAGACAAGTCATTTTCTATATTGCACTTTTATTGATTGCAGACAGTATTTTTTTGGACTTGTGTAATCTGATTTCGAAGAGAAATCTTGGAGGCACAGCAATACCTTCTAGTCTCCCAACAGCTCTGTGCTTTGATAGAGAAGGAAATCATAAAGTGAAATAAATGGGTTGAATCAGAGCCAATACATATAGGCTAAGTACTCAATTGGCTTTCTATTGGCAGCGCCTGTCACAGAGGTGAGCTCTCCGGGGGAGATTAACTCCACAAGACTCACAGCTAATCAGGGAAGCTGCATGACCCCCTCGATCTGGAGCAGTGACAGAACAAATATGTTCTCAGACGCAGGAGCAGACATCACTATTAAGCCGCTGACATGTACAGACGTTCTGCAGTACAGAACTAATGTGTGCATACATGATTTAAAGCATACTGCTTGCACAGCACATGTCAGAGACCTGGCTTGATGTGCTTCATCCACCCACGTGAATAGTTGTGTTGAAACAGGTCCAATGTAAATTGACTAATTTGGATAAGAAAAATGTAGAGTTAAGGTGTATGTAAACCCTAACAATGAACATCTCTTATTATATATAATTGAAAGCCTTTTGTTATAGCGGTTTGATAAGGGAAGAACAAATCTGTTGATCCTGGCAGAAATCCTATGAGCTAAGAACTTCTTGTGCTTTCTTACGGTTCATGCACACAGGCGTTTTAAAATACTCCCATCTAGAGCTGGACAAATCCCAGGATCCCATAATAACCAATGCTCCCTAAAAATTACAACTGGCGCCTAACTTTTTACGTTTTCTCTAGTTGTTGTCAAAGGAGTTCTTTTTCAGGTCCTCCTCTGCTGTTTGACAGCAGGTAGCGGGGGGAGTGCAATAACCAGCCTGCTATTGGCTATTGCACCTTAAAATAGCCAATAGCAGGCTGGCAATTGCACCCAATGTGGAGTCACCCTGGTGCCTAATTGACAACAGCCTATGCTTCTCTGTGCACAGCTGAGAACCAGAGACAGCCCGTTCCCTCCCTGGCCTGTGTAGGTCCAGCTAATCCCTGTGAGGTGTAGTGACTGACCCTCAATGCTCTTGCCTGGGAGCAGAGATTTATTACCTATTCACACCTAGGCGTTGGTGTTTTCAGGTGCTTTTCAGACATTTTATTAAAATAGATTTTGAGCATTTGTATATGTTCATCTTCAGGTGTTTTTCTATTTGGCCCAATGGAAAGCAGTAGCATCTGTGACATCATGCAAAAATGCCTGAAAAACACTTAAGAAAAATGCTTGTGACACAACTTTTTTTTTTTTAAATTTAAATTCTTTATTTAGCAACAAAAGGGGAGGGGTACATTGTTAAAGAACATCAAGGCCTTACGGTCTCAAATGTCATACCAATATCAGACAAAGCAGTACCCATAATAAAAAATATAAAAAACAAACTTCCACATCAGGTCTGATCAGTCGATCCCGCACCCACGCTTAAGGTATTTTCTGAATATAAAACAAACAAAACAATACAAAAGGAACAACATTACAGGGTGAACCGCAGGGCATGACCCACCTACGTGAGAGGTCACCACCAAACAAGTCCACCACTGAAAGGCACACAAAGATATACAAAAACATATACCACAAGACAATTAGACAAAGAGAGGAGAGCAAAGATAAAGAACGAAAGTATTGGTAGAGTCCACGTTCCCCACTAGTCCCCAAATGTCCCTTTAGAAGGCCCACCTGGCCTACCAGATGTAGGGCGAGGAGGGGGTCATTCCGCAGGCTTCCATCTCATCCCTAAGTTCATACCCAGGCATATGGTAGAGAAATCGACTGAGTCTCTGAACTGGATCCAGGCTCCCTAAGTAGACACAAACCTAGTCTGTGATCCCTGTAAACTGGAAGTTAAGTCCTCCATCAACATAATCTCCTCCACTCGCCTCACCCACATCTCCACCGATGGTGAGCAGGTCTGTTTTCACAGGGCCGGTATACAGGCCCTTGCTGCATTCAGCATGGGGATTAGCAGCGAGCGTTTATATGTGACATGAGTTTTAAAGCGTTTCTGTTGAGGTCTATGGGGACAAAAATGCTAAAATCTGCCTGAAAAGAAGCTCATGTACTTTATCAAGCTACGTGCATTTTGCTACAAGTGTCAGAAAACTGTCAGATGTGAACAGGAGCCATAGAAAACATTGGGATTCCTTGTGTTGAGCATTTTGTAGCTTTGAGCTACTAAATAGCTAGGCGTGAACGGGGCCTGAGGGCTGACTGATCAGCGGTCACATGATCACTCAGCTCTCAGTCTTTGAGCCTGAACTTTTCCTTGGAGGGTTCAGGCTCCAGGGCTGTTATCTTTATCCTTTCCCCACATGAGGTATCTGCTGTGAACTACTTATTCTATAATCAATGAAGTACCAACTAGAGGAGGAACAATAAAGACAAAAGTCCCAGAGAACACACCTTCAAAAACAAGTCAGGAGTGGTAGCTCCCATTTCTATTCTGATAGCTTCCATTTTAATGAATTGCTTCCAATAAGTGAACTGCTTTCTTTCTGAGGTAAACTCTAAGTACATTTAAAACACTGTCACAACCTTTCAACAGCCTTGAATTTCAAAAATCTATGTGACTGTGCCAATGAAAATTTGGGGCAGTGTGGATGTTAGTATAAGAATGGAGCATAAACAAAACACTATTTTTTCTTATTCATCTAAGCAGTTTCACGATCCTGGCAAGTAGTAGTTGTCAGCCTGGATAACCTTTACTGGCATATACCTCTGTGATGTTAGAACAGCAAAATGCTGGACTACAGCCAGCACAGACCTGTTAATTAGAGTGATTTTAACACTTACTTTTGGCTGTCTACCATAGCGTGTGATGCCAAAATCAACTTCCAGAAAAAAGAGAGGGGAAACTGGGACATAAAGTTTACCAGCGAACATACAAAAAGTTTAGAATGTATACTGTGATGGCCGCGGATAACACTAGATTATCAATCTCTGTATTAAAAAAGTAATAAAATACATACTTTTTATCACTTATTTCCTACTGTTTATGACACATATTCTGATAGTGGCTAATAAAACCAAAAGCTACAGCCTGGCTGCTACAGGTATTACTACATTTATCACATGCCAAAGTATTTATGGTCCAAAGTTAGTCACACATAGTCAGATTTTGATCTGAGAGACCAACAAAGTAACGCAGAGTAACATACTACACAGTGGTTTTGTTCATCGGACAGATTAGAATCAGTGTGTGTGTGGTGGACTAAACAGAAACCTTTCATGAGAGAAACATGAAGACTGCCAACCTCTCCTTCCAACAAAATGCTAGTTGACTGGCCATCATGTTGCCGCAGTAACATAAGTATGCTAAGGCACTGTTCTTGTAGTATATAGATCTCAAGTATATAGATGGAGACGTCTAGATTTCCTTATCTGCTGCTTTTTCTGTCCCAGTGATTCAGAAATGCCACGAAAATGAATAACTGTTCCGAAGAAGCTAAGTGATGGCAGCATTGTATTTCTTTCATGCCAGTTTTACTTTAGGAGTACTCAAAGCTGTAATGTGACATTTAATTTTGTGACATCACAGCAGCATTCAAAAGACTAAGCCATATTGTGAATGCAGGGCATTATGGGCCTGCCACTGAGGAGGCATCACCAAGGCATCCTTCATTCATTCAGTCATTCATTCATTCATTCATTCATTCATTCACAGTTGAATGATACAGAGAGTGGTGCAGACGTGTAGACTCTACACTGCATCTAGGAAATACAGCCTGGTAGCTGTGATTGAATATTATAGGAGCAGCAGCAAGCTCAAGATGTCATCTCCCTATTCTGTCCTCCTTTAAGCATGTTGATATGTGCAAAGCAATGGAGACTTGAATACCTTATAGTAATACCCTTCCCTGTATCAGGCTGTATACTGCTGAGCACCTGGCAGACATGAATAAACCACCAGTTAGTCCAGTTCCAGTTAATCCAGTTTCAGGGGTAGTGAATTAAAATTCAAGGAGGTCTGGTGAGTAACATTTTCAATAAGCAGAGGTCCAAATCGAAGTTCGGACAGAACGGTCACTCAATCCGTGTCTGTACCGCGGTCCACCATTTAGGCTGCATTCACACCAGCAGCTGCACTACAACCCACAGCTGCTGGTATGTGTTCTCAGGCACAGTGTGGTGCTCTGATCCCGGTGCATCACACTGTTTATTTTTTGTTGTTGTTAGAACTCTCCCCTCCCCATTTACATACACTTGCACGCACTACACGCAAGTGTTCATTCAAACCAGATGGCGGGGAAGTCTCTCCTGCTCTCCAGTACAGATGATCAAGCACAGGAATATGCTTGACCACCTGTGTAACTGGCACTTCGACAGCCTTGACAGCTCTGAAGCAGGAAGTGTTGAGAGCACAGTGCTTCCTGCTTTATTCTTCACAGAGCAAATCGGGGAATGGACATTCCTCAGTCTGCTCTTGCTCTCCATCCTGAAACCCTCTGTCATGGTCCCGGGTCCCCAGAAGAACAGGCCCCCCGATAACAACAGTGGGGGTGCGGAGGCAGTGGTGGCTTTGGCTTACTGAAGCGGTGGGGGTGGAATGGGTGGTGGGCTGCGCTGGGTTATGGCTGCCAGTGGATGCATCGGTCTCGGAGGCCAGTATATCCACTGTCAGCCAGCCATAGCCCAATGCAGATCAGTGATCGCGGTCAGGACAGAACCGACACGTGATTCATGTCCAGGCCACGGTCCGCAATTTAGGGACTCTGATCTAGAGGAACTTCAAAAATCTGCTTTACATACCTTATTCCTCACTCCCACAGGTTCCCTTTTTTTTCCGTGATACCGGTCCCCCAAAGTTGCTTCTTGTCACCACTCCAATGGCTGCAGGCACTCTGACGTCATCATGTACAATGCAAAACCAGCAGTCCTGCATTGTTAGTTAGAAGCCCGAGGGCCAACCCACAACCTGCATCATCGGAGAGGAGAAGAGTCGGTGAAGTGAGGGATAGCGCAGTAAAGCTGCTTTTTAATGTTCCCCTAGACAAACATGGGCATTTAACACTTGCAATGCCAGGAAAAACCCCACTGCAAAAATACCTTTGAATTTTCAACGGAGTGCAGCTTTAATTATTCATAACTAGAATAATTGGCGATTTATCATATGTGCCAGGTACTCCGCTTTAACAGTCACTCAGAACACAGTGTTCAGGGGACAGGATTCATCTTTCTTAGACGCAGACAGAATATCAGCATATTTAGAAGGCAGCAGCCAAAATGGTGTTGTCAGCGTTACAGAATAGCATGACAGAATATTGCACTAATGGCATTATTGTTTTAGCTGTCTGTGGCAGGTTACAGACAGACATGCAGAGATTCAGGAAAACATTCAATTCTAATAGTCTACATCATTCCATATAAACCTTAGAAATGATGGACTTTTTTTTCTTGGTAACAGAATTGAGTACAAGTCTGGGCGTTGTCAAGCAACACATGAGTAAGTTGAAGTTGAGCGCAGTCAGTCACCTGACCACATTAAAGTTGAAAGGGAAAAACATGCCCAGGTAACAATGTTCAATAAGAGCAAACCACTTTGAAGATAGGAAGTGTGGAAGTGGTTTTCTTTTCATGCCGAGTTCTTGAAAGCAGCTTGTTCCTGCAGGACCAGCAGTATATATGCCTCCGCTGACAGAAAGATTTCTTTTAATTTTGCCTTGTTCCAGTCCTTGATTAACTTTTTAAGTTACAGCCAAAAAAAAAAAATGTTTACCCAAATAATTATTTCTTGGTTTTCTTATACCTATTGTGGAAGATTACTAAAGCTGGCCATACACAAGCTTGAATTTCGGCGGAATCCTGCTGTCTTAGCTGAAGTTTGAGCTGTGTGTGGTCCCAACAGCACATCTACTTTCAGCAAAACTTGATTTTTCATTCATCTTTTGACATTGGATCTGGGCCAAAAAGTGACGGCAACCAATCAGCTGCTGTCCCTATTTGGGTATTCTAACAGTGTCACATCTGCCACTGTCAGAATACAACAGCCCAGCAGGGGAGAGTCCCCCATACATGGTGTATAGCGTGTTTGGATGAATTCAGCATGTTTTCTTGTTCAGCCCCACATAATGTACGGTCAGCTTTAGCTGGCAATGCACCATAGAATTCAGTTCCAAAAAACTCAGTTTCAAGACATGCTTTTGATTTTTTGAATAGTTAATGGATTTAAATCAATGATTGATTTTGATTGCAGTAATAAAAAAAAAAAATTGAGCAACTTGGAAAATGTTTCTTGAATGAATGAATTTCTAACAATAAATGTTTTTTGTTCAAGAAACTGCATTCATTCCAAAATGTAATGTTAAAAGCAAACACAAATTCAAACAACATTCTACAAGTCTCTATGGCATTATTCAATGTTCTGATGAGATTTTTCATATGAACATTCGTACAAAAATCTATCTTTTATTACAACTATCAGTATTATTTGTTTGGATATGACAGGATTGGGTGATAAAGCAAACAGATCAAATATTGTTTTAAAACACAAGAAGAAACCATTCCAACTTATACCAACCTATACAAAGAAGCAACTCCACCTTTAAGGCCTCGTTCACACCATATGCAGTGCGTTCCGGCCCGATTCTGGATTCTTTTTTTGTGGGGCAAGAGGGGGTGTGGCGGTCAATTGAAGTGAATGGCACCGTAGCCACGCCCTCCGGCCGCAATGCGATCGGCCACAAGGGATCGCAAGGCACATCCCTGCGGTCCGGTCCGAACAAAATGCTGCAAGCACTATAAGCCCTCGTTCACACCTGAATGTTTTGTAGCGCGTTCTACGCTCGAAGAACGCTCTAAAAAACGCTCAAAAATATAAATTGCATTGGAGTCAATGGACTCGTTCCCACCTTGCCGTATTTCCGCCCGTCCCGAACGCGCTACAAAACGGCCCACGCCTGAAAAGGTACAGGCACTACTTTGGACCGTTTTGTAGCCTTTGGAATCACGCGACGGTCGCGCGTCTTTTTTACCGCGAATCGCGGTAAAAAAAACGCGCGACGGTCGCGCGACAGACGCGCTTTTGCAATATGCCTAGGTGTGAACCCAGGCTTACGCCCCTTCCTGCCCCACAACATAGTGAGCCGGCTGCAATGCGGTGCAGTGCGTTCTGGACAGAATTGGGCCGGAACACACTGCATCTGGTGTGACTGAGCCCTAAAAGTATAGTTAAACCCAAAGCAAAAGTGTAATCTATTGCAGCTTACCAGTTCTTATATGTGTTAAAAATGGTCATTGCAAATAACAAGGGGATATTCCTTGCATCTGTGGTAAAAGATGGGTAAATGAAGTCTGCACTTCTCCTCCTGGGGGAGCTACCTAGGATAAAATACTCATGGTAGGTCATCCATTGGCAGGTTATATATATATGTATATATATATATGGATATATAGATAAGGTCCAATAGGTGCCATCTTGGACGTTGAAAAGTTAAAGTGAACATAAACATACAGGGGGGAATTTATCAAAACTGGAGCAGACGAAATCTGGAGCAGCTGTGCATGGTAACCAATCAGTAACCACCTTTCATTTTCAGAGCTTAACTGGACAAACGGAAGAGAGAAGCTGATTGGTTGCCACAGGCAACTGCGCCAGATTTTGTCTGCTCCAGTTTTGATAAATCCCCCCCAACACAGTTTCTTTTTTTACTGGACCCAAGCTGGCTAGCAATATTATGACAATATGTTAATTATCCTTTTCAGATGACTGTATTTCTACTAAAAACAGAACAAAATTGTAGCTAATTAATATTGTGCACCAAACCCCTGCATGCATGGAGATACTATTCCATTCAGACATTTATCAGAGGGGAACCTACTGTCAGTTACACATGGTGAGAATGATGTAGATAGCTTCTCCCCATTCAGACCTGCAATAACAGCAGAGGGAAATCTTCCAGCACCAACTGCCTATGCGGCTCTGAGAGTCAAGTGACTAAATGCCAAGCACGAATGTGAAAGGTTGATGGAATAACCTATGTCCTTTTGGTACACCCATCCTTCACTATGAACATCAATCGTTGAGGCACCATGGCATACTTTGCATGGTACATTTTCTTTAGGCCACAGAAATCTGTCCTTGCTACGAAAGGGCTAGTTGGTTTATTTATTTATTATTGGTATTTATATAGCGGCGACAATTTATGCAGCACTTTACACAGTGCACATTCACATCTGTCCGTGCCCTCAAGGAGCTTGCAATCTAAGGTCCCTATCTCACATGCATACAAGGGCCAATTTAGACAGGAGCCAATTAGCCTAGCTATTAGTCTTTGGAGTGTGGGAGGAAACCAGAGAACATACAAACTCCTTGTAGATAGTGACCAGAATTTGAACTAGGGACTTCCCAGTGCTACAAGGCAGAAGCACTAACCACTGTGCCACCTGTTATCCCTTGCGTCTAAGCCCTGTGTTTGCCTTTCACTCCTCCCTAACGTACAGTAGTAGTTCAGTTTGCAATTATTGCTTGCAATAATTTTTCTGGTAACTATTATGAATGAATCTAGGACTCATTAAGATGTGAATATTAAACAATGTCTCTTAGCAGGAACAATGTTAAGTTTAACATCATCGTGGGTAGAAAGTCTATTTCATCATATAAGAAATCTCCGAATACAAGAAATAATTGAATCTAAACACATTACCTGAACAAAACCAACTTCTAGACTACCACCTACAAATGTTCCCCCTATTCATTCTACAAAGGTGAAGAAATAAGAACGGGAAATACATTTGTGTGTGAGTGTGTCTGCAAGACAAGGCTTTCATGTTACCAGGCGATAATATAGTGCATCTCAAGCAGCTGATAGATAGGAAGTCAGTAATTATATGAATGGTTGTGAGGTGAGAGACTTGCTTACAAAGGAAGGCCTTTGGAGTGTGATAATGAGAGGGCTTTTGGGAGAACAGTAGTCTTGAATTCCTAAAAGGAAATTATAAGAAGTGTCTGCCTAAAGCTTACACTCAAAAAGGTTTTTTTTATTTTTTTTAGGGTCTTTTCATGTCACTACAACTGTGAAATTGCCTATTATAACCTCTTCTGCGGCTTCAAGAGGAAACATCTAAGTGTTGAGATCTGCTGAGCATTGTTTTTGTACACTGTTTCCAGATGCCCCAACACCAGCAGGGCAGACCATATGTGATTAGTGGTATTGTTTTAAAGAGAAACTTCACCCAGCTTTCCAGAAAGTACTGTAAATGCTGACATTTAAAATACACATAGCAGCCTAAGAAGTCCAAAGCTGTCTTCCTAGAACTTGAAACCTTTAGAGCTTTTATAGTTTCTGTCCCACCGTCTTGGATTCAGGAGCGAGCTGTGATTACCTGATCACTCACTCTACTGCGCACGTGCAAGATCAGCTGTCCTGTCCAGAAGCCTCGTGGAATGTGTGACATGTATCTAAGGACCAAGGGCTATCTCATCATCACCTAGGTGAGGAATGAGGAAGTGGGACCAAGTACCTGATGAAAAAGGTACCTCCTACCACCCCAAAAAATTTAAATGTGTAATAGGTAGGATGGACGGTTAGAATGATGTGATGTCTTAATTGTAAGTGAAGGTCCACTTTAACAGTATTATGAAAACTTTAGAATACCCAGGTTTAATTTCAAGTTTATTTTAGTCCTGTATGCAGTCTGCCGAGAACATTTACCCTCATTACTTGTCCCTGAAGGATCTAATGCCATACTGCAGTCAGAAATGCTGGAAATCTATGTGACTGATGTGACCAGACTGGTCACCAATAATATTCTATGATATTACCATGTTTATTATAGGAAGGCAAACAGTAACAGCAGTGCAGAAAATAATGAAATCAAGTGCAATATTAACAGACAATATACACATAGCAATTAAATACAACAATAAAGAAAATGCAGTTGCAGCTCAAACCATATACACATATGAAAAGGGCTAAGCAAGGATACTGGGCAAGTATGCAGACTGTAGAACTGGAAAAGATAGTATACAGGATCTTGGCAGAATATGAGGCCAAAGCAACACAGGAGGGGTAGCAATCAGAAGTCATCTTTCATATTCGGAAGGTGGGATTATAAAGCACTCCAGCACGGGTGTGGATTGTCGGTGGAGGTGCAAGGGCTTGAGAGAGACACCTTTTTGGTGGCCATTGGAATTACATTTTCTCATAGCATGATGACATGTAAATCATGGCAGGGATTGTTATAGCATTCAGAAACAGGCACCTTAACACACTAGCTTGTGATAAAACTTGTGCCTGTACTGTACTTTGTTTTAAAAAAAGTAATTGTTGGGCCCTCACCATAACATGCCTGGTTTTAATGTCTCATTTCAGCAGGTATCATAAATTCCAACATGGACATATGCATTTTGTTTTGTAGAAATACCTTGATTTATTGAGCTTCTCTAACAGTGGATGGAATTGACTATTTCTGGACAGTAAAAGCTAGGCAACTATGTCTTAAATACAACCAAAATAAAATGGTTGTTTATGGTATACAACCCACTTTTGCCCCCCGATTTGTCAATGCTCTGGCAGTATTTAACAGATGTCATTGCCCATTTATAGGAGGCAGAGGGTGTTTCTTGAACACTATGGGACTTATTCACAAAAGTGTGAAGAGTTTGGAGAAGTGAACAATCTAGGACAACATAGCTGAACTCGAAAGTGAGCTGAATTGGAGAATGTTTCCAAATCAGCTATGTTGTCCTAAATTGTTCACTTCTCCTGCCCTCTCCAGACTCTTCACCCTTTTGTGAATAACCCCGTATGTGTGGTTCAGGACCTGTGTTTCTCTGCACCAACTGTTAAATGTTAACTCCCTCCAGGTAAGACTGTCATGCTTGTCCCAGCTACTTAAAGCTTTCCGCTGTGGCTGAGGAAGAGTTCTGTGTGTAGCAGAGGCACTGATCAGCATGCCAGTTGGATTCTGAAAGGAGCTCTTTTTGGCTAATTGGTAAGTATATGAGCACCCAAATGAGCACCCTAACATGCTTCTACTTAACAGATGCAGCACATCATAGGCTGGCCATATATGGCTTACATTTCTGCTGATTACTGCTGAATTGAAAGAATTTGGAGCCCGTGGATGGATCTGTTGGCACCACCTGGCTCAAAGAATTGAAGGAACTGCATGAAAAATTGCTGGCCGAACAGGGACTTCATCCAAACAGCAGCAGTCCCTGTCTGGTTTTTTACACAGCCACTGGTGCCAGCTGTCTGAATACAATAGCTGTGCACAGTGCAAATTCCTCCATCTGTGCTGCCAGCAGCGAATTGCTAGTTAGAGAGGTGCAATCTTTACTTAGACCTTTCCATATGTCTGCTTTAATTTGTTACAGTACAAAGCTCCAGTCTCTCACCGATTACTATGCCTCAAACAAGTGTGTGTAACCTAAGCTGTCTTTCTTAATACGTATACCATATCGCCTTTGCTTTCACTGAAATAGTAAAGTAGTTTGTATTTTGCCCAGAGCACACATTGGTATAAATTGGCAATAGGACCATTGTGAGTTTCTCTAAACTGTCTAACAATTCCACTGTGATCATTTCATGGTTTTACAAGCTCCGCTCAAGTTTCCTAAGTTACATTCACACCTCTAAAGAAAGCAATGCAAGCCACTTGCTGCTCTTCTGTATTTCCATGGTGCCGCCCAGACGACTAATTCCAGAAATGGGTTTGGGAAGCTATTAAAAGTTACAGATGGAGAGATACAGGAAAATGATTGCATGCAGGGGGCTATAGATTTCTTTTTCGCATGTATCTCTAGTTAACCTTGTAAAAGAAATCTGTTAATTTTAAACATTGAGACGCGGGGGAGAGTGACCTTCCATTTTAGTTCATTGAACACGGATTCGCAGCCCATATCATTCTGTCTGAAGAAAGCTCACAAATTACTGTGTGCAGTTGATTGGATTAATTATGTGGGAAGCTGCAAAGCTTTTTGTCTGCTAACACTGAAATGAAGCACATGCTTGTGTGTTCATTTAGGGGTTTTCAGCTTAATTACCTCTTTTTAAATTAGTATTAACTACAACCTCTTGTCTGGTGATTTATTTGGTGTGTAATTGTAAAATCCAGAATATCAATCTCTGCTTTATATTTTATATATAGGAAAACATAGCTAGTAGCATAACTAATATGTTATCTTTTATTCAAACCATGTGTTACGCTAACTCACTTCCATGAATGAAATTCTTTATTGTTTCTGGGGTTAGGCCCCATTCACACCAGATGCATTGGCATCTGTTGAAAAACAGATGCCAGGGATCCAACCTGAAATTTGTCATTTCAGGGAGGTGCCCTTCTCATTTCAGGGAGGTGCCCTCTGTCCCCCTTCCGCGGGGAGGGGGGGTGCAACAACAAGGAAGAGAGCACCCCCCTGAAATGATGGCAAATAGCAAAGAAGCAATGCTTACCTTGCTATCTGCAGTTTTGTTTAGTATTCTGACAGCTGTTGCCATCAGAATAGCTAGATTGCTGTTGGCTATTTCAATTTGCAATAGCCAATAGCAAGCTGGGTATTGCACCCGCCCTCTGCTGCTGTCAGTCAGCAGAGGAGGACCTGATGGAGAACTGACTATAATTCAGGGGAAAACAACGGATGACATGTGCGTTGTGGTGTGCTCCAGTGTAGGTATGTTGGCTGCTATTGTAATAGAGTATTGTTGTGTCATTTAAAATGAATGGCACCACATACCTGGCACCACAACGCACCAACCCCAAGGTGTGAATGTGCCCTTAAATTATAACTGCACCTTCACTAAAAATGATACATTTGTATGTATCCATGAAGCTTCTGAAGAGTGCGCCAATAAGTTGTGACCTTTATTAAAGAGATGTCCTGTTGCGGATAATGCTGCTTGCAATCTGGCTCTGAGTACATCTTCTGACAACTCTGCCCTTGAACATGGCTCATCATCAAGAATGCAGAGCAGGTTTCCAATTTACAAACAGCCTCTGTGGTGCCCAGGAACAACCTGTTTGTGTAAAAGATCATAGTACACACATAGCCATGCATAATTATGTTTAATGAAAGTGCAGTTATAGTTGACAAGAGTGATATGTATTCTTAATTGAATCTTGGTGTGTTTTGTGTAATTCTTCCAGATCTGTGCAGTAATCCAGTGTAAAACTTTACCTCTGCAGGGGACTTCCTGTAATAAAGACCAGTCACTGCTGCTCTCTCTCCTTGTGCAGGATGACTGGTCTAGTATCCGCCCCCTCATGTAGATTTCTACAAGCAGTCTGTAGTGGGTTGTCCTGTTTGGTCCCTCCCACAGCTCTCTGCACAGACTACGTGCAGCACAGTGATGATGTCACTGCTATATTATATAATATCTGGGTTTTCAACAGTATTTTTGGTGTACACAAAGTAGATTTGTATCTTTTGTGGCTATTGAAGAATATATTTATATAAAAGTTTTGTGCCCGGAGTTTAGTTCAAGATTTATTCTTCAATTGACACTTCCTGTAGTTCCTGCTCAGTGCAGAAGGTTTGAATTGTAACACTTTGCCTACAGGCTGCAGCTATGTTTGACAAGTGGAACGCAGGATGTGATACAGGTGTAATTACAGATTAACTCTTTTCCTTCCTGCTGACACTCCCGCATCTCCTCCAGCTACTGCTGTCAATAAATACATACAAGAATTGCTGAAACCTGGTAAAGGAATTGCATTTATACAAGTATTCAAAATAAATCTTCATTTTATGTATTCTATTCACGTTAAACCCATATTTAGGGTACAACACGAAACATGGATAGATCAAAACCCAACCCCCACTTACCTGAATTGCAGTGTTCTTCTCCCCACAGACTTGTGTTCATTTTTTGAAACGTCTGAGCCTGCGCAGCCTCATCATCCATTCACAGATCCATTGACAGGGTATGTGAACGGAACAATTACAAGTTCCGGCAGCCACCGCAGCAGAGGGACTTGTAGTTCTCAATGCATTACAGTGGAAGTGACATTACCACACTTGCAGTCCAGGAAGAGTCTGCAGGAGCAAGAACATTCCACCTCTAAAAAAAAGTAATTGTTGGGCCCTCACCATAACATGCCTGGTTTTAATGTCTCATTTCAGCAGGTATCATAAATTCCAACATGGACATATGCATTTTGTTTTGTAGAAATACCTTGATTTATTGAGCTTCTCTAACAGTGGATGGAATTGACTATTTCTGGACAGTAAAAGCTAGGCAACTATGTCTTAAATACAACCAAAATAAAATGGTTGTTTATGGTATACAACCCACTTTTGCCCCCCGATTTGTCAATGCTCTGGCAGTATTTAACAGATGTCATTGCCCATTTATAGGAGGCAGAGGGTGTTTCTTGAACACTATGGGACTTATTCACAAAAGTGTGAAGAGTTTGGAGAAGTGAACAATCTAGGACAACATAGCTGAACTCGAAAGTGAGCTGAATTGGAGAATGTTTCCAAATCAGCTATGTTGTCCTAAATTGTTCACTTCTCCTGCCCTCTCCAGACTCTTCACCCTTTTGTGAATAACCCCGTATGTGTGGTTCAGGACCTGTGTTTCTCTGCACCAACTGTTAAATGTTAACTCCCTCCAGGTAAGACTGTCATGCTTGTCCCAGCTACTTAAAGCTTTCCGCTGTGGCTGAGGAAGAGTTCTGTGTGTAGCAGAGGCACTGATCAGCATGCCAGTTGGATTCTGAAAGGAGCTCTTTTTGGCTAATTGGTAAGTATATGAGCACCCAAATGAGCACCCTAACATGCTTCTACTTAACAGATGCAGCACATCATAGGCTGGCCATATATGGCTTACATTTCTGCTGATTACTGCTGAATTGAAAGAATTTGGAGCCCGTGGATGGATCTGTTGGCACCACCTGGCTCAAAGAATTGAAGGAACTGCATGAAAAATTGCTGGCCGAACAGGGACTTCATCCAAACAGCAGCAGTCCCTGTCTGGTTTTTTACACAGCCACTGGTGCCAGCTGTCTGAATACAATAGCTGTGCACAGTGCAAATTCCTCCATCTGTGCTGCCAGCAGCGAATTGCTAGTTAGAGAGGTGCAATCTTTACTTAGACCTTTCCATATGTCTGCTTTAATTTGTTACAGTACAAAGCTCCAGTCTCTCACCGATTACTATGCCTCAAACAAGTGTGTGTAACCTAAGCTGTCTTTCTTAATACGTATACCATATCGCCTTTGCTTTCACTGAAATAGTAAAGTAGTTTGTATTTTGCCCAGAGCACACATTGGTATAAATTGGCAATAGGACCATTGTGAGTTTCTCTAAACTGTCTAACAATTCCACTGTGATCATTTCATGGTTTTACAAGCTCCGCTCAAGTTTCCTAAGTTACATTCACACCTCTAAAGAAAGCAATGCAAGCCACTTGCTGCTCTTCTGTATTTCCATGGTGCCGCCCAGACGACTAATTCCAGAAATGGGTTTGGGAAGCTATTAAAAGTTACAGATGGAGAGATACAGGAAAATGATTGCATGCAGGGGGCTATAGATTTCTTTTTCGCATGTATCTCTAGTTAACCTTGTAAAAGAAATCTGTTAATTTTAAACATTGAGACGCGGGGGAGAGTGACCTTCCATTTTAGTTCATTGAACACGGATTCGCAGCCCATATCATTCTGTCTGAAGAAAGCTCACAAATTACTGTGTGCAGTTGATTGGATTAATTATGTGGGAAGCTGCAAAGCTTTTTGTCTGCTAACACTGAAATGAAGCACATGCTTGTGTGTTCATTTAGGGGTTTTCAGCTTAATTACCTCTTTTTAAATTAGTATTAACTACAACCTCTTGTCTGGTGATTTATTTGGTGTGTAATTGTAAAATCCAGAATATCAATCTCTGCTTTATATTTTATATATAGGAAAACATAGCTAGTAGCATAACTAATATGTTATCTTTTATTCAAACCATGTGTTACGCTAACTCACTTCCATGAATGAAATTCTTTATTGTTTCTGGGGTTAGGCCCCATTCACACCAGATGCATTGGCATCTGTTGAAAAACAGATGCCAGGGATCCAACCTGAAATTTGTCATTTCAGGGAGGTGCCCTTCTCATTTCAGGGAGGTGCCCTCTGTCCCCCTTCCGCGGGGAGGGGGGGTGCAACAACAAGGAAGAGAGCACCCCCCTGAAATGATGGCAAATAGCAAAGAAGCAATGCTTACCTTGCTATCTGCAGTTTTGTTTAGTATTCTGACAGCTGTTGCCATCAGAATAGCTAGATTGCTGTTGGCTATTTCAATTTGCAATAGCCAATAGCAAGCTGGGTATTGCACCCGCCCTCTGCTGCTGTCAGTCAGCAGAGGAGGACCTGATGGAGAACTGACTATAATTCAGGGGAAAACAACGGATGACATGTGCGTTGTGGTGTGCTCCAGTGTAGGTATGTTGGCTGCTATTGTAATAGAGTATTGTTGTGTCATTTAAAATGAATGGCACCACATACCTGGCACCACAACGCACCAACCCCAAGGTGTGAATGTGCCCTTAAATTATAACTGCACCTTCACTAAAAATGATACATTTGTATGTATCCATGAAGCTTCTGAAGAGTGCGCCAATAAGTTGTGACCTTTATTAAAGAGATGTCCTGTTGCGGATAATGCTGCTTGCAATCTGGCTCTGAGTACATCTTCTGACAACTCTGCCCTTGAACATGGCTCATCATCAAGAATGCAGAGCAGGTTTCCAATTTACAAACAGCCTCTGTGGTGCCCAGGAACAACCTGTTTGTGTAAAAGATCATAGTACACACATAGCCATGCATAATTATGTTTAATGAAAGTGCAGTTATAGTTGACAAGAGTGATATGTATTCTTAATTGAATCTTGGTGTGTTTTGTGTAATTCTTCCAGATCTGTGCAGTAATCCAGTGTAAAACTTTACCTCTGCAGGGGACTTCCTGTAATAAAGACCAGTCACTGCTGCTCTCTCTCCTTGTGCAGGATGACTGGTCTAGTATCCGCCCCCTCATGTAGATTTCTACAAGCAGTCTGTAGTGGGTTGTCCTGTTTGGTCCCTCCCACAGCTCTCTGCACAGACTACGTGCAGCACAGTGATGATGTCACTGCTATATTATATAATATCTGGGTTTTCAACAGTATTTTTGGTGTACACAAAGTAGATTTGTATCTTTTGTGGCTATTGAAGAATATATTTATATAAAAGTTTTGTGCCCGGAGTTTAGTTCAAGATTTATTCTTCAATTGACACTTCCTGTAGTTCCTGCTCAGTGCAGAAGGTTTGAATTGTAACACTTTGCCTACAGGCTGCAGCTATGTTTGACAAGTGGAACGCAGGATGTGATACAGGTGTAATTACAGATTAACTCTTTTCCTTCCTGCTGACACTCCCGCATCTCCTCCAGCTACTGCTGTCAATAAATACATACAAGAATTGCTGAAACCTGGTAAAGGAATTGCATTTATACAAGTATTCAAAATAAATCTTCATTTTATGTATTCTATTCACGTTAAACCCATATTTAGGGTACAACACGAAACATGGATAGATCAAAACCCAACCCCCACTTACCTGAATTGCAGTGTTCTTCTCCCCACAGACTTGTGTTCATTTTTTGAAACGTCTGAGCCTGCGCAGCCTCATCATCCATTCACAGATCCATTGACAGGGTATGTGAACGGAACAATTACAAGTTCCGGCAGCCACCGCAGCAGAGGGACTTGTAGTTCTCAATGCATTACAGTGGAAGTGACATTACCACACTTGCAGTCCAGGAAGAGTCTGCAGGAGCAAGAACATTCCACCTCTAGAAAGCTCACTTCTGTAATGGACTACAATCTCACATTTAGTTTACTAATTTGTATTGTGATTATCGTCCATCACAGGAGCAGGCTTTACAACACACACAGGGACCATGGGGAACAAAAGTAGCCACCCTCCAGAAGGAAAGGTGATGATTTGAGGATCTACAGCTGAGTCATACACAAATAAGGTGTAGTATTGTTAGGGTACTTGAATGTATTTTTAAGATTTAGCTCCTGAGTTTCAGTTAAAATGTTTCCTGTTTGTGAATCTAAAAGAAAATCATTCGGATTTGATGTTCTTCTGCTCCACTCCTTGTCCTTTGAGATGGTCATCTGAAAAGTAGACTCATCAAACTATAAACCCTTTCACTTTGAACCGTCTATTACCTCTCCATGGTAGACCTCACCATATGTCGTCGCTGATTTCTTCTAGATAGAGGTAAGTGAGTTCTTCTATTTATAGATAATGTGCTCCTGTTATCGCTTGGCCTGGTGCTGGCAGGATATTAAACTGATAAGAATATATACAACACTTGTACAGAGAAGAATGAAGTGTCATATTTATGTCAGAATTGTATCAGAATAGATTTTGTTTTGTAAAATCATACCAGAAGTGAAGGACATTGCATTTACATTATTCTCAACCTACACACAACAAATCTATGAACATCAGTGTGACCGCAGTCTTTTCATTAAACATTCACTATAGAATATGGTGTTTAACTAATAATATAGTGTAAGGTGATGTAGTGTAAATCAATGGCACCATGACAACAAACCAGAAATCAGCTTTGCATAGTGACCTATGCATGTGACATGATTGTTTTTTCTTTTGTTTCCTTGTCTCCATCTCCTCTCGGACACAATAACTTTAATTTAAATCTATTCCTCAGTAGCCACAAAGAATATAAATCCACTTTTGCGCACTAAATGCGCACTAAATGCATTTGAAAACCTAGGGGTCTATTCACTAAGATTTAAGTAAGAATACACATGACTTGTATTTAGGCAAACCTTTGCTTATCTCAAAGTTCCGCTTTAATAGCATTAATGGCATGCAAAGTCATTTGGATAATGAATAACATTTAAAAATTTTTTTAGATCATTCCAAAAATAAATAATAGCAAACACTATATTTTAAATATATTTGTGATACAGATCAATTGGCATCCTAATGCCCCCTTAGTATGAATTTATGAGCATTGCAGTGCACCACAGCGTGTTTTCTCTTGCGGTTCAATAAAAGAAAAGGGACTTGTCCATATTTGTAGATTGTGGTGCGTTACAGCTAGAGATGCACCGAAATGGAATGTTCAGACCAAAACCGAAAATACACATTTTGTCAGGCTAAAACCGAAAACAAAAATAATTTTTTTTCTAACCTTTTTGAATTTTTATTTTGTATCTTTTTTATTAAATTATTTTTTCTTTACTGTTGGGGGGCTCTGGGGAAATATCAGGGGTCTGAACAGATCCCGGATATTTCCTTTTTGAAAGAGAAAAAGAGTCCTCAATCTCTTTTTCTGCAGCCCCTGTTATGAGTGAACAGTAGCCTCTATAATGAGTGTTCCTGTCCATTCATAAATTGTCGAGATAGTATGAGTTACTATGTCCACAATCATGAATGAACAGGAAGCGCTGTAGAGCACTTCCTGTTCATTCATAATTGGGGACACAGTAAACATACTATGTCCTCAATTATTTACAAACACTCATTGATCAGCTGATCGTTGAGTGCTTGTAACCGCTCTCCATCCTGACTCCTTCGGCTGTCACAGGAGGCAGAGTTGGCGCTGCGGGAGGAGAGCTCAACGTCCTTGGACACAGCTAACTCCTCCCCTGCACCACCAGCTCTGTCTCCTGTTACAGCTGACAGCTGTCTCCTCTGCGCTCTGCATCCTAAATCTCTGCCTGTCACACTTGATGCGCTCTCGTCCCTGCCCCGCTCGGCCTCCTGAAGGTTTCTCTCTTCCCCACTGAACGCTGCTCTGTGTCAGGGGACACAGAACAGCACCCAGCGGGGAGGAGAGAATTCAGGGATGCACCACAATTTCAGCCAAAAAATTGTACTTTCGGTATTCTGCCCAAAGTACAATTTTCGCCCGATATGTTTTGGCAGCCAAAATTTCAGTGCATCCCTAGTTACAGCCCATTCAAAATAAATGAGCTAGCTTAATGCAGTGCGTGTTAATGTGAAGCATGCTTCTCAACAGGCTGTTCTGGATCTTTTTATGCTGTCAGTGGCATGGAGTCCTTATGTAACACACCGCATGTTGACAGCATAACAGGATCCAGCTGCGCAAATGTCTGCAGTAACACTGGAGGCAGTGGCATGGAGTCATGAAACGTGTTTTTGGTGTTTTAAAATACTGATATATACAACATAATGAAGATTTCCTGTGATCAGGACATCATTCTTCTTATACCAGACTTATGATACCTACGACTACACAGGCACCTCTGTGGCAGACGGACTTTACAGCTTTTTCTCTTTTACCGGTGATTGAGCAACAGAAGCTGGAATGCCTAGGTAATTTTTTGGAACGGGGATGTAAAGGTGGACTAACCCTTTAAAGATTAAAATGTTACATGCAGCCCAGCTAAGGTTTGCTGCTATTCTTATTATATTTGTATTCTTGCTATACAATGATTTGTGCAGCTGTAATATTTCTTGGCAAAGTTGTTATTAGAGGTTGGTCATTTTGCTGGGACATTTGTTGAATTAAACAGTACATAGATTACATAGTGGTCTATTTATAAACAATTTACACCCTGTGAATCTCTGAATGTTCATTCTTTGTGAATAGAGGCAAAAACAAATGTTTTTAGTATATTTTCTTTAAAGTCCAATGTAGTGTAATGTAATAACATAATATGTAAGAGTAGATGGCACAGAGGAGCATAGTCCATGGATGTAAATACTATGCCTGTGGCAGCAGGGAGCTGCAAACAGACTCTGGATGTTGGCTGGGAGAGGGGAGAAAGGGAGATACCCTTCGAGGAATGAACCTGAAAGTGAAGAGGACTTTGTCACTTCTGGTTTCTGAGCTGGAAATTGAAAAAGCTGATTAAGCATGACCCCTGATGTCTCCTTAAGGCGCACCTGTCACCAGCAATATGCCATCACATCAGCCCTCTATGTGGTAACAATAAAGTTAAAAAAAATTATTAAATAAATACATTTTAAAAACCCACATTTTTTAAAGCCTTTTACCCCAGTGAACATGCACATATGAACCTAAACACATGCGTCTGGTTTGCCTGTATATGAAACCCTCGATTGCACCACACATGTTGGGCATCACTGCAAAAGCCCAAGTTTAAGACAATAATTCTAAGACCAATACTCAGCTCTAAATCAACTTTAAATTGTTAACTCTGAATTGATGACCTGTGAAAAGGCAATTTGGACTGCCAACGTTTTTTGCCGTTTCACAGGAGCACGCAATTTTAGGAATTTACATGTTTGGTATCTTTATTCGTTGCAACCCCATCTTTTAAATGTTGCCAAACATTGGGTATTATATTGTGTTTTTGTGCACTAAAATTCATTTAAATGAATTTTAGCAGAAAATTTGGGGGTTAATAAACTGTTGCACTAATATTATGTGACAGAAAAGAATTGCAACTGCCACCATTTTATTCTCCGGGGGCTCTACTTTCCAAAAATATATAATTTTGAGGGGCTTTAAGCAGTTTTCAGGCATAAAATGGGCATTTTGAAATGTGTGCAAAAAAGGCCCTGGCAGTGAAAGGGTTAAATGCATTCTAGGAAGGATTTTGTATACTGCAATGGATCATTTTTGATCTGTACCTGTCAAAGCTTTATTATAAACAGGTGTTCTGCTCTGTGCAAGCGTTTAAGTCGTTTGATGCCTTCACCAGTTTTGGGGGAAATGTCATTTATCAACTCATGAGAGAAAAATTGCTCTTCAATAGGTTCACTGAATGATTTGAGGCATTATAACCGTTTCCACTTATAGCCGTTTTTCTTTACATTTCTTGTAATTTCTTAGATATTTTCATTGTTATTTACAGTATATTGTACATATATAGGAATGGCTGATCATATTTATAAAAGATATATAGTAGAATAGATTCTTTAACCAGGAAATATCTGCTTTATAAGGTTGATTTACCTTTCCCTGCATTAGAGATGAGCCTGGGCTTGGTGGGAAGCTAGTTTACCTGAGTTGGTGTAAGCCCGCTTAAAACTGTGACTGAAACCCCCTCCTCCTGACCCAATCAGTGGTGGCAATTGCGGTGGGGGCATTCCCCACTAGGGTTGCCACCTGTCTTGGTTTCACCTGGACTGTCCGGGTTTTGAGTCCTGTATGTGCTGTGTCTGGGTTTCAGCTGGCCTGAAACCTGGACACAGCACATACAGGCCTCAAAACCCGGACTGTCCTGGTGAATCCTGGACAAGTGGCAACCCTATTGCCTGCCTATTTTTGACCGTTAGCTGTGGTGCAGGGAATATGCCTCTCCACAGCTGATTAGGAGGGGGTGGCTGTCACAGCTTTGAGCGGGCTTGGACGAACTCAGGGAAACTGGGTTTGCACCAAGCCCAGGCTCATTACTGCTCTGCATGAGCTGTGAGTTTATGCTGGGTGCACATGGGCCATTTTTGTAAGTGCAACCGCACTACTAAAATGGCCCAAAATAAGTGATTAGTGGTCAACACACATTTTCCCCTTTCACATGTCTGTTCCGATCAGATCCGCCTGTCAGTTTTCCAGGCAGACATGACCAGAAATTAAGTGTTAGTCTATGGCCAGGCGGATAGAAATGGATGTGTGCCTGTTTACATCTGATCACAGAAAAGAGTTGAACATGGGACATGGGTCCAATAAGCTCAGTTTTTTCCTATATTACTATATCTGTTCTTTTCTGCTTTAATTCAGCAAGGGATCCATGTGTAGATCCCTTGCTGATATGAACGGACACTGCCTGTATGAAAGGGGCCTTAGGGAACAATCGAATGCAGCATGTAAAAGCTAATGATGAGGCTGGGTTTGGGGTGAACCAAGTTCACCTAAGTTTGTCCAATCCCACTCAAATCTGTGATTGCCACCCCCTCCTCGTAGCTCAGTCAGTTGCGGAGGGGTGCATTCCCGTCCCGCAGCTAACGTCACAAAGGGGCGGAGAATGGCCCCGCCGCAACTGCAGCCACTGATTGAGTCAGGAGGATGGGATGGTGCGTTGAAAGTTTTTAGCGGGTTAGGGAGAGCTGGGTTCGCACCAAGTCCAGCCTCATCTCTAGTAATGTCATGGGGGAGCGAGAAATCCTTGACGATTGAACAATGCTCCAAATCAGTGCGATCGATCACTGCTACATGCAGCTAGGTGTGCTAGTGATTAATTGTGGTTGATCGCTGCTGGATGTTCTCAGCATTGGCACTGTGAACAGTATGTGTTTTCTTTTCTTGGTTGAATTTGTTGATAAATATTACAGACCGACTCTACAATATATATCATCTGTTGGTTATTACTGTACTCTTGTGGATATTCACAATTATTTTAACACAGGACATAAACAGTTAGAAATTACAATGGTTGCCTTTGCTGGTTTGACAAAAGTCGATTACTCATTGGAGTTGGGCCGAAGATTGTTGGTTGAGCAGTGACTACAGCCAATCAGTTGTAGTTACTGTCTGTGTTTCTGACAGCGGCAGGCACCCGCTGTCAGAATGCAATAGCCCAACGAGGGAGATTCATCTATCTATTAGCATGGAAGATGGAATCTGTTAGCTTTTTCATGTATCTATTAGTGTATGGCCAGCTTCATGCATCTGAAACAGACTGGTAGCAAAGAGTTAAATCCCTGACACCAGAACTAAACCAATTTCCCTTTATTTAAAAAATTTCCTGAGAGGAGAGTTGTCATCTCTCTTCACAGCTCCGAGCCTTTCTATTGATCGTGTGATTGAAGTCAGCTTATGTTGTCTGATGGCACATTGCAAACCTTTTTCCTGTGATTGAGTACTCTCATTTCTTTTTTCACTTTTTCAAGTATTGATTGTGCAGCAATGGTTGAACACACCACGGTTTTCCTCTTCCTTGCGTCTCCTCTAAATAGGCCAAACCTAGTTTGGTAAGAGAGTGACAAGGCGTGCAGTGCCCTATGAAGAGGGAAGGAAAAACAAATGTGCCGTAATTATTCACAGATGTTTCCATTGCCAAAGGGTCACATCACTGGAATGCCTACCCCTGACAATAATTGAATCCTCTATTTATTTTTTTGTGTGATCAAATGGTTTGATATATTTCTTTTTTATTCAAAGCACACGTTTATTAATATACAGCTAAGTTTGGAGTAATTTACAAGGGAAGCAAAGTATTATAATGAAGCATATGCCCTTGTTTAGTTCTGTCCCTCACCCAGGCCTTTTTATTGAGCACTAGGAACAGACTAACGTGCAGCTCTTATGTTCATGTTTATGAACAACTGATGTTGTTCGGGGAGATTTTTAAGTGAGCACAAAAAACTCTTTGATTTTGAATCTTTAAAGCTACCTATTTGCACAATACAATTTGTTTTTGGGTTTATTTTGGAGCTTATGTGCAACGCTCTAACAGTATATATTAAAATAGATGACCTAAAATAATGTAAGTATCAGGAGAAATTTTCATTAAGGGTGAAAGTTTTCTTTTTGGTCAGCTCTGTTTCCTATTCCTATATCCAACATCACAGTTCACATGTGAGAGTGAGACCACGTAAGTAGTTTTTGAGTGAAAGGTTTTCTTAGGGTGTGATTTCTATATGAATAAGGTGAGGCTACTGATGTAGAAAAGGACTGAACTCAAGCCTCTTGCATTGTTTGCCTTATGCTGCTATCATTTTACTCACAGTAAAGATGATAAAGATGAGCCTGGGCTTGTTGCGAACCCAGTTCACCTTAGTTCGCCCAAGGCTGCTAAAATCTCTGACCCTCCTAACTTAATCAGTGGTGACAGTTGTGGTGGGGCATTCCCCACCCTTTGTGATGCGTATGTGCGGGGGTGTGGCAGTCACAGTTTTGAGTGGGCTTAGGCGAACTCAGGTGAACTGGGTTTGCACCAAGGACAGGCTCATCACTAGTATGTGTACCCGCCTGATGCCATGAGTCCACCTCTCCCTTGGGTGCTTTAACCATAGAGAATATTGAAGCAGGTATGGTGTCTGAATGACAAGTATACTTACAGTAGATAAGCAGTACACAAGCATTAAATGATTTTTAAAACAAGCCCTCACTGACCTCTGTGGCTACAGGCCCCAGGGAGTAATCCATTCTCAAAGTTTACTCAAAAGGAGTTCTAATCCTTCCCCACTCCATCCAAAACTAACAAGCTTTTGGCATGACAAACACTTAACCACAGAGCAGGTACACAGGAGGAGGGGGATGGCGGAGTGTTGAGACCAGGCTTTATCAACTTTACTGCTTCTCTAGGGATTTTTGGGGATGAATAGCTCCACATTACCTGTAGCTAGAGGTCAGCGAGAGCTTGTTTTACAGGTTACTTATAGCTTGTAAAGAATATGAAAATATTTCAAGCAGTTCTAGACAAATTTCAGGTAGCCAATGCTCCTTACAAATTACAAGTGGGGTTTACCTTTTTGGTTTTCTCTAGTTGTTCTTAATGGAACTGGCTCCTAAAAAATTCTTCTGGCTTTTCAAGTCCATATCAATGTGTCCATTCCTGAATTCAGGTCTAAACTTTGGGGCATGATCCAAACCTTTGCATAGGAACCCTTGGACCTTCATTTATGAGGAGGTTTTATAAAGTAAGGAAGCATGCTATGAACTGTATAGTATGTGTACCTGTCCTTTGACTTCCAAGGATACAGTTTATGCTCTTGGTGCACTAAATAATGCACCCCCAACTCATAGACCATGTTAGGTATATTGGACACCATCTGCATTGCAGTGGTCCAGTGACGATAGCCAGTGATACAGAAGCAAGAGATTGCAGTCTATTCCCCTCTTTTCTATTTATTCGGATGATAGTGCAGTGGCTGAAGCCCCATCTCTACATTACGTGTGACACCCCTTTTGTCACAATTGGACACAAGCTGGGATTTTGCATAAAACTAATCTGATGTTACACAATGCTATATATTATTATTTACATTTATTATATTTTTAAATGTTAGTTTTTTCCAACTCTATAGTAATTAAAGAGGATGAAAATATGAGATATGAGATGGTATTATACTAAGAAGTGCCCACAGGGTGGCACATTATAAAGACATCAATCCCACTAAAGAATCAGTGCAGGCAACTAGATAATTCAAGTGTCAGACTAGAATAGAGCCTGTGAGTTTTAACATAGTCCTGTAGGAAGTCCAAGGATGTTCTCTACGTTTTATTAGGTTTAACCTCGTAATGGCAAGAGGATGTAGCGTGATGCTCTCCTTATATATCTAGTTACAGTTTGTGCTGTATTAGTGTGCTGTAAATAGATACACTGCCCTATATGCTAATGTGTATCATTCGTACTCGGTGTGTGATTTTGCATTTCTTATTTTAGGTCTGACTAGGTCATTTGGAAGCAGCTATTGGCTAATGAAATATAGAGAAAATGTGCAATGTTAAGGTGCCCATACACCTTGCGATTATCGCACAATAATCGCGGGAAATCCCGCGATCGTACGATAATCGCACGGTGTATGGAAAGTGTCCGACCGTTTTTACTGTATGGCCGCACGTCTTTTGTCGAACCAGCAGGCTAGAAAACCCCGCCGAGAATCATATGATTCTCGGCGGGTTTCTAGCCTGCTGGTTCGACAACTGCGGAACGGGCCGGTGTGCGCACGCGCACACTGCCGTTCAGCATTGTGGTCATTGGAAGCCCGCCCCTCAGCGGGGCGGGCTTTCGATGATCGCAAGTACGATCTGCCTGTCCAAGATGGGCAGGCGCTGTGCCCTCCCAAAGCCACTGTAGCCATTGGCTAGACAGTATTATAGGAAATTGCAGCACTATGTGTGACCAATGCAGCCTGTAATCCTGTTGCAGGAGCGCTAAAGCACAGGTGTCAACACCATTGCGGCATTTCAAGCAGGGCAGTGAACGCTGTCTCCCTTCTAAAGGAAGTGCCACTGACACAATATAGAAGTGTTCATCCCTAAATAGCTGTAGAAAACCTGAAAACAATATGCCAAGAGGGATTAAAGGCACAAAAACATCTATATCGTTTTTTTGGCAATACATACAGTCATACACCTTACAGGCACCTATAATCTTGTATGTTGTCAGTATGGCTTTTCCACAATGATGCTTTGCAACTGTGCTTAGTAATTCCCCAACTGCATGCAATTACTGTAAATGTAGGTGGAATGTTGTGTACACAATTATGATTCTGAACTGCTTTGTGATTATTTGCGTTGGCTCAAGTACAGCTGAACTCTGGGATTACCAAATATTGTCTTAAAGGAGAACTATGAGGTGAGTGATTTCCACTCATCCTCATAGTTAGAGCCGACCTGTGACAAAGAAGCTGTCACAGGTCGGCTCTATCGATTGGAAAGTGAGCAGAAATATGCAGCCGATCCGCTCACTTCCCGTCTACCTGCAGTGAGCAGTGACTGTTAGTCATGGCTCCGCGCAGGTATTCCCCCCTTCCCTCTCCGATCCTCCAGCGCTGAGCGGAGGAACGAACGAGGGAGGGGGCGGCCATAGCTGGCTCTGTCTCTATATAGGTAGAGCCAACTGTCACTCACGCAGCTGAGTTGATCTCTACAGTATTGTCGGGATCCATCCCGGCTGCAACGCTCTCAGATTTTCATGGGCAACAGCCCGCTATATACTAAGCTTTGGGTCATGGGAGGAGGTTACCCTAAAGAGAACTAAAGGGAAAAACACTTCCCCGATAGTTCTCTTTTAGTACAATAGGCATGTGTATTCTTATATAAATCGTGGTGTGCTCTGTGTATTTCTTCCAGATCTGGGCAGTAATCCAGTGTGAAACTTTGCCTCTGTGCAGGAGCTTCCTGTGCTGCCCCAATAGGGACATAGAATATGAGATGCATAGCCTCAGTTAATATTAGCATTGTTATATAGGTTAGAATTTATATAGTGTGATTTGCCTAACTATTTTCTCATAGCTAAATTCATGTGTTATCCTATGCTGCCATCTAGTGGCCTTTTGTTGTAATGTACATGTTTTTCTGTGATTCTTTGTGGTGTCTACGATGTATTTCCTCTCTGTATGTAGCCCCACCCTTCTTCCTGTGTGCAGTACTTCCTGTGTCATGGCAAAGCTAGCAAGCCACATGTAATAGGACACACATATATTCTGCACAGTACGGAGGAAAGGCATCATTTTCTGACCGCACAATACTATCACCGTTCAACTGCTGTTCCTATCATCTGCTGTAATCCTGATGTAAAGAATAAACACCTCTTTTGAATGAATCGGTATTGACGAGTTCAGCTATCTGACGAGGATTGTCCGCAGTGAGTATATCTGCTTATACAGGCCAGGCATAGAGGTCTCAGCAAGGAATATATTTCGCTATCACAACGATCGGAGTCAGAATACTTCCTGTAACAAAGACCAGTCACTGCTGCTTTTCCTCTTTCTGCAGGGGACTGGTCTTGTATCCACTCCCTTGTGTCTGTATGCAGCCTGTAGTGGGAAGACCTGCTGGCTCCCTCCCATAGCTCAACTCTCTGCACAGACTATGTTCAGCAGAATGATGATGTCACTGCTACTTTTATATGATAATATCTAAGTTTGCAAAGACATTTGGTGCCCACAAAGTGGATTTATAACTTTGGTGGCTATTGAGAAATATATTGAAATGAATGTTTATGCACGGAGTTCACCTTTTAAAGGAATCCACTTGTTACATTGCACCCTCAGCTGCTGCTGTAGTAAATCACTCTGTTTACTGAAGAAATATGCAGAGAATATAACATTTTATCTGAGCATTTGGAACAAATTCGCTGTGGTAAGAAGCAAGACAGTTTGTTATTTAATCCTGTGCATGAAATCTTGTTAGCATTATATCTTCTGACGTAACCACTTGGCTGTTTTCGCTGATGCTGCACGATGTTTGGAAGATTTCGCTGCATTGTTAAAACATAATACAGATTTTGTTGTGAAACAGAAGTTTGTAGCATTTTCATTAAAAAGGCACTTTTAGGCCTTGTTCACACCAAATGCAGACCAGATCCGGTTAGGTTTCTGCACACGCACGCTAGTCTTTTAGATGCGTTTTTGACACGTTTTTTTTAAAGTTTAAAATGGGCTTTCAGTGCGTTCCAGGAATTTGCATGCGTTTTTGATGCGTTTGCAGATCCAGAGCAGGTAAAATAGGGCCTGCTGCAGTTTTTTCACGTTCTATGGACCTGCTCTGGAACTGCACGCTGCGATGTGAACTGGAGCAAAAAATACCATTGGAATACATTGGACGCAGTTTTGATCCGGTCTGCAACTGCTCTGCTCTGCACCTGCTCCGCGCTTGGTGCAAACAAGGCCTAAGGGGAAGAAATTAAATGTCAATGATGAAATTCTTTTTACGCTAGGGAATATTATTGTTTTGGAAACACTATCTTATTTCTGGCACCCCTATTTTTGATTTTTTTTTGAAGAAAATGCATATTGAGGTCATCTAACCTTTAGAGTCGGTTCACACCACGAAGTCTGCGTTCCAGAGCGTTCGGCCTCTGTAATGCAAGCCGGCCGTCTCCCTGCGTTCCGGGGCATGGTTGTGCATTGAAGTCAATGGCACCGCAGCCACGCCCCCCTCCTGCAGTGTGATCGCCCGCACCCGGAGTGCAGGCACATTAGTGCTAGCGTTCCGGTCCAGTGCAATCTGCAAAAATAGTGTTTGCATTATTTTTGCAGGTCGCACTGGACCGGAACGCAGGCAATAATGTGCCTGTGTTCCGGGTGGGTGCGTACGATCGCACTGCGGGGGGCGTGGCTGCAGTGCCATTGACTTCAATGCAACGCCCCCTCCTGCCCCTGAATGCAGGAAGGCGGCCAACTGGCGTTCCAGTGGCCAAACGCTCTGGAACGCAGACTTTGTGGTGTGAACCGGCCCTTAGACCTCATGTACACAGGACTAATCGCTGTGGCTTTGGATTCCTGTGGCAAGAACCTGCAGATTCTTGTGGCAGGAATCACAAGTAGATCTGCACATCCATCAGTGGTTGTCCTCATGTAACCGTAGATGGAACGATTACTTGCAGTTAGGGATAGATGATTGTCCCTGGATGCAGACAGAGTCCCTGGATGCCTAAGGGCAATCATCTACCCAGATCCACAGGTAATCATTTCATGTATGATTACATGCAGACAGTCACAGACAGATGCGGCCGCTGTCAGCATGTCATTATCTTGACCGGGCACAGCGGCCGTCACTGTACGGACCCACCTGAGATTCCTGCTGCAAGAAAAAGTAGGTTCTTGCTGTAGAAATCCACAGCTATTAGCCCGTGTCCATGTGGCATAAGGCTTCGAATTATGACAGAAGAGGTTTTGGTTGTAATGGTGTTAAGCCGTGTATTCACAGCTAGAATTTCAGTAACAAACAGTAATTTTTGGAATGTTTATTTGTTTCTCTAATAGTCAATGGGGTCTAATTTGCAATCATTTTTGACTGTAGTGATAAACAAAATGGAGCATGATGGAACCAGTGATTGTGGTTTTCATTTGGGAAACTTCATTCATTCCAAAATCGAATGTTAAAATGAAAGGAAATTTTGAATGACGTTTGTCAAGTCTCTAATAGCATTGTCGAATGTTCTGATGAGATTTTTCAGGCAAACTTTGTATGAAATTATAACTGTGTTGCCCAGCTTTAGAAAGACTGTGGGTGATAGGGATGCACTGATACTAGTATCGGTATCGGTGCCGATACCAAGTATTTCGCCGAGTACTCGTACTCACCCAAATGCTCCAGATGCCTGTTTCGATACCAGAACTTCCAGTACCAGGAAGCCGGGTGGCGAGTCATTACGCGCTGCCTGGCTTACTGATTGGCTGCGAAGCCGGCTCCATGCTCCCTGATTGGTCGGAAAGCTGGCCAATCAGGAAGCCAGGTGGCGAGTCATTACCCGCCCCCTTGCTTCCTGTTTGGCCAGAAAGCCAGCTTAACCCCGTCACTGTCAGCGGGCCCATTAAAACAGCAAGTAGCATGGAGACGGCTTCCCGATCATACTAGTATCGATATAGGTGTTAATAACCTGCCCAGAGAGAGGTGTTAAAACAGCATTGTATGTGGCAGAAAATAGATGTCTCACTCCCCACCTCCTAACTCCAATTATGCAAATGCAATCAACACCTGGTTGTGTGGATTGTAACAACATTCACTATATTTATTCCCAGAGAATTTTTGTTCAAGTCATTCTGAATTGAGAAAGCTGGTTGGATGACCAGTGAAACGTCTTTAAGAAAAATACAGCAAGTCCAGTTACCTTGAATTATTTTTTACAGATATTCCTTGACCTGGATGAATGAGAACCTTCACAGACATAATGACATGTTATTCATGCCAATATTAATATATCTCACTTGTGATGAGGGCAATACTGTATACTATATCCGTTATGTCTGATTCTCCCACCACACACACGGTCCATGCAAACAATAATAAAACTATTGCCTCTAACCACAAGTATTCCTAAATTATATTTGTCTTCATGCTAAAATGCATTATACATTTCAAAGTTTGCTAATTAAAGGGACTCCATTGTAATTTAGTGTCATCCTGTTTATGCTTCAACAGAGCCTCAAGCGGTTTTATGGAGGTTGAACTATACAAAAACTGGTATAGTTTGTGTTTTGAGCTTCATTCTCAGTTGACGGCTCCAGATTTACAGGATAGGTATAAGTGTTAGTGGCAGAGCAGGATAACTACCTGATTATTAAATCTCCAGGCAGATTTAAAAACATCAATTTAAAGCAATCATTTCTTTTTTAAACATCAGAGCCTACATATCTCATAAATGCTCCCAGAACTTGCATCCCTGAATCCTAGATGGCATAAAATAAAGCATTTCATGTATACATTATCATGCCCACTTTGACATTAAAAGCACATGGGTTCCTTTTTGTAAAACTTTTTTTTGGCAAAAAATCTTTTAAATCATATATCCCCCCTACCCCCTTTTTTCTTCTTCTTTCTATTATATCAGGGGTAACCACAATTTGTTGTCTTAAATTCTACTTTTCAAAGAACAAACTCCATGAGATCTATCAACGAAAAACACCTTTATTTTAAAAAAACAAGCACATTAAAATTGTTACTGGTACTACTGCTCGCTCTCTCTCTCCCTCTCGCGCTCTCTCTCTGTCTTTCCTTGCTCTCCCCTCTGTATCTCTCTCTCTGCTGTCTCTTTGCTCTCTGCTGTCTCTTCTCTCTCTCTCTGCTGTCTCTTCTCTCTCTGCTGTCTCTTCTCTCTCTGTTGTCTCTTCTCTCTCTGTTGTCTCTTCTCTCTCTCTGCTGTCTCTTCTCTCTCTGCTGTCTCTTCTCTCTCTGCTGTCTCTTCTCTCTCTGCTGTCTCTTCTCTCTCTGGTGTCTTTTCTCTCTCTGCTGTCTCTTCTCTCTCCTCTGGCTGTCTCTACTCTCTCCTTACTGTCTTTCCTTACCGGGTCTCCTCTCATGTGTGCTGGCCTGTCCTCCTGCGGTACTCGTGTGGCCAAATGTGGCCGACGCTACTGACTGGGAGGGGCGCCCCGCTAATAGAGTGGCAGACGCTGCAGACGGTGAGATGTGTCCTGCCCCTTCCCGCCTGTAGCGTCTGACACATTCAGCCGCACTAGCACCAAGGAAGGGAGCTCAGGACAGTGAGCCGATCGCGATCTACCAGTTTTTGCTTTGCGATCAACTGGTAGATCGCGATCAACCTAATGGGCACCACTGTATTAAAGCATCATGCCCCTCCCTTCCCATTTGCTTTCATTATCTGTAAATTGGTCACTCTTTTTTTCTTTTTATCACAAGCCTCTGATGATCTTTTGCTTGGGTCATCTCAAACACATCTATACCACCATTTTTGGTTCCTTTTAAAATAAAAAAAATTATCTCAAGGGAAACAATTTTACTACCAGTATAACAAAACTCATAATAGGCTTAGTACAGAATAGTTTATTAAGATTTGTTCACAATTTCATTATTTATTATGATAATGCTTTGTGAAACTCAATCCCTTACTATAGTGAACTATCATTACAAAGGGTAGTCCAAACTGCATGTGTAGGAATGATGTTCTAAAAATGATGTTGTTGTCTTTATTAGTGAGACAAGATTCAGTCTTTATTCCATTAATTCACAGTTTATGCTTGATCAGCTTTTTATAGGCTCTTGATGTCTCCTTAAATAGAACCTTTTACTTGCACTATGTTATCACATAGGGGGCTTATAAGCCCCATTGTGGTAGCAATAAAGTTAAGCTGATCTCCCCTCTGAACCAGGAAGCGACGAAGATTTAAAGTGATATTAAAGGCAAAATGTTTTTTCCCTCCCCCCCATGTAAATGTTAGCACTTACCTTAAATGATGTCTCTTATTCTGGTCTTCCTCTTCTTTCCCCATGTTTTCATGTGTCCCTCCAGTGGTGCGACGTCACTCAGATCCAGCACTGACTGCTCTGTCCCTCCGATCCAGCGGTGTCTGCATGCGGGTGCACGCGTCCATAGACTTACCTTGCGTCTCTGCCCGTCTCCCAGCCGAGAATCGGAACTGCTCATGCGCCCGCCCCAAGATCCTTTGCGGCCGTACTAGCAGTTCCTGATTCTAGGCGCGGGAGCGAGCAGCGATAACGAGGTAAGTTTAAAATGATTTCAAGTGTTTTTTTTTTTTTTTTACACTTCTTGCCTATATCTACTGCTTGCTAGCAGTAGATATAAGCAAAAAAACCCGGAGGGTTTAGAACCCCTTTAATCAGTTCCAGTTTCATAGCTGTCCTTACCCAGGAGCGCTGACTGAGATAGAAGCTAATGAGCTTTATTGAGGTTCATACGTGACATATGGGGTCTACTAGACGCCTGGTGTCTTCTTAAAGATAACCTATCATCAGCAATATGTGATAGTAGCAGAGGTAAGTGTTCATCCACATGTGATTGCAGACACATGCGCTATATTTAAGCATTTTCTTAGGCCTAACAAAAAAAAGCAAAAACTCCCTTTCCCTGACAGCGAAAGGGTCATATGCTCTAAGCCTTGCCTATGGACAATTTTGGGTACTGGAGTTTTTTGGCATTTTACGGATGCGTGAAAATTTGAGGCTTGACATATTTGCTATTTATTTAACTCAATCTCATCTTTATTATGTTTGTGTTTGCTAAAAAAAAAAAGTGGTGTTCCTGTACATAAAAAGTTTTATTCTAGCATTTAACCATTATTGCACCCTGGCGTTGTGGTTAGCATTTCAGCCTTACAGCACTGGGGGTCTCTGGTTCAAATCCCAGCCAGGTCACTATCTGCATGGAGTTTGCATGTTCTCCCTGTGCTTGCATGGGTTTCCTCTGGGTACTCCAGTTTCCTCCCACATTCATAATATATGCGGAAGGCTCCTTAATTGGCTCCTGTCTAAATTGGTCATGTATGTGTGATAGGGACCTTAGATTGTAAGCTCTTTGAGGGCAGGGACTGATGTGAATGTGCGCTGCGTAACATTGTCAGTGCTATATGAATACCTTTAATAAATAAATTACACTAAATCTATTTTTCTGGTGGACAGCATTGCAGTTATTTACACAAAAAATAATGTGTTTTGTTTTTCCAATTATGGGCTTTATTTATGTGACACTGAAAAAATAATGAACAAATTAATACAAATGAAAACAATAATACAAAGAAAAATAGAAAAAAAATCACTAGGCCTATAATATATAGGGGAAAAAGGGAAGAAGGAGCTAATTAGGGCTATTCAGGGTAAACTAAGGGTTAATAGCAGGTTAATTTGTCAATTTTTTTTTTTTTTCTTAACTTTGGTTGCTTTAACTGGCATCCTATGCAGATCAAAGTTCATCCCTTTGATCTGCAGGTGGATGAAAGAGAAGTAGATACAAAAGAAAGTTTTACTTTTTATCTCCCTATCTCAGGACTGAACAGTGTTTACAAACACTGTGTAACAAGGTCAGTATTTTGACAGCAGCAGCTATACCAGCTGCTGTGCTTTCAGAACACCTCCTGACTGTCAGGAATCACCAACCAGTGCAAGGGGGGAGCTGCAGATGGGCAGAGGGGCAGAAGGAACGGACATAGTATGCACATCCTGTGTATAGGTTGACTGATGATTCAGAGAGAGGTTAGATCATGTATACAAGGCCAGCTGCCATCTGGTGTCTGTAGGCACCTTTAGACAAGCAGATCATCTATAAACACAGAATACATTCTGGTAACATTCATATACTTATATGCATCTATGTATTTGGGAACATTGAAAATAGAACACATTGTAAGTGTATTGCACAAAAACAAATACAATGATCGTCATATCTGTATGAGTTGCTGTTAGCTGCTGTTAAATATGCGGAGATTCTACCGAATGAATTCTACTGTTTGTGAAACTAATTAGGCTTCTGCGCCTGTGGTATTAATTAGGTGTTTTAAGACACCAGTGCAGAGGAATGTATATGACTCTGCTGCTGCCACTCTGTTGTGAATATGTCAATAAAAATCAAATTATTGCATCTGTTTATATTTTATTCATATTCCTTCAGGGCTAGTAGGAAATCTCTGCAACTGTTGTTGCCCCGGGTAACAAAATCCTGCGTTCTCCATTGCGATTTTTGTAAGCCTTGTTGATTTATATCCTGCATTTTACAACTTTCATTAAAGAACAAGCATGTTAAATGTCTCCTTAGAGATGTGACCTCTTGTACTGAGATAAGGTCCCCTGAGTGCCTGTGATCTGGTGGTGTATAACGTAATAAATTCTGTAGCAGTATTGGAAAAGTGAGCATACAGCATTTATACTGATTAAGGTATTGTAATTGCATCAAGAGTTATGTGTATGGGAAGAGTTTGGACAGTGTAGTTATGTCTTAATGGTACACATACCTGTCATGTGCAAGTTCTGCAGCCATGGCCTTTGTTTTCTCTTTATAAAGTAAAATATGATTTTGCAGCATATCTGTTATTTCTGTCATAATTGTAGGGATGAGGAGAAGGCTAATGTGATTATAACAATACATTGGGATCTATTTTTTTGTTGGTAAATTCTTTTTATATATATATATATACATACACATAATATCGTTGACCCTCACAAGTCCTGATACATGCTAATAAATCAATAATTTATTACTTTTATGTTAATTTAACTCATTTGCAAATGCTAGGTGTTTATGATCTACAATGGAGAGCTTCCTTTAGTTTTTAACTTGGTTCCAATGTATAGTTGCATGTACGTACAGCTCTAGAACAGCGGTCACCAACTGGTGGTCCGTGAGAACATTTCGGTGGTCCGCAATTGCACCGCGGCCCCTCTGATGCCATGCAGGCTGGGCCGTCATTGAAGCAGCATGGAGGCTCCGGGGCTGCCCCTCACTGACTCGAGCTACGGCTCTCACAAGGAATGTGTGGCTCTCAGTAAAGTGCGGGCTCTACAGGAGGTGGGGCATCTCGTCAGTGCCCGGACTGAGCAGGCTGCGGGACACAAGCGAAGTGGGAGAAGCCATGTAATATTGGCACATTGTGGGGGAAGGGGAGACACGGGGGTGGTTGGGGGCCGTGCTGAAGCTAGGGGGCCGCTGGCAGGGCCAGTGGCAGATTCGATAGGGGGGGCAATTAATATTATTACTGGGCTGGGGCGGGCGGCACCGCTCCTTCCCTCTGCCAGCACTGCCACTCCTGCAGGCACACCCGCACCTACGTATATATGTGTATATATACTGTATGTATATATAGATATATTCTCATATTTTTAGTTTCCTCATATATAGGTATATTCTCATGTGTGTAGGTGTGTATATATGTATATATATATACACACCCACACACCCACACATATGAGAATATATTTATATATGAGGAAACAAAAAATACGAGAATATATATATATTTTTAAAAAATGCATATTTAGTGGTCCGCGGGATTTAAAATTATGAATTTAGTGGTCCATGAGGTCCGAAAGGTTGGCGACCGCTGCTCTAGAACACCATTCGCTATGCATGAAATGTCATGGCAAGATGTATTGCCATGTATTAAATGTCACTTTCCAAGGAAATAAAGATAAAATAAAGTGCATGCTGGGAAATGTTACCACCTTTTAACAATAGTTAGTAATAGTTGAAGTATGATAGTTTTTGCCCTATATGATGGTAATATCATAACTAAATACATGTCAGTAATGCAATCATTGTATAACCTTTAATTATACTGTCTGTGGAGGCATATGACAAATCTGCAGATTTGTTTATTTGAAAGGTGGGCTTATAATAAAATGATTCTGTATTCTGCTACTGGAAAGGTTAAAGCATTTTGAGTAAAGTCATCGTACAGGAAATTGTAGAACCTTTTAGGATGCAACAGCGTAGTTTGGGGGTTAACAAGAAAGCAATGCTTTTAATGTTAATGTTATCTAATTAGATGTTTGCTGAGATACATTTGGTGTTATTATGTTGCCTAGGTTTGCATGTAAGTCCTAATTTTGCTTAGCTTGTAATTTCTCTGCAAGAATTTCCCATTGATGTATTCTTTGATCATTTAAGCTTAAAAGCTTCAGTGCACAAGAAAGGGACAATGCATTCCCTTGTGCATGTTATGATTTGTCACAAGATGGAGCACAAGACACCTGCTTTGCTTCAGTATGCGAGAACTAAGCATCAAAAACACATTTCTCTTCTTTATAAGAATGCATGGTGCCTGCAGATTAGTAAGTTTTGTCAATTTATAGGAATACTTTTAGTATACCCGCCACTTTAATTAAATAACCACAAAGCTTCATAATAAAAAGGTGCAACTTATCTTTGTCCACGAGAGAGGGGCCTGTTTTGCATTGATGTCTGAACACCCCCTGTAAAACAAGAGGTAGCTCCAACTGTGCCAGGTTTGTGAACTGTTAGATGAACAGAGTCTTGGGAGACATCTCTATGTGCTGTAAACATTTGTTTGCAGGCTCTTTAAGATGACATTGCCATTGGTTACAATTTTGTCTTTACAGCATCATTAATTTTAGTATATTTGCATACAGGGAAGTTGTAAAAGGATCACCATTGACCTGTGTCTGCCTCTTTTTTGGTCTAGTCTCTATGAACATTCAAAACTGTTCAGAAATTTGGCTGGATATCAGGTTTTAAGTGAACCATTGGCTAGGCTATGGACAAGTATTTACATACTGTATTCTTAACAAGTACATGAGCTTAAAATCTCTCGGACCTCTATAGCTACAGGTACTGCTGAGTAATTAATTCTGAAAATTGACAACAGAGGTACTGAGGTCCTTCATGTGCTATCAGCAGCTCTGCTCCCCCTCCCGGCCTTTTAGCTTTTTAATCTTGAATCTTAACACATAACAAGTGCTCTAGAGGAGCATCTTTATGAGTTTGATGATAGGGTTAGGGTGACATGAAGGTATTTCGTAGCTCTACCGATCTGCTTTGTCAGGAACTGTGGATAGTGTATATACAGTATTGTGTTAAACCATCAACACATGTGTCAAGCATGGTCTTGACACATGGTTCAACACAAAAATACACTTTCCACAGTTCCTGACGGAGAACTGGGAAATGCATCAAATGTCACACATTGTATACAGCAGGGCTCAAAATTTCAGGTCCTGAGCTACTAGCCAGGTTCAAAGTTACTCGCCACCAGTTGCCCTGCATAACACAAACAAACACACACAGGGCACAACGCGCACACAGCACAACACACATACAGCCACAGCACAACGCACAGGGCATTACACATACACATTTCATCTGAAATTAATTTTTAGTCTTCGCACATGTCTAATAATATGCGTGTGGGGGGGAGCAGTTTTCACTTTTTTAAAATCATTTTTTTAATTGTTTATTTTTTTAATTATAATTTTTTTTTTTAAATTATTTATTTATTTACAAACACTGGAGTGATCAGACGATCGCTCCAGTGTTTGTCCTTCTCACATGGAGGATCGGTAAATATCAATGATATTTACCGATCCCCCGCTCTGCCTCGCACAGAGCCGCTGTCATCCTGAAACTGACAGGATGACAGCGGCTCCGATCTCCTACCTGCTCGGCCAGCCTGACAGCTGCGAGCGCGGCTTCTCTCCCCCTCACCGCTCGGCCATCCTGACAGCTGGCAGCGCTCCCTTCTGCGCCCCCCCTGCTTAGACGGACGGACGAGGGAGCGCTGTCATCAGGTCGGTGAACAGGAGAGAAGACGCCACGAGGAGGCTTCATTTGCACTCGCCCCCACGCAATTTTCACTCGCAAATTGCGATGGGGCGAGTGGAAATTTTGAGCCCTGGTATACAGTATAAATATTCGTGAATTTTAACTCACTTTACTTTAAGACCAATTCCAGTCAACAAGTGCAAACGGCCATGAGGACTATGGATCCTATGCAGCCAGCAATGCATCTGTGCTAAATGTTATTGTGTTTAGTGTAATCTGAGGTCCCTGTGACCCAGTGCAGCCAAATCCAGAGAGTCCATTATGGGGTCAGTGTTCATGTACTACTACATGGCTATGCTGTGCAACTTCCATTCTTTATGCTTCCTGTATTACTAATCACATTCAAACTCCCAACACAGGTTCGAAAAATTGCTCTGACCATTGTTTTCCACTAGGCTTTATGTATTTATGGATAGGAAGAAAACCACAGTGAGTGCGCTTGGAAACAGCTCTCCTGCATCACAAACAGGGGGATCATCTTATTACAGACCAGACTGGAGTGGACTGGTGCAGTAGAGCGTAAATGAAAAATTGAATCAATTAGCAGTTGGGGAATGCTCCCTATATGAATTTCAAGGTTTATTATTTAGCTTTGACTAGAGTGAACCTCATAATAGCATTTTGCTGCAGAAAAATAATTTGTATCTAGGAAACACAGGTGACATAGTCACTTTTTTAAAAATATAATTGAGCCCTATAAGTGATACAGATATAAATTGTTAACATTATAATTTGCTGTTCATGTTCTTCATAAAACCATTTGATGATGTATGGCATATCTGACTCGGGTATACTCAACGGTACAAATATCAGCTAACAAGAAGGTATTGGTTTCTGTCGATGTGCAGTGATTTATTGTGGAATCAGTTTGGCAGACATGACCTCAGAACACCTCTTCCACCAGTGTGTAGTTGCATGACAAGGAGCTCATGGCATTCTGTGCGGTACAACTGCTGACAAGGGAACAGAAGCATTCTCTGGATTTTCTAGCTCTTTTCTTGTCCCCCATCAGTGCTGCTGTTTGTCACTTTTAATATAATCTGATCCCATCTTTTACTTTGAATGGAAACAATTCAGGGGGTCACAATTGCCCTTTGTGCTATATCATTTCTACTACAAGAGGGCAGAAAGGTTGCTTTCACATCTTTGGGTTTTAGTGCCCACCTACATTTCCTGTCTGCACAACCTCCATCATTCAGGCAGGGCTTTTTTTTTTGCGCAGTACCGGCACCTACTGCCAGCGCTTTAATTTTGGTAAAATTAAAATTAAAACAGCGCCAGAAGACGCTTGTCTTCTGGCGCTGTTTACCACCAAAAAGATGGCCACCGACAGTAAACCTCATTGCGTAACCCGCTCACACAACCAAAATGACCACTGGCCCTGAGGTTTATTGTCAGCGACCATCATGCATAGTGCGCTTCTGCCTACAACGAAGTGAGAACCAGAACCTTTGTGCCCAGAAAAAAAAGCACTGCATTTGGAAATGACTTCTCCCCCTGACCTGTACTGCCATTGGCCCCCTCTCACAGCTATAAGCTTTCTCTTCTATCACTAATTTTGTTCCTAAGCTTTATGTGAAAGTCAACCCATCAGAATACAGCACAGCTAAAGTCTGCAGCACTCGGTGGTCAGCAGGGGAAGCAGATACTTCTAAAGGGAACCCGGGGATGTGTTCTTACATATAATTCTTTTTAAAAAGATCTGAGGCAGAATGCTGTAACATTCATAGCAACCTCCTGGCCCTTCCCTAAAACTCACAGGAAAGAGATTAAAAAAATGTAAATTGCATGTTGATGGGGGGGAAGGGTACAAGGGATTATTATTAGTATTATATGCATACACTACACTGCTGTACAATGCCCAGATCAGTGTATTTCTGCAGTGGTTATAGCTGGATGTTTAGATGTGGCCACTTAGCATGTATAAATTAATGACAGGCTGAAAGGTTTGCATTTGTCCACATGTATTCGCACACAGAGTGAATACCTGCCGTTAGGGACCCTGGATGCAAAGAGTCTGCGTACAGGGCCGCTCATCTGTCCCTCTGCATCTTATATCTCCTTGAGCAATTACATGTGAACAGCCACAGGCAGTGTCAGCCTGTCATTCATTTGTACAGGCTTCCTGTCCGCAGCTGATCTAAACACTTCACCGTACCTGCCGTAGAAATACACTGATTCGGGCATTATATGGCCATGAACAGCTGTGTGAATGAGGCCTCGTGTCGCAGACAATTTTCAAAATATATCCTCCAGTGTTATAATCATTTCACACTTTTCAGTGCATGAGAGTGACATCACCCACCTGCAGCTGTAGATAAAAGCATCAATGCTCAGCAGATATAAGGACAAATATTACAGTGTTCTGTACATATGTTAAAGTCACTTCTGTATTATCAATCTCAGCACACACTAAACTGATGACGGCATTAAGGCAAAGCTTAGAGAAACCCTGAAGCTTTACACGGCCTATATTTCATCTTATAGAGTGGTAGATCAATGATATATGTTCATGCTTTCATTTTCCTTCTCCAACTGCAATAGTAAACCTGCTTTATTGCCTTGATTATATCAATTCATCTTTTTGTTGGGGTTTTGGGTTTGTTTTATTCTGTTGAAATCTTGATGATCAAGGTATACACCACAACCAATCAAAGTGACTCCTTAACCTTAGCAAAACAATGAAGTAGCTGAGAGCTGCATAAAATTTGCAGCAGTGACTGACATGCTATTGTTGGCTGGATGCTCTGTAAAGAAGGTGGGACATAATGAGTTTTTTTTTTTTTTGTAGCTGGCAAAAGAAAGCCAAGGTCAGGCACATATCCTGAAGAACAGCTTCCTCTCTTTGGTTGCTTCTTATGTATATAAGAGCAGCAACTGGCATGCCCAATTTTTCCTCTGTTCCCTTCAAAGAAAGTGAAAAATAATAAGATATTGTACTTGGCTGTCGATTCCAAGCCAAGGTTGTGAGGACACTCTGGCCAAACTGGTTCCACTGTGTATCACTGTAATGTATTAACCACTTTAGGGGCAGGGTGACCCACAATCAATTGAAAATGGAAACCCAGACGTTTTGTCCTACTGAAAGGGCCTTTGATTCCTGCTGCCAAAACCTCTCTCTAACAATGCAGCAACTCTTATATACAGATGCAAAAATGCGTCTGTACAATTCTTTCCCACTTCATAAACACGTAATCGAAGTAGAAGCCCTGGTTTGTATGGTGAAGGTTATGTTGATTCATGTTTTGTGTTAATAAGTGGATATAAAATTAAATCCTGATTGCTGGTTCAGGTTTAGAAGGTCTGCAGTACACATATTCTTTCTGCTGTTTTACCAATCCAACAGGAAACATTGTGGATTGTTGCTTGGAAAGCTGGAAGCTAGGCAGCTGTAGGCAAAACATCCTTTAGTCCAGCCTTGTATAATATATAGAAGTATGTGCATTCAAGCTGCCCATGCACCTTGCGGTCATCGGACGAAAATTTTCCTCCGATGATCGAATACGGCGGCCCCATCCTGCCCCGATTATCGCAAGGTTCAATCAGCTGTAGTTAAAAAAAAAAACCTGGACGAACTGCGGTAATCGACCGCACCTATTTTTGTTTGCGCATGAGCAGTGTTAATCGTACGAATTTTGACGTACGGAAACGCCACCAACCTGGCGAAAATCGTACGAACGGCCGAAGTTTTTTAAACTGCTGGATAGTCAAAAGTCGATCGATTGTACAGTATTTGCGGTTGTACACTGCCCATCAGCCTTACGAATATCGGACGAAAACGCGATCGCATACGAAAATTGGCTGATAAGCACCTTTAGAGATAATTATCTGAATATGTCTTTAGGTCTATCCTTTGAAATGTAGGACTGTGTTTCTTTACATAGTACCATCTAAGCATGCGTACAAGAGGGGAAGGCACAAAGATAACCCTTATCAGTATGCTGCTGTTTAATAATTGTCCAATCAGCAGCATGGACTAGGACAGGTTTTATTGTAGAACTCCTGCTGTCTATCTGGCTTTCTTGGATTAACAAAACTTGCTGAACAAAATTTCAATACCTTTGTTGCAGGTAAGGCATATGTATACATTTATATGTTGGTGGCCACATTATAATACAGTACCACGTATGGAAGGACACAAAAATGTCAAATTCCATAACATTACTCCCTTTATTTATAACATTAAAGGCTATGGCTGGGTATCCCCATTATCATATCGTACACCTTTTTTTTTTGGAGTGGACAGAGCAAGCTTTCCTTCCATCTCCCTGTTCTAAAAATAATTTGTAAGGTGTATTTATACCCAACACATTTAGTTTTTTTTATTATTATTAGTTTTGGATTAGTTTTCAGAAGAAGAGGTCAGGGATAATCCCTTCCAATGGGGACACTACTTCCATTGACAACTGTTTTAGGAATAGTCCTCATTTCGGGAGATTTCCCCTAAATTATAGTTGCATCTGACAGGAAGTGAAGGGAACTTTTTCCAATGGTGCCCAGAAAGCAAAAAATAAACTGACTCTATCCAAAACTAAAACTACGGGCACAATTTTGGGGGTGAAAACATTAACCATTCCATAAACAAGTATGATCTTTACTGCCCAATAAAGTGTATCTTCACAAAATATACATGCAGTGGTGCAAGATAAAACTGATCTGGTGCTTCAAGGTTCACAAAATGTGTGTATATGCAAATTCTATGTAATCACAGATAGATTTTCACCTATGGAAAGAATTCCAGCTCTGTAGATTTACCTTTTTTGTTGATGGTTGCCTTCAGAAAATGTTTTGTATGAATTATCTCTTACATTATTGGACAGTTTGTTTAAAAATATGGATGGCTGTCCTAAGGCCTCGTTCACACCAGACACAGTGTGTTCTGGCCCGATTCTGGCCGGAACGCACTGCATTGCATTGCGAGCGCCTCACTATGTTGTGGGGCAGGAGGGGGCGTGGCGGTCCATTGAAGAGAATAGCACAGTAGCCACGCCCTCCAGCCGCAATGCAATCGGCCGCACGGGAACGCAAGGCACATTATGCCTGTGGTCCGATCTGATCCGAACAAAATAGTGGTTGCTCAGTGATGGCTTGAAACAATTGGCTACTATTGGTAGCCATTTTCTTCTCAATTTTGCATGAGGTTAGGAAAATACTTGTTTTTTCTTATACGGTCTACTACACAAAATCTACTGTGTTTTTGGAGAGCATGCAAACGGTAATAGCCATTCTGCTTTTCTTTAACAAAGACAGAGTGAGTTTGAAATATTTCCAGAGGAAATGCAACGCTTTTGTTTTTTTTTGTTCTTTTTAGGAGCAGCAGTGAGTTTATTCATGATGAAAAGTACTAATGTTCTGCTGTAGTCGCTGATTTCTGCACTGCTTGCCAAAGGCCAAACACACCCCTTGATTTGATTTTTCAATGGGTAACTTGTTTAACAAATGAAAATTAACTGTGGCTGAGTCTAAATTTGAATAGTTCCGAGGGCTTATAAATGCACTGCACTAGTTACTTACAAACAAATTGTGTATCCTTTTCATGTGCAAAAAATAAACAATAACTTGTGAAGAAATTAGGTATAGATAAAAACATAGATCAAGTATAATATTTATTATCATTGAATAAACAATTATTCTGTGCTGTTGTACAGTCCTTTTCATAAACAAAACAGTTCAATCCTCTATGTAAAGTTGCCCATACCAGTACTATTTTTTTGTTGGGCTGAACGAGAAAAAAAAAAAATAGAACCGATTCCTCCATCAGGCCCCATTCACACCAGGGCGGTTCAGACGCGTGGATTTTTCTGTACTTAACCGCCTACATGAACAATCCCATACATTCCTATGGGGACCGTTCATGCAAGCGCGCGATCCAAAATGTTTGCCGTCCAAAGTGTTCCCTGAGCTACTTTTGTTGCGCTGATCAGTGCATTTTCGATATAGATTTCAATGGAAACGCGCTGATCAGCACATTTGGGGCCGTTTTTAATTGCGTTTTAGTGCTTAAACGCAAATAAAAATGTCCAAAAACGCCCTTTCAAAAATCGTGCGGAAACTGCGCTGAACCGCTGCCGCCCTGGTGTGAATAGGGCCTCAGTGCTTACAAGCGTTAATCGAGGCATCCCCACTGTTTCCTTTGTATTCTGACAGCAGCACTATCAGAATACATGAGCAGAGCCAGTAGCTCGTTGGCTGCCGGCTCTGTTCATTCGAAGATTTTTCATCCAGCTCCTTCTATCAGCTGATGGAAGGATGCCAACATTTGCATAATGTATGGCCAGCTTTACTCAGCAATCACAGGTTCCACCATTCCACCAAACAGTTCTTATTTATTTGTAAATGTCATCACCTTCCTCCTTCTAAGGGTTGAGTCACCAAACAGATTTGAACTCTTTTACTGAAAGGTCAGTAATTCTTTTATCCATGCCGCAAATTTCACCAATGCGCCATGCACTCAACAGATTAGTCTCATAAATTAGAGAGAGGGAGAATCTACATAGACTAAAACGGTAACAAAATAAAATCTCACTTACAGCTTACAGTCGGCGTGCTCTCCCAGTCTTCCAAGAGCAAGTTTGTACCTTCCTGGTATGTTATAACATCACGTACCAGGATATTTTAATAACACAGGAGACACAGGCATTAAAGAAGAAATCTCACTAAAACATTTACATTTTTGTTTAACCTGCTAGGGGACCAAGTTCATATAGCACTTTGTCCCATTCAAATCTGTCCTGCTGTTGCCAAGTAGCATGGTCATATCAACCACAAGGAGCAAGGGGTTTTGAGTGACAGCGCTGGTTTCTGGTAGCAGAGGCTGCTCTGGAGATCAGCGCTACCATTCATGAGAGATTACTCAGCACCGACCATGCTGAACATTCATTCATATAAGCTCACTCAGTGCTCTGGGCTATGATCTATCTGCCGGGGCTTTATATGTACAATCAGCCCCGGCAGAAAGATAACAGGCCCCAGCGAGTGAGGTTTTATGAATGAGTGTTCAGTGCTCTCAGGGCTGTGTTATACACTGTACTGATAGCACTGATTCTATTATACTTTGCTTTGTGCGAGGCAAAACATTTTATCCCTGGAAATACCCTGTAGGAAGAATTTAGTATTTTTTGCAATGTGACCTAGATCAGCATTTGGTCCTCAGTACCATTAAGGGTCTATCCTGTTACAAAGACCGCTTGCCTCTTATTCTTTGGTTAAGGCCTTTGTACAGGGTGTCTCTCATATACAGCCATCTGTAAGACCACCAGTGACTGAATTTTTTCTTTCACCCTTCCCTAATTTATGTACAAGGATGTCTCTCTTGTTCCATCACCTCTGCACCTCTGCTAAGCGTGTGTCTGATATAGCTGCCTTGTCTTGTAAAGAATGTTTCTGATCTTATGCAAGGATAAGGTTGTCTTGAGGCCCAGAACCTCCTTTCTTCCTAAGGTAGTTTCCACTTTTCATCTTAACCAGGACATAGTGCTTCTGTCCAGCTGTCCGGCCTGAGTACATTCAAAGAAGATTTCCCTTCAGTGCTTGGATTTGGATCTTGCAGCCACTACTTGTATTCCAAAGACTGGCTGTCTTTTTGTTATTCCTGATCCTGGTCTCCGTAAAGGGGAACCAGCTTCTTGTGCCACCATTTCTAGGTGGTTCAGTCAGGTCATTGGCTTACAGACCAGGTACCATCTTTTCGTGTCAAGGTGCACTCTACTAGGTCTGTAATTGCTTCTTGTGCTTTTAGGGCCTGTTCAGACGACGTCCGTTTTCTGTGCTGACCTGATCCGTACGCTCCTGCACTAAAAATGCATCCCAATGTATCCCTATGTGTTTTATGGGCTACAGTTCTCACGTGCACAGTCCGTTCAGGGTACGACAGAAAAATACTGCATGTCACATTTTGTCAGGAAACGGTCCGGAAACGCAAAACGCATCAAAAACGCGGCAAAAACGCACTGCACTGCAGCTAACATACTGACAGCCCCACTCCAGCAGTTTACTGGAACGCATTAAAAACGTGGCAAAAACATGGCAAAACACATAGCACCGCGTTTGCTGATCCGCACCTGATCAGTACCTGAAACTCATGTGAACAGGCCCTTACTCATCAGGCATGTTTCTCAGATTTGCAAGACTGCCACTTGGTCTTCCCTTCATACATTGTCTAAGTTATACCAGGTGGATGTTCAGACCTCAGCTGATATACTCTTCAGGTGTAAGGTCCTTCAGGCAGCTCTTTCAGTTGCAGACAGACCCTAGTTTTTACACTGTTGCTATGTGGGGTTGTTAGTGTTTTGTTGCTGTTGCCCAATTCTCAGTTGGACTGTGGACTTGCCAGTTATTTCTGAATTACTTCCCATCCCATGTCTCTTAATTATTAGGAAAGAAAAAAGGATTTTTGTAATTACTGTAAAATCTGTATACTGTTTCTTGATGTTCATTAAGGGACATAGGTCCCACACGTCTGTGTTTGAGATCTACTCCGAATATTACTTTTCTACAAACCAAGCATGATGGTAATGGGAGGGGTATACCTGACTGGCTAATGGCTTCTTTGTGTTTCCCAGTGTCCAATTTCTCCTGTATATGAAAGTATAACCCAGTTGTCTCTGAATTACTTTTTAATCTTAATATACTCCAATAAACAGATGTATACAAGTCCTGTTTCCCCAGTCATGTATGGTCATTTGCTGACCGATGTAAGTGAGGGATGGATGAGTTAAAATTCTGATCACATTTTGTTTATTACCCTATATATGAGACCTTAAAATTGCATTCAAGTACAGTTACCAATTCTGTTTTAGAAACTGCTTAAATATGTCTAAAATAAGGGTTCATTGGTTTAATGGCTTCTCGCCAGTAGTTTGTCTACCTTGAGAATTCAGTTATCTCATAAGTGGATGCCTGTGACATTCATAGCAGTTCATGCAGGGCTATTCTAGAATACAGTCATAATAAAATAATATAACACAACTGTGTGGAGGTCCTTGTAACTGCTGAATCTCTGGGTGGTCCAGTAGCTGTTTACTAAAGGAAGTGAAGGTAAAACTCTGATTTAATGCTTATATGGACTTGCATGCATTTTATGTCTTAAGAGTGTTATTTTGTTATTTACAAGCCAGTTTAGGTATTTCTCACCTGCTGCAAGAACAACATGGTTCAGAATCGTCTGCTGTATTCTTGTGGATATACCCTGCAGACAGTGTGTCTGATTCACCTAAGCTGAGGCTGGATCACATATGCCCAACGTTTATCTGAAATTGCACATGAGTATTAAGTGAATTCTAGAGAGAAAGATGAATGTAAAGCATTTCCCATTAATGATTACCTGTTCACTGTGTCTTTTTCTGTCAATTGTCAAGTGTTAATCATGAGAAATATGGAATTCAATCTAAATTACTGGTTGGGTGCCATCTCCGTGGCTAATATAACTCTGTTTCAAGTGAATATGTCTCTATACAAAGTTACTAAGATGAGCCATACCTGTAAATAAACAGTGTAAATACTCTGCTAGTGTACAAAGGGACCTCTTGGAGTAGCGATCTCCTGGCTCCCCTGCAGCTCTCACTGGTTATTTCTCCCCACCCATTGCAGGATATAGTAGTGACATAGAGGTCAGCAGGAGGAACTAAGGAGCACTACAGGGGACCCAAAAGTGTGACGTTCCTAGAAGTATTCTTTTCACAGGTATGGCATTGTATTTTTTGTATAGTGATGCGGTCGCTTTAAGCACTTTTAGTCTTAATAAACGCCTGCATTTTTTACCTTTATAAAGGCACGCAATATTTTCTTGCATATGCAAGCTGACATGTATTTTAAGTCTGGGTGACTTTTAAAGTGCAATTATTCTCGACATGCTTCCTGCTTGTAAGTTGAACAGCAAGGCCAACTTGTGAGGCTGTAATTTCAGCCAGTTTGCCTGCCAGTCTAAAATAGCCAGGCAGCAGGAGAGAAATCTGCCAACAAGTGATTTAATAGGAAATGCCTGAATCAAGAAGGTTTCCTGATTGGAGCTCGTAGAATTGCTAGAATGATTAAATACCCCACTAAACATTCAGAAAGGAAAGTCAGGGATCTCAAGCAGATGTCAATTTTTATTATTATTGGTATTAATTTTCCCTCATAATCTTTCAACGCCTTAGGTAAACACCCCACAGTTTCTGCTTGCAGACTTAAAATCCAGTTCTTCATTTTGCTCAATGTTAAACTTCTGGCAGATATAAAATATGATTTAATCCAGTTTTGAATCCACTATGAAAACATTTTGTATGTATCTACATGTAGTTTTGTAATCCGTAGCTGTATTACGATCTCTGGCCCTTTTGCAAGGAGTAGCCTATGTTCTGTATAATAGCTATGTGAAGTTAGAACTCTCAACACTGATCTGTTCCAACAATAAACTCGACCCCCCGCCGCCGGCTATTGTATTCCTGACAGGCGCCGCCCACCACTGTCAGAATAAATGGGCCATGACTGCAGCTGATTGGCTGTATTCATTATTCACCCGAATATTTTCAGCCTGGCTCACTTGACAAATATCGATTAACAAATACAAATCGACTTTTGTTAAACATAGGGGTGCCAGAAAGACCACACACTGCTTGTATTTGAGCCATGTCAGCAGGACAGCGGGCTTAAATTTAAGCAGCGTATGGCCAGATTTTCTGAGGACGTCCAAAAAGAACCATGAAATCACGGCAAAGTACAACAGCCCCTTGAATTTATTTCACATAAATACAACTCAGCATCACGTGTCATTTTTTTTGTGGAGGGGGGGGGCTTGTGTTTGCTTCTCCTTCCTCACCTCGGCACCCATAGGCCACCCCCACCCACATGCCAGACATCCCAGGAGGCTTGTCTCCCTGCTGTACCTGATTTCACACAGGCGCTATAGGGGGTTGGCTGTAAATGATCAGGAAGTGACAGCTGGCCTGAGGGCCCGTTCACACCATCTTCACTGCATTCTAACACGGTTAGCTGCTGCAACGTGGATATGTGTGGCTGCGGTGCCATTGACTTGATTGCTCTGCCATGTCCCCTCCCTCCCTGTTCTAAAGGACACCCTTTTAACAGGGAAACAGGCAACCTTTTTACCAGACAGGAAGTGACGGAATCTCTCCAGTGGAGCCCATGATGGCAGTAAAACCTGACAGCAGTTCTAATCCTTCCCCACTCTACGCAAAACTAAAAAGTTTGGGATATACATACACTTTATGTAATAGTACATCAGCTGTACCTCAGTCTTGTGATACCACCTGGGCCCAGTGCTTTATCTCTCCTGTTTTTACTTACTACACTCTGTTTTGTGTTACTGAAGTAATTTTGAATAGGGAAGAACTTGCTAAATCTCTCCTGCATGTTCATTTTTATTGGCAACTCCTTTGAGAAGAGCAATAGAAAAAATTAAGGTACAGTAGCTGTGTCAGATGGTGCTGGACATAGATGAGGGTGATTAAAGCGGACCTTTACACTCAAAAATCAAATTGTACCAATGCATCCCTCTATGTATGATGATTAATAATAACATAAACATGTCAGGTAGTTCCTCCCACAGGCGCATATGCAGTGTTGTGATGTATGAGCTGGTGGGAGGAACCACTATGCATGATAGGGATAACAGGTATTCAACCCATCTAGCTGCTTGAATAGATGCAGTGGTCTGGAAGAAGTGAAGAGGCGGTATAATAACAAAAAGGCCCCCAGAACGACAAGTATATCGCCTCATCTTTTACAGGTATTCTTTAACACAAGGTGACCTGTGCTGTTTTTACACTTTAAGGTTGTTCTAATGTGGACATTGTGGTAGGCTTTTGGAATATTTAGAAAGGCTGCTTATCCCATCGAGAAACCAATCTTGGAGGGTGGCATTGAAATTGACGAAGCTTCATTTGACATATTTAGACTATGTCTATGTATTATGAACTGCACACTGTATATATCAGAGTTCATGCAAGAGGTTTTATTATTTCATTATATTTGTCTACTGTTTATTTTAATCCATGTGTCATTTGATTGCACACATACCCACGTTCACTCAATACTTTTAGTCTGTTTATACATTGATAAATTCTAAAATTATTTTTAGTAACAGCATTCACTGAGGGAAAAAGATTACTTAAAGGCAGAACTTTTTGCTTTGTCCTCTAGAATTACATTTTCCTATTTCTCTTTTAGAGGGTGTTATTACATGACTTTATCCATGGGGCATATTTAAAAAGCAGTGAATGCGACATTCGCCAAGCATTCACTGCAGGTAAATCTTCTTGGTGCATGTCTTTTAAATGAGAGTGATTGATCCACCTGCAGTGATTTATTAGCATTATTAATATTTTTTCAGCATCATTCTCTTGTAACTTGATTTTATATTACAAAAATGTTATTTCCTTAATGCCTTTTCAGAACCCTCAATATTAAAATTGAAATTCTTACCAGTTATATCTAAAACTTTTCTATTTATGCTTTTTTGTTTCTGTTATTCTTCTAAATGTTGTTTCAATATGGTATTTGCATATTGAGAATGTATATAATAATATTTTAAAAGATCCTTTATTTTGTATGCCTTAATTTAATACTGTAGAGAGTGCACCAGTAGCTTCTCCTATCCTGGCTGTCTTTCAAAGTTATATTCCATATGGAGCCACAGAGGGATGTGTCCATTTTGTGAATCATTCAGCTGTCTTTTTATTTGAGCTTCATGTACTCAACACCGTAAACAAGTAGCCTAGTCCCTCACGGGCACGGCCCTCCTTACCATCTTTTCTTGAATTGTATTGTGATTGTAATGTCTTCCTTATATTGCAAAGCGCTGCGCAAACTGTTGGCGCTATATAAATCCTGTATAATAATAATAGAGCTTTATCCATTGAATGAATAATTTTAAATATAAAAAATCAATATACAGTATTTTATATATCCCCAATACCTAACACATATAATAAATACTATATACTACTTATTAGTGATGGCATGTGCCCAAGTGTTGCATTCTGGGAAGGTTACATCAGCAGTGCATTCCGGGAAATCTCATCTGTAATCTCACGAGATCTCAGGGAAGGGCTATTTCCTCCCCATATAATGTGCATAGTCACATGTCCTAGTCACATCTGCCAGAGTTCCAGGACGTAAAGGGAGATATATTAATCTTCCCTTAGTAAAAATGGCTACTTTGAGAAAAATGGGTAGGAAAAGAAAAATAGGGTATACAAAGAATAAAAAGTCTGCAATTATCTATAAGTATCTGGCTGTAGATTGTCATTACTAAACATTTCTAAAGGTGTCTTTGTTGTTATTTTAAAGATATGTGGGTAGAGTTCCTCTTTAATAGTGAATAGTTTGTCTTACTTAGTTATTAATTTCCTTGTTTTGTTGTTCCTGTAAAGATGTAAAAAGTTATCATGAGAACATTTTTAAAAAATTCCAACTAATGATCTGACTGCTTTAATCTTGATATGCTTTTAGCATCATTAGTTCTCTGAGTCGGTATGATATGATGAAGCAGTTAAATATACAAAGCCTACAGTATGTTAAGCATATGGACACTGTGTCATGGTGAAGTTGAAGTTTGCTGTAGCGGCTGCATTTTTATACTGCTGAGTTTCAGGGCTTGGGGAGATGGCTGTGACCTCTAAGCAGACTTGGCTGTCAAGAAGACAAATTTGCAGCCTGTGAACCAGTCATTTATCATCCATCACCAGTGCTTTCTGCTGGGAGTGTGAGCATCCCTAGCAATTATATATCGGCATAGCTCTGCATGCTGCTGGAATTCTGCACTGCTGCACACCACACAACCCATTTAGAAATGTCTTAAGAGGCATCTAGCATTTCTCTAGCAGTATCACACTTTCCTCTTCCTTTAGCTATTTTATGTATTCATTTACCTTTACTTATCTCTAAAATATCCCATGGATATTATCCCTGCACTTCCATGTTACCTTTTAATTGATTACAACCCAATAACAGTGGGTGTAGGTATTATTTAAAACCTATTCGAAAACACAAAAATAAATATATAATTACAGTGTTTATATCATACATTTTATAGTGTTCCACTAGAAATTACATAAGGAGTATGTTGTACATTCAATTATTCATTATTGTTAGGAGTAAAAAAATAAACCACGTTGTGATTTTTTTGGTCATGAGTAATTATGATTTGTAGACAGCAGGTGAAGGTATTTACTTCTTTTTATATGTTTACCAGCAACATTTTACCTGCTTTGTTGAAAAAAAGGTTGAGGTTTACAGAGCTCAGTAGCTGCAGCTCAATTACCACACAGCTGAATGAGTCAAAACAGTTACCTATCCAGCCCCATCTCTGCTCTATACAGCTCCATATAGACTTTCAATTAGAGAAAGACCATCTAAAAAGAAAAATGGTACTGGCAATACTGTACGTACTTTACTATTGCTGGGTTTTGTAGTCCTCTATAGCCGATGCCATTCTGCATTCATTGCTGTATAATTTTACACTTTTCATTTCACTATATTGCACACCACACTTTTTTTTTTCTTTTTTACTTCCACCGCTTCAAGCTTGCTCCTGTGATGGACTGCAATCTCAATACAAACTAGTAGTCCCATCACTGGAGCCATTTTTAAAAATGTATTTTTTTATCCGATTAATCGAACTTAATAATCGGCTAACTAATCGATTTTGAAAATAATCCTTAGTTGCAGCTCTACTTCAGGGAAATATTAGGGGTCTAAACAGATAACTAGAAAAAGAGATTAAGGACACAGAGTCCTCAATCTCCATTTCTGCAGCCCCTGCTATAAATGAACAGGAACCCTCTATACTGAGTGTTCCTGTTCATTCATAAATTGAGAACATAGTGTGTTTACTATAACTCCAATCATGAATGAACAGGAGGTGATGAAGATCACTTACCATTCATTCATAATTGAGGATATAGTAAACATGCTATGTCCTTAATTTTTTACAAACACTCAGCGATCACTGGTACTCGCTCTCCTTCCTGATACACTATCGCAGGAGGCTGAGCGAGCGGAGCTCAGCCTCCTGTGATAGCACTGCAAGCTGTCTCTGCCCACACCGCTCTCCCGATCTGTGACAGGAGGCTGAGCGGTGCGTGGAGGAGAGACGCCGGCCGCTCACAGCGATCTCCTCCTGCAGCGCTCGGCCGCCTGTGACAGTTTCTCTCCTCCCCGCTGGGAGCAGCGCCCAGCGGGGAGGAGACAATACACGGATGCACTGCTGTAATGGCCTTAAAATGGTACTTTCGGCATTATGCCAAACGTGCCATTTTCGGCCGATATGTTTCGGCGGCCGATATATCGGTGCATCCCTAGTTAAAAGCATAGAAAACCTAATTATAGAAAATTATGTACAGTGCAACTCTGTACATAAAAAAGACGTTTTGGGTGGTCTTTGTACATTGCAAGGAGTTTAACAATGAAAATACATCATGCATGGTAGGAAACAGATTTCCAAAAACACAGTTAAACAGGAACCCATGAGATTTGCCTTGACATATTGTACACAACATAAAGAAATACAAAATATTCTCCAAAGACATTGGTATTTATTAAAAGGCGATGAGGCTATATCAAAATATGTTACGGACACCTCAAAACTTTATTTTCATAAAATCAAAACCCCTGAAAGACCTGTTAACAAGTGAATATCTTTCTAATAGGAAGCAATACATACCAATCATGCAGACGCCATACACACTTTGAAAAAGTCCTGGGTGGATGAAACGCGTTGCGATATACTAGGCGCCTAAGCCGCATATGGTCCCTTTAACTGAAGTCCCGCTGATTCACTTTTTGTGGGGAAGGTAAGGAATTTCAAGGATCCTAGTATGTCCAACCAGGGTGAGATCGTATCATAAACCTGTGTAATAATGGAAGGAGCGTACACATGGTTGCCGTGTAGCATGGGTGCTTGGACATTCCGGCATCCCAGGATGCACGGTTTGACGAACTATCTGTTTGTCTCCATGTAGGGGCTCTCCACTTTCAATCTTCAATTCACATACACAGTCTATAGCAGTACTGCGCTAAGCAGTGGTTTTCATTCCCTCACACTGCACGGTGTCGTAGGAAGAGAGAAAGTTTTGAATCATGCATGATGGATAACAAGATTCTCATGAATTCAATTATGAAAAAATGTTTTGGTGTGGATCCGGATCCAATGAATTCAAGATTCTGAGTTTGGGACTATTTATTACTCCCGTATCACCATTTTTGGGACCATAGGCTCCGTTTTATTGTGGTTTTAGGGGTGTTTTAGAAGGATATTTGTTGGATTGCTATGATGGTAGTTGTGTACAGGCAGTCCCCGAGTTACATACACCCGACTTACATACGACTCCTACTTATAAATGGAGGCTATTACTGTACAGCAGGGGTAGTTGTAATGGTACCACGCTCCACGACAACCCAAAATTTTCAAAATTTCACTTGTCACAGGAACAGACGGTGAGGTCAAATATTCTGAACACACAGCACACACAGCAAATCAAACTTTACAGGGGGTTAACCTTTCCCTATGCTATCCAAAAAAACAAAACATTTTTTTTGGCTGGAGTTGCACTTAAAAAATTTACCTGTTCCAACTTACATACAAATTCAACTTAAGAACAAACCTACAATCCCTATCTTGTTCGTAACCCGAGGATTGCCTGTACTTATAACATGAATTTGAAATAAATGTTTTTTCATTGTATACTTTGCTATATTTATTTTGCCTCAAGAAGGTTTCTGTAGATGTCTTCTCAATTTTGAACCTGTTTTGTGTTTTTCTTTAAAAAAAATGAAATGATGGGCTTTAACTCTTTCTTATTTTAGCCAAAACCTAAAAAATGGATATACATGCACTTAAATACTTCAGTTAGCTGAAAAACGGTTTTCATACCTAGGCAATCTGTGCATAAATGGAATGGTTCTAGTAAATGATCATCATATAACATAACAAATGGAGTAACAATAACTCCCTCATACTAGTAAATTAACCTGAATGGTGACCTTTGGAATATTTCAAGAGTAGCGAAAGTGCCCATCTTTGCTTGGAAGATATCAGGCATAGGAACCCATGTGCTTCAATGCTTGCCAGATCAAGTACTTGACCTGACTGATTATTTAAATAGCAGGCCTGGATCAGATTTTACACTCTCAAGAAAAAATGCTGTCTAAATGTTGTTTAGAAAAAAAAACAGGTAAAAATGTCTAGCTTACAGCAAAAACAGAGATGCGGAATTCTAATTAGAGTCCATATTTTTAAGTGTTTCCTGATAGTCATCACATTGTCAACTGGCCAAGCACATGTTTAGTTTATTGCTCTGCTGATTTTTAAACACTCTTACCAGGTGTCCTTTCTTCGGAGGTCAGAAAAGGCATGATCCTGCTAGAAAGATGTGCTTCATCTCAGGAGACAAAGGCGGCTAGAAGTCAACTGAGTGAAGGAATTTTGAGAAAAGGGGAAAAAAAATGAAATAAAAAAAATGTATATATAGTGTGTTTGATTTGACCTTCAATGTCACCATATTAGATGAATACTGCACCAAAACTGTTAAGGGCAAAAAGCTCAATTTATTTTTGATAAAAAAAGCCCTGGATTGCATTGCGCAATACAAAGATTGTTTATCCATTTTGATTTTATGCTGAAAGCAGCCCTAAATATAAGTTACTTTATGCAAACCTACTGTGTTCTATTTTTCAATAAATGTCTTGCAGGAAAAAAATCAAGTTTTTTCAAATAAAATGAAGTGCATTTTATTTCTCCATAGAGGGGATGGCTCCTTGGGGAAGAACAGGAATGAGGCGATCCATATAGTTTACAGCTCCTCTATCTGAGGGGTGAACAACAGCATAGAAAGAATAATGAGAGGGCAAAGGAGAGACTGTTATAGTAGTTTAAAAGTATAGTTATTCTTTAAAAAGAAATCCAGTTATTTTAAAACTTAACCCTTGCAGTGAGGCTACCCTTGCACTACAAGGGTAAACTGCTAATTTTTGTCTAGAGGCCGGCATTCAGAAGTCATACTCACTGGATCCTCTTCTCCAGCAGGGGTATGGTCCTTGGCCTCCTCATATGTATTGCAGATTAATGGTCTGCATTAGACATGATTATATCAGTGGGCTTTAGCCTGCCAGAGCACGGGGAAGAAGAGGCCGCAGAGACTGGTCTAGCAGTCAGGCAGGATCAAGGATCAGGTAAGTATATATTTTTTTTATTGAGCCCCTAGACCAGGGGTGGGCAACTCTGGCCCTCCAGCTGTTGTGGAACTACAAGTCCCATGAGGCATTGCAAGACTGACAGTCTTCTCAGAAGCATGTTGGGATTTGTAGTTAAAGCACAGCTGGGGGATTGGAGTTGCCCACACCTGCCCTAAACCAAAACGAGCGTTTAACCTTTGCAGTGGGGGAAGGGGGATTAGCCCCACTACAAGGGTTTTTTTTTTTAAATTCCTGGAATTCCGCTTTAAAGAAAAAACCTCAATTTGTATTCCTTTGTTATCTAAACAAAAGTCTTGCGATGGTTGTAAGGTGTGTGCCCAGCATTTTAAATAATCTCTGTTCAGCTTTAGAATATGTATATGTGGGTTTCTTTAGGCCACTTTCACATGGTGTCCATTCATCAGGGGATCCATGAACAGATTCTCTGGAGGAGAACAGAACAGATCTCACTTTCGTGACATCCGTGTCTGTTCAGTTGTTCCTCCTTCTTGTGGTGAAGTTTAAAAACAGAGCTTAATGGACCCATGCGAGGTCTATGGGCAAGCAGATGGAAATAAACATGGGTCAGTTAACAACGTTTTACTTCAGATCCGTCACATTTAGGTCAGAAAAATGGAAACGGATGCATACCTTTTACGTTTTTTTTTTCCTGCGCCTAGACGGATTCAGAAATAATTGAATGTAAATAGACGCAGGTCTATTTACATATGCCTGCCCATATACTAACATTGATCTTCCGATCAGATTCACCTGAAAAACTGACAGACGGATCTGATTGAAACTGCTGTGTGAAAGGGTCCTAAGCTCCCAATAAACATTAACAGGGTTATTCACTAAAGGGTGAAGAGTTTGGAGAAGGCAGGAGAAGTGAACAATCTTGGTCTAGGGTGTAAAATAAAAAAAGATAAACTCACCTGAACACTCCGCCGGGCTGCTAGACCGGTCCTCACAGCCTGTCTTCCCCTCCGCTACGGCGGTCTAAAGATCCATGAGTCGTTACGTCTAAAACAGTGTATCTCCTAAAGTCCTGAACAGCGGAATATAAATAAATCATTCTGTTAATTTGTGTAAATGTAAAAAAAAAAAAAGTTTGTTTATGTTTATTGTCTTTAATTCTAAATGTACATGGCAGGAACAAAATTAAGCCATCACATGTGCAGGCTTACCGTAGCTTCATGTTTAGTTATGCTTCACAGTAATGTATTTCTCTTTGTCAGTATCTGTCTGCTCAAGAACATACTGGTATATTCTGTACCCTTGTCATCACTAAAACATATACTGCTAATATTAAGCGTGCCCACACATATCCTGCACGGAATCCAGAGAGCGTAAAAATCCCGGATGCCCTGTTTTCAAATTTCTGGTAGAAGTCAGGTTGGGGACCCCCCTCTTTATTAAAGATTTGCAGGTGGCAGGCTCAGGACACTCTGCAGAATATTTAGCAGGACATGCAGACAGCTGTAGGTAGTTAGCTAAGATTAAACATCATGGCTTGAAATGCATCATAGCTGACTGGCATTGATGTGAGACATTCCTAACAAATAGATTGCATATTGATGGACAAGTTGTTGATGACATGTTGTTTGGTTACACCTAAAGATGCCTTCAGGTTTACCTTAAGATTTAAATTGATGCTGTTGGAGCCGTATCAGGATTTGTTTGTACTGTGGTATATTTTAATTTGTAAGGTCTCTATGACTATCTTTGAATTAAAAAAAAAAAAAACAGGCGCTGTTTTGGAATGCTTACAAGTCCCCAAGCATCTGTAATTGTGTTCCAGTAGAGCACACATTGCTTTTGATCTATACTAATTAAAGTCAGAGTTAACTGCTGGAGTTATTAAACTTTTAAAAAGTCTCATGGATAATTAGCCATTGAGCAAAGGAAGCATAGATGCATTGGTTACTGCTTACTTGTGCTCATGCTTACAGGATAATAGCATATTGTACTGGTATTACTGCTGTATTATTGCTTTTAAAGATTGGTATATATGTATGCTTGAGGCACCCCATAAAAGCATTCATTAAGATAATATTACATTTTCTCAGCGGGCAGCTCCCCTAAGAAGGTCACAGTGCTTTCTGAATGGAACATTTCATATATCTGTAACTGATTAAAGTCAGTGTTTCTAAGAGTAAAGAGAGCTTAGATGTGTAGTAGTTCACTAAGGCCCCTTTTCACATGGCATTCCGGGTAGTCTGTTGTTCAGGCAGATATGTTCAGAAATGCAATGTAACTCTAAGGGCAACTGTGCGTCTGTTTATATCTGTTTGTTTACCTCTGAGTCCATCTAGGTCTGAGGCAAAAAAAAAGGAAAAGAGGTTCATTTTGGTGGACCTGAGCGGATAGGAGGTGAGTGGATGTAAACTGACACGTCTGCTTACATCTGACTCTCCATAGACCTAACATGGGTCCTAACATCCATTCTGTACTGCTCTGATCACCAGGGAATCTGTGCATGGCTTCCCTGCTGATCAGAATCGACACCGCCTGTGTGAAAGGGGCCAAACTGTTGGGTCAAAATTTTCAGCCCAGCTCCTGTGACAAAAATTGTTTAGGGCTTGTTCACACCAAATCTGGACCAGATCTGCATGCGTTTCTGCAAATGCAGTGCATTTTGACACATTTTAGATTTTTTTGCCTAAAATGGGCTTTCAGGTGTAGTCCAGTGCATTACAGGGCATTTGCATGCATTTTTATGTGTTTGCATGGGTTTTGGTGCGTTCCAGAGCAGAAAAAATAGGGCATGTTGCAGTTTTTCGGGAACGGACTGCTGTGGTGTGAACTACAGTCCAAAATACCATTGTAATACATTGGATGCATTTTTGATGCGTTCTGTAACTGCTCTGCATCTGCTCCGCACTTGGTGTGAACAAGCACTAAAGTAATCAACTTTTATTGAGCCGGCATGAGTACAAAATGTACGAATTTTGGCTGATTTCTACCAACTGGCTAAAATTCTAACAGTATATGGCCAACCTTAGGCTACTCAATATTTCCTGGTAACTTGCCAGAAGGAGCGTGGTGCCACCCTCCTCTATGTGTCGTGGGGCTGTAGGTAAGTCTATTTAACTTTTTGGCCTACAGTTTTTTTAATTCATTGCATTGTTTTGAAATGGTCGAAGGCCAAAGCAAATAAGCAGACTTTGCATTTTTAGTGCAAGGTCCGCTTTAAATCTAAAAATACACTGCCTTTTTATATTGGACAGATGGGAAATAAACTTCTCAATATATGTCACCATTTCTGCAGTTTTATTAAATGATTCTATAATCTCAAGGAACTCTATATTTTATATTGGTTGCTTGCATACTGTAGAGATTCAGGTAAAGAAAATGAATCATTACCTTCTGAGCTGGAAGTGCCGTCCCGCTGAGCTGTTTATTTGTGTTTAGATAGTTCTGCTATTCACTCCCTTCTTCATCATTTAGATATCAGCTCACAACACATTGTCAGATAATGCTCTTTCACAGTTTGCCCCAGCCAACGTGACTTGCCAAAGCTTTTCACTGAATTCCATCTCCATATCTTCTGCATGACTCGTACAACAAGGCTTAGCTAATTCTTGGTATATAGTTTAATTCAAATATCTGCATTACGCTTTGTGTAAGGTGGTGGAGATTTTACAGAACTTAGAGGTAAATCCTTTTGGCTGATGTCCCAGTGTGTGAAATACACATTAACTTCACCTATTAAACACAGACATTACACAAAGGATTCGCTTACCTTATCTTCGTGCCAGCTAAGGCTTGTGCTTCTCACTCTGCAAAGCGCACAGTGGATCTTCATTCAGATTTATCAGGGCTGGCATGCCTAAATTGTGGGCAAGCAATAAGCTATTTGTCAATGGTTCCTAACATATTAAATTGGTAGCATTCGCCTTGCCCTCTAAATATCTCCTATCTATTTAGAGACATCAATGAATTAATTGGGTCCTCCTTACCATCTTGTCTTGAATTGTATTGTGATTGTAATGTCTTCCTTAAGGTGCCAACACACTTTGCAAAAATCGCACGATATTCACGGGAAATCCTGCGATCGTACGATTATTGTAAGGTGTGTGGAAGCCATGCGACCTCTATTACTGTAAGGTCGCACGACTTTTATCTTACGAACATGTTCAAAAACCCGCCGAGAATCGTACGATTTTCAGCCGGTGTGTAGCATGTACGTAAGATAAAAGCCGGACGGGCCGGTGTGCGCAAGCGCACACTGCCCGTTCAGCATTGCGGTCATCGGAAGCCCGCCCCTCAGCGAGCTTGTGATCATCACAGGTACGATCTGCCTGTCCAAGATAGGCAGATCGTACGTTTTTTAAATTACCTTACAACCATCGCAAGACAAAAGTCTTGCGATGGTTGTAAGGTCTGTGCCCAGCCTTATATTGTAAAGCACTGCGCAAACTGTTGGTGCTATATAAATCCTGTATAATAATAATAATATAGGTTATGCCTCTTAAGAGCAGAGCAGGGAACATTTTGTTGTATGTCCTTTTACAGAAACATTCATATTACTACATCACAGCATGCAAATATCTATTATTACAGGTATTTATATAGCGCCAACAATTTACTCAGAACTTGACATACTATTTATTCACATCAGTCCCTGCCCTCAAGGAGCTTACACTCTAAAGTCCCTTACATACATACATATACATACTAGGGCCAATTTAGACAGGAGCCATTTAACCCACCAGCATGTCTTGAGTGTGTGAGAGGAAACTGTAGTACTCAGAGAAAACCCACTGAGAACATGCAAACTCCATGTAGATAGTGCCTGTACAGGGTAGGAACTAGGGACTCCCAGTGCTGCAAGGCAGAAGTGCTAACTACTAAGCCACTCTGCTGCCAAAATATCTGCATAGTAAGTAAGGCTGAGTTAAGACACAGATCCATCTAGTTCAACAGGCGTGTGTGTGTGGTAAAATTTTGTTTTTATACCTTGCCAAAATCCCTGTTTGTTTGCTGGCCGCTGCTTGGCATTGCATGCTAGTGCTGAGTCTGTGATCTATTAGCACCCCCAGGTCCTTCTCTATGTCTGACTTCTCCAATGGAACATCCCCTAAGTAGTAGTTTGCACACACGTTTCTTGCTCCCATATGCAAGTAACGTGTGTGCAAACTTCTACCTTGCATTTTTCAATGTTAAACCACATTTGCCATTTTGCAGCCTAGGCTTCAATTTTATCTAGGTCCTGTTGAAATGAATCCATGTCTTCTTGAGAATTTACTGCCCTACACAGTTTAGTATCATCTGTATGGTATCACCAGGCAGATAGTGTCCTGACCAGGGTAAGGAACTAGGGACTGCCAGTGCTGCAAAGCAGAAGTGCTAACTACTATGTCACTGTGCTGCCAAAATACCTACAAGAATACATACATTTTGCTCATAGAGGATAATGTAATGCTATGCTGCATTTTTTTTTGTAAAGAATAATACAAAGGCATTTGTAATATTCTGAATCTCTGTCTATAAAATGATATAATAGTGAAGCTGTGGTTGCTGTTATTAAATTGCATTATTTCCTTCTTGATGCAGTGTAGGCTCAGTGTTAGACAGTAGACCACTATTAGAGGCAGTCGTCTCTACTGCCTGAGTTCAGTGCTGAAAACAGTAAGGTTTAGAGGGCCCACACTGCCACTTTTTCCTCCCAGCTTTATCCCAGTTAAAGGCATACATGGCAAAATGGTGGAACCCAAGTTTATTGAGCATTTTAAACAATTAAACAAAAAGCAAATGCCAGTTAACTTTACTATTTTTCCCTTTTTTCCCTCTTGTATTATTATGTTATGAAGGAATCTTAATACAGTTATTGACTTCAAACTATTGAAGTCTCAATGTAATTTTTGTTACATTTGTATATTAGAAGGTATGCATTTAATAGCTCTGAAAGCATCATGTGATCTCAGATATACCTTGTTTATCTCAGTAACTCATGATTAGGTGTTTTGCACGTATTTAAGAATATAAAGAAGTCAAACGGTAAAAGTCAGTGCCACAAAGTTCAGGTAATGAATGCATTGTATTATAATTGAATTCCAAATTTGGCTGAAACAGTCTCCCATGAAAACATGAAGCTAAAAATAGAATGCACGGGCCTCTTGCCAAAGCTAGTACACTGTTTATGAAATATATCTTTGATTTACAAGTGATGGATGGCTTTACAAGGGCATTCATTGAAAGTAATTGAGTGAACTTTAAACATTTATCATCAGGATAATTTATTTAACATTATTGTTTAGCCAAAATGTGGTCCGTGGGAGCATTAGCTAGTCTTTCAAAATATACGGCATAATAAGGTTGAATTAGATACAAAACATGACAGTCTGGAAAGAACACAAAGAAATTAATCTCTCAGCAAAAGGTATTTCTATAAATTATTATACATACTAAGGACGCACCGATACCGTCTTCTTGGTATTGAGTACCGATATTTTGCTTTCGGTACTCGCCGATGCCTCCGCTTCCATGGAGCTGGCTTACCGGGCAATTAGGAAGCCGGGAGGTGGGTAATGGCGTGCCGCTTGGCTTCCTCATTGCCCGGGAAGCTGGCTCCATGTTGTTTGGCCGGCTCGATTGTCAGGAAGCGAGTAATGACCCACCCTCCGGCTTCCTGATTGGCCTGTAAAGCCGGCTGAATGCTAATTGGCTGGAAAGTGGCCCTCCCAGCCAATCAGCATGGAGCCAGCTTCCTGGCCAATCAGGAAGCCGGGTGGCTGGTCATTACTCGCCACCCGGCTTCCTGATTGCCCGGAAAGGCCGGCTCTATGTTCTCCTACGGCACTGCCGGTCAGAGGAAATTTTCCTCTGACCGGAATTTCTGGTATCGGCACCAGTACCGATACCAGTATTGGTATCGGTGCATCCCTAATACGTACTGTCAGAATGTAGTTCTCAACTGTTAGGCCTCATATATCCGCCCTGACAAATATCCACTTATATAGGTTTAAAAACATTTCTACTTGCATATAGATGTCTGCAATGATTTTTAATTATATTATTCAAACTGGGCATTTACCTGCATTTACGTGCGTGCAGTGCAGCTGTGTTTTGAGAAAACAGAATTCTGTGTATCCAGGGTATAAGAAACTCTGAAGGCAGGAGAACTTGACCTGGGAAGCATAAAGTTTGTTCCAATATTCTTTATCCTGCATTTAAATAGCCTAAATGCAAGAGTGTTAGTGTGAATGAAGCCATAATGTTAATATTATACTAAGATATGAAAGCTGAGATTTGATTTCCATTTTGGAAAGAGCATGAAATTTAACAACAGAGATGACTTCATTTAGTAAATGAACACCTATGTCTTTACAGGAGAGGAGTTAAAGGCTGTTCGGTTAGGACAGTGAATGTTAGTAAATAATGGTGAACTTCTATTCACTTTGAACATCCAATTATGTGTGTTGGAAATTAGAAAAACAGGATTTGTGCTACAACATGTTTGCTTGATTGAAGTGAACACAGCTTCACTTTATTTACTAAGCTCAGTGAATATTTACTTTGGTTATAGAGTAGCGTCTGCTCCTTAAATAAATCAACCCCACCGTTTTCCCCATTTAAAACACTCAATCGGTTGAAGGTAAATTCCAGGAAAATAGTTAAATACACAATTCAAATAGATATATGCAAAGTGTTTCACCTAGTAAAGGATTAATCATTTTGAGTCCTGAGTTTTTCAGAGCCCTGCCAGACAGTACACCATGCTTGATGATCTTACTGTTATCTTCTGCAATTAAGCTTTAAAGCTTGGACAAGCCCCTTCCCTCGCTCTGTGATTGGACAATGAAGGAGCAGCAGCCTACTGATAGGGTCATCTCCCTCCTCTGTCCTCTCAGCATGATCCTTGTCAGCACATGTGCATACTGCACTGACTCATTGGCTTTATAGTACTCACCCTCCCTCTTCCAATCCCACTGTACAGGGGAATGCAATAGGCTGATATCAGTATAAATTCAAGAACTCAGATTCACATAGTTGCATTTGAAAATGCATTTATTTCTAACAAATGACCAACTACGTTAAATTATGTTTTTTATTTCTGGTGGTCACCACAACTTGGCAAATGTTATCAAGGGGTCCCGGCCCTAGAAAGGTTGAGAACCACTGCTTTACATGTTGAGCAATGAAGAAATGCCATCGTACCCTCAGTCAATAGAAAAGCACCTCCTTACATTGTGCCTCATTCCACTGGTGGTCTGTGAGAGAATGGTACTTACACTAAGACTATCCTCCTTACAGATAGTTAAAAAGATTATTGGTGTCAGAAGCTACTTACAACCTCTGTAGAAACCCTGGTTGAGAAAGGCTGGCATAGACTGAGAGACCAAGTTAGAACTTCTGATTTGTTTTTGACTAACTACGGTAGCTATCTAACATGGAGGGTTTACCCACAGCCTGACAGGGCTGCTTAGAAAGAGGTAAATCGTTCTGCTGCTTCAATACAACATCAAAGATGTTATATCGGACCTTCAATCCAATAGAGCACTTCACCTCATTGCAGCCTTCCAGTCCACCCTCTCCCCCACCTGCTTAAAAAGTGGACTTTTTTTTAAATTTACTTTTTTTGTTTTGTTAATCCCTCAGTGCAGCCCTTACCCTGCCCCTTTGCCCTCCATTGTCATCCAGTTGAGAATGACTTGTATTGTGCACCAACAGCCTCCAAAGATATCTACGTCACATATCTCAGGAGGCTTCAGCTTACAGGGAGCAGCTGTAGGCATGTCATCGCTGCAAGAACTTGGAAAAGACACCTGGCCCTCAATGATGTCAGAAAGAAAGATGACGGCACAAGACAGGGCATGCGGTGGGGGACCAGTGGATCACAGTTGGACAATGCTGGATACACTGGGTGGGTAAGTATGCTACTTGGGCTCAACCCAAGATAAGAAAGGAGGGGGGTGGAAATAAAAACAGGTTTAATCTTCCACTTTTAAACCTAGATAAGTGTATGTCTGTCAGTCAAGGCGACATTGGTGATAAGTGTAATAAGTCATGACAAGGGTAAATATGTATGCAGCCATGAAGGGCTACTTCACATTAGTATGAGAGAAAACTCCTGGTCAATGCAGACTCATATCTAAAAAGTGACAGGACACTTGACATATACACTACAAGCAATATGCACACATGCCATCCCAGTTACTCTGAGACTTGTTCATTTTATTCTAACTGTGATGCTACTGCGAGTGTTAACAGTGAAGTAAATTGCATCAAGTATTAATTCTGTTACTCTTGCAATAAATAATAAAAAAATGAATATGCAAATTTGAGCAATTTGGTTAAAGTTTGTTGTGGTGTTTAAAATTGCAAATGGTTTAACTAAAAAAAATTATATCATTAGAAAATATGTAAAATATTTCTACAGCAGGTTTGTAATGTTTGATTATTTTTTATTGGGGGAAATATTCTGGTAGCTCCTGTTGAATGAAGGCTAAGTCGCATGGGTGAGTTTCATCCCACTATACTGCAAGCTCAGAAGTGACCAGCATGAAAGACATGCAAGGGTTGCCTTTTTTACCCTCTATTGCCAGATGAGTGACTGTCATGCTGACCCACTGATTTCAGTATTTTAATTTTTTTTTGTCAGTGACCTGGAACCACTATGCAGTTCAGGAAATTCAGGGAAAAGTCAGAAGTTCTTATATACATGCATGTGAGGGCCTTTTCAGGCCTGGTGTGTTGTGTGCGTTAACCCATGACTTTAGGTAGCCCATTCATTTAAATAGGCTGGTGATGGACCAAAACATGGACATGCACCAACATGTGCACTTTAAAGAGCATATTACCACAGCACTCTACATGCTGCTAAACACCGCTCCATCCTTGAGGAATGTTCCCCAAAGTCCACTGGGAAACTTACACTTCCGGGAGTGTTGATCTTCTTGGTCCCCCACAGCACCTACTGGTTCCTCCTTCCAACCTCCACACCACTACTGTCTTCTGTCTTGACAAGGAGGTTAGTAGGAGGAACCAGTGAGATCACAGGAGACTGGCACTCCTAGGAACACAAACAGAAAACATTTTTTTAAAATGTAGAGCAGGGTAGGGGAAGGTTGAAACCTGAGTCAGTTTTTATTAATGCCTATGTTCCAGTTGGAGATTTTGCCTCACTTCCTGGCTGCTGAAACCGTTGTTGTCATTAGTGCCATAAGGGGAAATTGACCCAAATATAATTCCAACAAGGGTTCTAATCCCTCCTCACTCCATCCAAACCTAAATAAAAGTTGTGGCTGGACACAAAAAAAAAGACTACATGTTAGACTGAGGACATGATTTCTTTGCTGTGATTTGACAAGATGACTAGTATTGCACAATAAACTTTGTTCCCTTGTAAGAACCCGGTCTTCCCCCTCCATATGTGTCTTGTAGAGTTTAAGTCTGTTCGCCATGGTAATCACATAACAAACATAAGGCCTTGTTCACACCAAATGCAGAGCAGATCTGCTCAGGTTTCTGCACACGCAGTGCAGTGGGTTGTGCCGCGTTTTTGCCGCGTTTTTGATGCGTTTCGGGCCGTTTTTGGTGCATTTGCATGCGTTCCAGATCAGGTCCAGAGCAGGTAAAATAGGGCCTGCTGCAGTTTTTTTACCTGCTCTGGACCTGCTCTGGAACTGAACGCTGCAATGTGAACTGGAGCTAAAAATACCTTTGGAATACATTGGACGCAGTTTTGCTCCAGTCTGTAACTGCTCTGCTCTGCACCTGCTCCGCGCTTGGTGTGCACAAGGCCTAATATAGACACAAACTATTGAAAACACATAGAGTATTAACTGTTTGGATACATAAATTTGAATCTGGCATGCCAATTAGAGCACCTGGCACAAATTGCTTTGCAGCGAGCCTGAGAGCTTGTCCGTCTCTCAAGAATTCAAAGGTCAGACAACTATTATTTTGTGTCACTGACATAGAACTGTCGATTTTACCACCATTCCTGCACAAGATATCTGTTTCTACAGGGAACAGTATAGCCAATGAGGCTCTAACGTCAATAAGTCTCTCATTATCCTATTAACTGCCTTTCCACACTTACTTGCTGACACTTCCTCTGTGGCTGTTGTTTCAATCAAGAGTATAAAAATACAATCATGTTTTTGCAGACTTTGTTAGCATTGTGCAGAGGGTTAATTGAGATGTGTTAAGTGTTAACAGGTGGTCACATCTCTAGGTGTTATATCAATAAATGCTGTTTTGGGACTGACTGTAATATACTGTCAGTTTTCTAGACCTGGGGGAAGCCTGGTCTGTAAAAGCCAGAAAGCTGGAAATTCTTTGTTGTTTTTTGTTTTTACTAAATGTACCCCATGCACAGGGAGACTTTATGTTAAAACCCAACTACAAGATACCTTCTACAAAACTTCTATACTATGCTGTTATTCCCCTTTTTGTATCAACAATCCTCTCATTGCAAGTAAACCTCCTATGCAGTGAAAAATAGAAAAATATCACTTCCTGTGATGTCATCTCTCTGCGGTTTCCTAGCTGCTTCAGCTATAAGTGCTGTAGGATATATATTGCCATAATTACATTTCTTAAATATCGGGGAGGTCCAATTTGAAAAGTTTGAATACATGATTTACTGTACATCATAATGCAAGTGTCCTCTCTAATAATACGCAAAAACCTTAACTGGGCCTGTGATAAAAAAAAAAAATCTGACAAATACTTGAGTACCGCTGATAAAAAACACAAGTATGTTAGCCATAAATTTTAAAAGGTCCATAAATCACGTTGGGCTCACATATTATTATTATTATACAGGATTTATATAGTGCCAACAGTTTGTGCAGCGCTTTACAATATAAGGAAGACATTACAATACAATTCAAGACAAGATGGTAAGAAGGGCCCTGCCCCTGATGGCTTACAATCTAAAAGAGAGGGGGAAGTGACATGAGGAGATAGCTGTGTGGGGATGAATTGTTTGAGAAATGTATATTTCAGTGGTTAGGTTGGATAAGCTTCCCTGAAGAGATGAGTCTTAAGGGATCGCCTAAAGGTGGTCAGAGTAGGAGATAGATGGACAGGTTGGGGTAAAGAGTTCCACAGAATGGGGGAGACTCTAGTGAAGTCCTGGAGGCGAGCATGGGAGGAGTTGACAAGGGAGCTAGAGAGCAAGAGGTCTTGGGAGGAGCGTAGGGGACGGTCAGGGTGATACTTAGAGACAAGGTTTGAGATGTAGATGGGGCAGAGTTGTGAATGGCTTTGTAAGCGGTTGTTAATATTTTAAATTTTATCCTTTGGGCGATTGGAAGTCAGTGCAGGGATTGACAGAGTGCTGTTTTTTTGTCCGGGTTAGTGGAGTAAAGCACATTTACTTACTTGATCCCCATTCCTGGCAGCTCCCTCTCGGCTGCTAGACCGATCCCCACAGCATATTATCCCCTGCGCTTTAGCACGCTAAGGACCACTGACATGATCACGTTTAATGCAGGTTCCATAGACCTACATTAAACATGAGGACTTCAAGGGAGATTCCACCTGCCAGGATGGAGGGGGAGAAGAGGAGAATGCTGACCACCAGGGTAGCAAGAATCACGCTAAAGTGCTTATCTTCAGTTTCCTAAAAAGGAAGAGGGAAGCCCCACTGAAAGGGTAGTTTAAGGGTAGGCTTTAAGTACAAGGTTAAACAGGCAGAATGTCTCATTCTAAAAACCCAGTAAACATGGTCTTAATAGGATCATTGAAATTTGTGCATAATTTCTTCCTTTCTACATTGAAAAACTTTACCAGCAGCAACAAGTACTATATTTTAAAACAGTTTAAACATTTTAATTGGCTCACTGTGCATATTACTCATCGCTCTTGTAACATTTTTCCATATTTTTTTTACCATTGTACAATTCCAGCAGACAGACCATTCTGATATGCTTTACCCATTGCTTATTACGTGTCCAGCACTTGGCAACATAAACAGTTCTTTGTCTACCATAACCCCCTTTTAATAACAAAGATTAACATGGAAAAAGAGCTGTGGTTATCTTCATCCAAAAAGCAGCATATGTTGTAACAAAAGACTTGTCAGAAACTTGTTACAAGCAGCTCCTCCTCAGTAGCCTGCTCCAGACAAAGATAAGGCAAGTGTAATGTGATGTCTCAACTCTGTCTTCCCCAAACACCATATGCTGATAAGCAGATGGGGGGCCTAAACTCCTTTAGCTGTCGCGGTGGGGGTCTGGCAGCTCTTATTAAGGATCTTTTTGTTCTTTAAGGCTCCAAAGTCATTCTTAAAGACTGTAGTATTGCAGTATCTATGTATCGGGAAATATCTTTTATCCTAAAACAAGTGCCCCAGACATTACTAATTGTGGATTTATTTTATTTATGTGTTTGTGTGTGCACATATACATGGGAAAGGGAGGTATTTCAGTTCATAATGAAGGAAACAAATGGAAATGAATAGCTATGATTGCTGCTTTTTCTACATCCAAATGACCGGTTCACACACAATAACCTGAAACACAATAATTTAAATAATAAATAAATAAATATATATCTATATATAGATATATCTATCTATATATAGGTATATATATATATATATATTTTACCTTTTAGTTGACCCTATAGTGCAGGCCTTTGGACAGGTTGCAAACTTCCCTCTACAACTTCCAAGTGACAGGAAACTCTGGCAGTCCCCATAGAAATACTAGGGACATTATGAGTTTCCTCTTATTACTATACAATGCTTCTAGATCAGTAACCTTTTTGTTAGGATAGACGGGGCTTAGTTTACTAAAGGCAAATTGACTGTTCACTTTGCAAGGCAATGTTTTACTTTGCAAAGGATATTTCCCTTATCTTGGTGAATGCAGTGAAAATTCACTTCACATGAAAAAAAAAAAAACTAATAAAGAAAAATGGCCCTTACACATCTCCCTCACAGTGACGTCACTGGTTGACAGGTGTCCCAGGTTGCTAAGAGCCAGGTGGGAAAATATGTATGGGAGAAGGGTGGGGAGAGAAAGAAAGGTCAGCTGTCTCTATGGGTCAGCAAACTTTGGCTGACCCAAGGAGCGGCACCCCCTTCAGGTAGCACTGAGGGCTGGTGCCATACTCTGAATACACCACTGCAAATAGGTTGGTCACTTTGCAAGGAAGTTTTCCCTTAGCTTACTGAATACGGTGAAGCTGATGTCCATCATTGAATCTTAGCAGCCAGAGTGGGCGGGGAGTTGTGTATCAGGGCAGGACGCCGGCCAAAGCGTCCCAGGTTGCTAAGAACCAGGTGGGGAGATGTGTAAGACTCTTATGTATCTCCTGCCCAGCTCTTAGGATGGGATGCTCTGGCCGGTGTCCCACCCAGATGGGACGCAATTTATTGGAGATACGCCTCTGCCTATTTGCCTTTAGTAAGTCAACCCCGTGTGTCCAAATCTAGATTACAACTGATAATGAGAACTGGTAGCACAATACAGACAGGGTTGTTTATGGTAAACATTAACCTCCCCATCTCCCTTGAATTCCAGAGAAAAATAAAGTTGAGAGACACACTTTTCTTCTGGAATTGTTTTTTTAATGCTGTGTGAATGAGAACATGTAATATAAAATAGCCGGTATTATATTTGGCTGCAAAAGTGGAAGTACAGTTTAAAACTAGCCACTTATCCAATCTGTTTCTGCTCACCTGTGACCAATGCACATTGCTAGAGTTACCAGCTATGTGTAAGCTATTTTACTCTCGTTCTTAATCCTGATGTTTTTGGTGTTGCTTGGGGAATATTTATATAGGTATGTAATCAGAACTCTTTAGACCACACAAGTCAAGTGGCTTAGATCTTCTCAGACCTGTCAGCATTTATTCAACTGACATCCCAGTTGGAAACTTAAGTTAGCATTAGGTTGTTTATTAGTGTTAGTAGACCACTTATGGCCTGCTAAATGGAATGATTATTAGCGGGGTTATTCACAGAAGTGTGAGGAGTTTGCAGAAGGCAGGAGAAGTGAACAATCTAGGAGAATATATTTGAACTTTAAAGTGAGCTGAATTGGACAATTTTTCCAAATCAGCTATTTTGGCCTAGATTATTCACTTCTCCTTCCTTCTCCAAACTCTTCACCCTTTTGTGAATAAGTGTTTTTTCTTGTTCCATACTGTAGAGATCTTTATAGATGCCAGAAGAAGGGGGTTTGATGTTTTTATTGGAGAATGATTGCCAATTAACCCTTGACACTAAATGGTCTCACTAACAACCTGTAGTACTTGGTTCCTTACTGGAAATCTATAGGCAAAAAATGGAAGTAATTTACAGAGCAAAACATAAAGGTGTGATTGTTCATTTGTGTATTTAACATGCTTTCAGTTTGTTTTTTATTATTTCAGAGTGTAAAACTTTTTCCTATTGTAGAAATTATAGGTAGCTGCTGCATTACCACCATGCATTGTTTTGTAGCTTAAGGCTAAATCATTTTTTCATGCTCCTCAATTCTATGATGGATGCTGTTTGTAAAAATATATTGATAAGCCTATCTACCATGTATAGTCAGTGATGTGTGTATTCCCCCTTGAGTGTGGGTGGTTAGTGTTGTGCATGCCCCCTTAAAGTGGCCCTGTTACTTCTGAAAAAAATAAATACAACCTGTAAACAGTAAATACTTACCTGCCAATGATCTCTGCTTTACTGCCTAAAGAAATTTTTTTTAGTCTCGGTGACAATGGCCCCCACGAAAATAAGCAGGGCAAATCTCCCCAGTGGGGACACAAACAGCAATAAAAACTTGACAGAGGGTGTAACCATTCCCCACTCTATCCAAAAGTAAAAAAAAGAAACGTTTTGCCTTTACATCCACTTTAAGGGTAATTCTAGATGGATCATTTACTATTCTGCTATGGATATGTAAATTTTACTTTACTACTTTAATTGTGATGTAATGGTATACGTCATGTCTTTATTATAAATACTTTTAGCCATACTAAAAACAATGGTTAAGTAGAATGCACTTATGAATGGAATAGACAAAAGAATTACACATCGATTCCTATTTCAAAACATTTCGGTTGTTGTTGAGATGTTGATTTATACATAGTAGATTGTTGGAGATGGAATGAAATGTCAGTTTGTTTATCTGAAATCAGAAAATAAAATAGAATAGGACTATAATGGATTCTATGTAACACCTAGGAAATAGGACGTCCATGCAAATGGTGTCAATTTGTCTTCTGGGATTAGTCATGATTGACAAAACCTGAATTGGTGACTTGTGCTCACTTGACAAACTATGGCTGCATTTGTACACCAGACAATTCAACAGCCTTTGCTACTAATCTTTTTCCATGTTAGTTTCTCAGAATCAGTTGATCTCCTTTTCTGCCACACAAGATGATGTATCTTGCACTAAATATCACAATATTCTTGGCTGTCATTGAATTGAATTGCCCTCTGTGAACATACGGTACTTTATTGGGCAAAAAACTGTTCAGTAACGTGTAACACTAGATTTCACAAATCTAGGAACTTTAACTGTAAATATTAGCCCGTGATTTTATTTTTTTACTTGTGATTAAACCTAATGCTTCGCATTAAACTAGATTTTTGTTTACTAAAATAATTTAAGTAAAAATAACATTAAAATGAATAAAAAACTGATTTGCTTCCCTTTAATCTCAATGTTTCTTCAGAAAGCTTGTGTAAGACAGAATGCATCCTGTGCATTTATTTTGCATGTCACAAAACCAGGCATGTATTCAATAAAGAATACATCTCAGGATTTTAAATAAAGAGTGATGATGGAAGCACATTGGCATAGCCACAGGAAAGTGTTGACGATACATGGTCAGTACAGTGTGCTACCAGGCACATACAGCTTTAATATTGCATAGAGTATTTCAGAATTGGTGTATACAGTATACAAGGGTTTTGTTATCAGCTCTGCTTTTCAGAATCTTAAGAACCCTGGCGTGCAGTATATATACTGTAGCTAAAACCCTTTCATTTAGGGCCCATTCACACCATGTCTGGATCATCTCCAGACCAGACCAGGTTGTTTCCGGACCCAAAATACATCCTAATGTATCCTTATGCTATTTCTGGCCTCTGTTCACACCAGCGCAGTCCGTTCCAGACCAGACCAGAAAAATACTGCTTGTCCTAGTTTGTTTGGTCTGGAATGCAATGGAACGCATCAAAACGCATGGAATGCACTGGAACACACCTGTAAGACAATTTTAAGCTAAAAAAACAAATTCCAAACACAGCAAAATTAGAGAGGAACTAATAATGTGTGTGTAAGATACTATTCATACAGGCAAATCCTCTGATCAAGTAAAATATAATATTTTTTTGAATTAAAACTGACCAAACAACTAACATTTATTTTGTGGGTTTGTTTACATATCCTGTTTTTTTTTTTTTGCAGGACCCTTCTATCACTTCTGGCATACATGATAAGTTGCAAGTACCAAACACCATCCGAAAGTCCTGGAATGAGAGAGACAACCGCTGTGACATATGTGCCACTCATCTAAACCAGCTGAAACAGGAAGCTATCCAGATGGTGACAACCCTAGAACAGTCTGCTAATGTTGAACACTATGATGCTGCTTCACCTGGATCTCCTTCGGGACATTCTAATATTCCAGCTCTTGTGGGCCCAAGACACATGGGGAGTCTTCAGCCAAGAGACTGGGTTTATATGCCAAACGCTTACACCACACCCAATTACCCCGGATTTGTGGCTAGCAAGCACAGCGGAAAACCTAATAGTCTTGGGATTGCCAATGGCCAAGATAAAAAGAATGGGTCCCCTTCACATCAAGCCAAAGTCAGCCTTCAGATGGCCACGAGCCCAAACAACGGCAACATCTTAAATTCAGTAGCCATGCAAGCTCATCAGTATCTCGATGGTTCTTGGTCTTTGTCAAGAACTAATGGTGTGACCCTCTACCCTTACCAAGTAGGTATTCTTGTATGCTCTTATGTTATCATTTTTACATGTTTTTTAATGTATTTTTCTTACAGGACACATTTGCTATAATGGTGTTTTCACTGTAAAATAGAGACCTTTAAACTTCCTTACCAAATGCTGATAGAAGCTGCCAATTAGCTGAACATAATTTTTATGGCTGCCCTCTGTGTCAGTACTTTTCACTCACATCAGAAGGAAATCCTGGTACATGACCAATTGTTGTGCTCTTTTTACTGTCCTTCTAGGGTCTTGGAGATACTGTAGTTTAATGACACGGTACAATTATCAATGAGGGTTTATGACTGCAGTTATACAAAGAAGAATTTCTGTCATGTCCAAATTTAGCTCTCGGGACAGCAGCAAGGTATATCGCTGTTTGTGTAATCTAGAATCTTTCAAACATTAAAAGTTACATAAAACACACTCCTTTTATATTTTGATACTTCAGAAGTGAGATTTATGTCATATAACTTGACACTCCATATTGCACTTCATTATATAAAATAAATAAAACAAAATCAAACAGTGGGAGTGATAATTCCCAGTAATAACCAAAGCAAGTTCAAAGATCCAGGATCACAAGCACAAAGATTTCACCAACAGAGGAATTGACAGTAAAACAGAAATTGTCAAGTTTAAATCTCCAGCATCTGCCAAAACTGAAATATTGACCTTGCGTGGACTGACACTTTACTATCTAAATTGTTAATCTATCAAGTTCTGGTGAGAGAAACCATTGGTAGCATCATACATTTAATAATAATTATTTGGGGGTTTTTTTTGGTGCTTTGTGCTGCATCAGTGACAGGTGTAGTATTGCTGCCTCTTTTTTTCCACTGATGATTCTGGCTAGACTGAATGGCACCTGGTGTGGGCATCCCCTGGTTCTGAAACATGTGCTCTCCAGTCATCCCAGACCTGTAAGAAATGGTTCAGTGCCCTGTAGGTTAACCCTTTTCATAGGATTTCTTTCTTGCCAGTGACCTGTTCCTAAAGCACTAAAACATTCATTTTGTTAACCAGTTGCCGTCCGCCCGTAGTAGAAAAACGGACGGACGGCACTGTCGCATTCGCGGGTTGCCGTCGCCAGACGGCATTTTTTTTCTGCTCGCGCGCGCCCCCTAGCCGGCACGCACGGGCAGAAAAGACCCGTCCAATGCGAACACCCGGTACCGGGTGTTTCACATATAGGCGATCAGCGGGTCCATAGCCCGCCGATCGCC
>NW_017306532.1:394248-438844 GCF_000935625.1 Nanorana parkeri
AAATATCATCTTTTATTACTGTTACATGTATACAGTTTAATACAGTTCAGCTGTTCATATCGAAAACCATTTTTGAAGAACAACAATATAATATAAGAAAGGGTATAATAAAAAATCCACAATGCAGATTAAGTTGGTAAAAGTAAAAAACAATAGTCACTTTGTATGTCTTTTATTTTTAAATGAAAACACAATTCCGCTGGCTGCTATTGCTTACTGTACTTTGCCCAGCCTAAATAAGACTGCATTTTTAATGCACTTGATTCCTAAATTCCGCATGTGTAAGTACCTAAATCTCTTTCGATCTTTGCCTCCTATAATCACACAGGATCATTCAGAGTGGGAGAGGTGTAGCCAGTCCCAATTAGGTTCTGCTGCAGTACACCTGTGCTGATAGAGAGTATACTGACAGGAAAAGAGAGCGCCACAGAGGACTTTATCAGGGTGCTGCTGCTGCTTCATTATACAGTCAGTAGACCGGGGAGTATTTGACACTGTATAACACCAGATCTTGCTGCCGCTGCTATAGCAGGCAAAGTTTTTGCTGTGTTTTTTGAAAGTTACTAATACTTTGGAAGGCAAAACAGTTTCCATATGTGTATTTTAACTGTACATTTAGCTGCTTAACTGATGCTCAGATTTGAAACACCCCCAAACACAATAGAAAGTCAAAGCAGATCCAGAGGAGTGTATTCATGAACATATGCTATATTTCCTTTCAGTTAATGTGAGATCTTCCTGTATTTCCATAGTTTAAGACATCCATTACTGTGAAAAGTAACACTATCCCACACTGTTCAGACTTGCCCACACATGTGAGCAACCCCAAACATGCTTTACTGATGTCATAACAGTTGCTTACTGTTTGGCAAATTGGTGAATCTTTGCTGGAGAGGGAAAAACTACAGAGATCATGGCTCACAGCTTCACCATACAAAACAAATCAAGCTATATTTCTTCATGTATATATTTAACAATATTCCTTTACATAGTGCTATAGCTCATTTTGTACAAATAGGTATTCAGTAAAAACCTTTTTTAATAAAATGGATGCACTAAGATTTAAACAATAGCCTTCCTTGTGCTGATTTCATTTTTATACCCTTCCCACATCCCAATATTTATATAAATGTTCAACCGGCACAATTCCCCTTGCTTGGGATATGTTTATAAATATCTCTCCTTTAAGAGTCACCAGTTGATACTTTGTGCAGCTGGTGGCTTTCAACTGTCTTTGACAACTCTGGTCCCCACTGACAATTGTGAACCAATCATAGTGGTGATAGTGATCACTATGTCCACTATGACATAATGATCACATGCAATCTGGAAGCGTTACTGTAAAAATAATATTCTTCAGGCTGAAGTGGAATCTGCTTTGTCATCTGCTTAATACTGTAATTTTCAAATACAACTATATCACTAGAAAAAAAAAGTAGCAAATGAATTAGAACATAGGAAGACTGTTTTTTAAACATGTTTGCACAATCATAACCCAATAATAATAAAAAAAAAACAGTTTAGGTATGCAAATTAATTTGATTGGAATTGGAAAAATTTGAAAATCTTTGGTGAAACTTGTGTTAAATTATTTATCAATAGACCACTTTTTGTCAAGTTAATTTACTTGGCCTGGACATCTAGACATAAGTTACCTCTGGTTGTGAAAGGGTTAAAAAGGGAGTAATAGAGAACCTAGGTATATTATACATGTTTAAAAATAATTAGAATGTTTTAAGTAATCCCTTTCTTCTTTGCTAGGGACATTGGCTGCGGGAAATTGCATATACACTTTTTCCTGAGTCATAAGGCATCAGCTGACCTCATTCTCTGTAAGAAATTAGTCAAGTTTTTGTATCACAGAAAATTAGCTAATTACGTCTCACATGTGTGATCCCTGTTTTATCCAACCTCCAAAAGGGATCTAAAACAGTAAATGGAGCTCATTTGAAATGTAACACTTTTTTTGTTATATTTTACTAACTAATTACTGTAGGCTGATTTTGATCCCTTGTGACATTTTTCTCATGCTTCATGAAAAAAAAAAATAATTACCTTAATATTTTTCCCTCGGGACACAGTCTGGTTGGGATAGAGATTCTGAGCCTTGGTCTTGTTGGGTTAAGCATGCCTGATTGTGCAAATGCCCAAATCATGTGACTAAAAGCAGAGAAAGTTAATTATGGGGATTCTAAACCTCTCGGGTGTTGACAACATTGCATCATTATTTGAAGTGTAATTACGCTTTATTTAGGATGACTAAAGTGCTTAATTTCTTCCATATAGTGCTAACTAGTAATATGTGTAAAAAAAAATGCTTCAGGCCTAACTGCAAAGAGCTCACGGGTGAACTTAATACATGTCACATAAATGTAAATGGAGATTTGTTTCTTTAGATGCCAATTTAGATTTTTGGCAGAAATCCTTTTTGCCTAATCTTTTTGCCTCTGCCAAAGTAACTTGTACATTGATGGCAGCACCAGAATGTAAACACACTGCTGACTGCTATAGCTCTGGCCACTATATTTCTGCTCCCAGCTGCCACATATGTATTGAAAGTGATTCAGGTAACTGTTACGTTGCCTGATCACTTCTATAGTGTTTATACCATACCACTTTCCTGTCTGACCCTCCCCTCCTCTGCCATGTGTGTCCTGGACTTACCTGTCCTTCCTGGGTGCCTGGGACCTCCATCATTGGTGCCAGGATGGAGAGTGGTGGGAAATCAGTGAACGTCCAGTCGCTGATGTTTCCTGGGTAGAATGAACCCAGAAGCACTCACCTCTGAGCACTTCTGGGTTCAGAGCTGTCAAAACCCTGCCAAACTCTGATCAAAACCTGAAATTCTATCACATACGGTGCTTATCAGCCACCTTGTTATAGCAATAAATTAAGTTTAAAAAAAAGATAAAAATGTTTTAAAAGTTTGTTTAATAAAATACATTTAAAAATACCCCCCTCCTGCTGAACATTTACTTGGTATGTATTTACTTGATGCAACCTAGTATTTTATATAAACAAATGGGTATCACGGTATATTCTGTTTGTGTGCACTAAAACTAATTTGAATTTATCTTTTTCCTGAAAACATAGATTTGATAAACATAGTGCAAAAATAGCAACTGCCACCATTTTTTTCCTACAGGGTCTTTGCTTGGGATTTTAAGTTATCTTAAATATGCATTTTAGCATGTGTGCAAAAGGAAAACATTTAATCACCAGCTAAAGAGCTTACAATCTAAAAGGTATAACTCTCTGTATCATTGTTATAATACAAACCAGTAAATATATATAGTCAAAATACCAATAAATATAATATGCCCCTTGAATTAGTGGTAAGACTACCGAAATATCCCACAAAAGATATGTATAGAAAATACCTATTTATTGAAAAACAAATAAACTAAATATACCACACTTGTATAGACATCCCATGAATCCCCTCTAGAAACTATAAAATCCCATAAAAAAGGGCTGTGCAAAATATAAAATATCAGAAAACATGATTCAATGGGGATAATAACTATATGTAGAAAAATCATTTGGTTTCTCATAAATGAATGAAAATGCCAGTGGAAAGTGGTACCAGGTACATCAAACAGCATGAGAATTGTGGCAAATATGAGTGTATCCACATCCAGACAAAGAGCCTGATGTGTCCATATAGAGTTATAAGACCGCTCTATTGATATGCCAGCAGAGTAAGCAAGGATGACGCATGGAGTATGTAGAAATGTACCTTTACCATGCCAGGCTAGAGGCAAGCCGGTACGTCCTGGGGGACAGGATCCACCACATCCCCTGCTGTACATCTATTGATAGCCACCAACAGTATATTGCTATTCATGCAAACATCCTGCACATTGTCCTCACATTGTTCAGCAAGCTAATTTTTCATCTAGCGAAGTGAGTGTAAACAGAGAAAATGAATGTGACAGCATAGTAGAACTATAGCACCCAGTGTCATGCTATAGCACCAGAAAACATGGCAGACTCCTAATTACTGGCAGAGGGTCTTCTCTTGGAGCTTTACTGGAGGAGAAATCACTGTAAGAAAGATTTGAATATTGAGTCTCTGTGACATGTCATTATTACACCACATACTTCATGCAGAAATGATTTTCTCACCATTGATTAGATCACCTTAGGATGAAGTCTTGTTCTTGTAGACTAGGTCGTATAAAAACTGGAGTTTGGATGTATTACAGTGCTGTGACTGCATACTGTATAATACAGTCCAAAAGCAGAAATCATGTATTGGTTTATGGCATGGTGTGAATGCCCCACCTATCCAGACAAAGAGCTCGGTTTAGACATAGGTATTTTTCTTAGGGAATCACTCCTCCTACTGCTTACATAGATTTCTAAACATGATTAAGGATCTTGGGCCTTGAGGACTGTAGTGCAATCATTATTTTCTAAACTGGTGTATTTAACATATGGGATGCAATATCCATTTTTAAATGGAACACAGTCTAGAGGACTATCCTGATGTATTTAAGACATCTGGCTGTGGATAGTAAATTGATGAAGTAATCTGCCATTTATGTTTGCCTATAAATAATAAATGATGGCTATGTTTATCTATGAGCACAGCAGGGAGCGCAGTCATAAAACATGTTCTTTAAATATGACCACTAAAAAATTTGCTTTGAGAGCTCCCTGCCTGCCTTGACTTTACTTGTCTCTCCACATATCGTCTGAGCCGCTCTGGCTGAATTAAACCTGACACCACAGAAATTCATCCTGGCCGTACTGACAGAACAGTTACTGGCTGGGTGCTCTTCTGTTTTTCAAGAATGTATTTTTGTCAGTACTGATTGTGCTGCTTTGTGCTCAGCATAACTCTATAGTGAAAACAATGGACACCTCAAAACACCTTTACCTTAAAATTTCTAGACTCATGCATGCTTTAGCAAAATAAACATATTTAATGCTAGAACGTAAAAAATTAAAAGTTGGTAAAAAAACAATCATCTTAGAACTATATACTATAGTAGATTTTTTAATGTAACCCATAGCAACCACTTAACAATCATTAACTAATAAGAGTTGTGATTCATATGTACTGTATATTGGTAGAAAAACGGAACTCTCCACCCTAAGGTATGGGGAAGTGAAGCAGAGGATCAATGAGAAGCACACTCTGGAGCAGGGGTGGCAAACACAAGGCCCGCGGGCCGAATAGCAGACTGCTGGTATCGTCCAAAGGAGAACTTTATTTAAGGCCACCATGATTACTATTACTATGATAATAAAGAGTAGATGCATAGTCCTATACAACCGGCACTTTGAGGGTAACCATACTGCTGATGAGGCCCCCGATGAATTTGAGTTTGCCACCCCTGCTCTGGAGGATCTGATCTTTATGTCCCTAACTTTGGTGTCCTCCACTCTCCCAGGGGCTCCCCCTCCTTCCTCTCTCAATAGCTGCCCATACACCTTGCGATCATCGGACGACACTTTTCGTCCGATGATCGAACAGTCATACGATTTTCATACGGCGGCCCCATCCTGCCCTGATTATCGCAAGGTTGGTAATCGGCCACACGTATGTGCATGTGCAGTGTAAATCGTACGAATTTTGACGTACAGAAACGCCACCAACCTTTGTGAAAATCGTACGATTGACTGAGGTTTTCTAACCTGCTAGTTAGTCAAAAGTCGATCGATTGTACAGTATTTGCGGTTGTACAATATTCATAAGGTGTATGGGCAGCTAATCACTACCTCTTCTTACCTAATCTTCATACTACTTTTCTCCCGCTTCTTGCACTTGCTTTTCCTTTTCTCTGTTCTATTCACATTTACTTACATTTGACAATACCAGCAAATTTTAGAACGTGAGGGGGAATATCAAATTTTTTGAGTTATCACTAGAACAAGAGGTGAGGATAAATCTTCCAAAGTGGACATCTGTTCTGGTGACAACTGTATTAAGACCTTTTTACATGGGGTTCCTATCAGATTTGCTTGTCAGTTTTTCAGACGGACATAGTTACGCAGTTACATAATATTTGAGGTTGAATAAAGACATTAGTCCATCGAGCCCAACCTATTAGGATCTCATTCTAGGAGTACCTGTACCCCTAGACCTGATCAGAAGCTCAATGTTAGTCTATGGGCCAGTGGATGTACACAGGCCGTTTACATACAATTACCTCCAAGTCTGCCTAGCTCACAAAAAAATACTGAACAGAGTTCCATCTTGGCGGACCTGAATGTGACGGATCGGATGTAAACAGACACATGTCTGCTTAACTCGAACTGACCATAGGCCTAACATGGGTTTGGTTAGTTCAGACAAAAGATGCGATGGAGGGAGAAAAAACTAAAACCTGACAGTCCTTTAAACCTTCTCTACATTATCCAAAAGGAAGAAAAAAAAAAGTTTTAGCTTTGCATACACCTTAAAAAACAAAGTATACATATTTTTGACATTTCGGGTTGCAGTCAGCCATTTAAAATAATACAAAAAATATGTTACAATGAAAATGATGTTAAGTTACAACATTTCAAAATACACATTTTTGGGACAATGGAGAAAGTAGGGCAGGAAACAGCAAGCATATTAGCAGTGGCAGCAAAATGCTGAGTTTTCCAGATTTATTGCAAAGTAGTAGCAGCAGGCCAACTCATCCCCGCACAGAGCTTGATATTGTTAGCTGGGCATCTTATCATTTATCACAGTTGATAATTAATTTATTACTTTAACTTTGTGACAGTGTACCACTTAATCTTGTTCTTCATCCTTTCAAAGAACTTCACATTTGGGTACAAATTTAAAGGAAGTGTTGTAGCGGCTTGAAAAATGATTGTTCGTGGCCATGGGAACTTCGTGTCTGTACCTTTTATGGTTTGACCATGGCAAACAAAAATGGTCTTTTATACATGGCATACATTTGAGGTCAGCTTGATTCTTCTATAGAATAAATGCAGCACTGGAATTCCTTTAAAAAAAACCCTTATATGGGCGGGATAAAAGTGGTTGAGAACTGAGTGCACCTACTGACGAGAAGCATGGGGACGGCTTCCCTGCTAATCGGGAAGCCGGGTGGCAAGTCATTATAAGCCTCCTGGATTCCTTAATGGGACTTCCGGTATTGTTATTCGGTATCGGCGAGTGCCGGGAAAAAATATCAGTACTCGATACCGAAATACCAGTATCGGTACCAAGCCATGCACAGAGCTCAAGCCTCTAACATAAAGTAGAGGCTGTTGCAGCTCTTGCTTCACTATGTTAGGTTACACAAGCAGTGGGGAAAACCTAACTTAGCTGTCAAAAGCCATATGCAATGCCGCCTGTAATTAACAGGCAGCACTCCATGACAGGTTACACAGTGGAGAGGCTTTCCCTGCTGTGTAACCTGTTACAAGCTGCACTGAATGGAGAAAAAGCTGTTCGCTTCAGACTTGAAGCTGACAGCTTTTTCCTCCATAATACTAGGTGAGGCTCTGCCTCACCTGCCTCCCCTGACCGGACATCCCTGATAGGCTCTAATAAATGTGGACAAAAGGGGTCAAAGATTTTTGAAGCATGCAGACCTTTGGATTAGTATGTAATACACTGTAGAATTATTATTTTACCAAACTGATCTAAGAAATGTTTTTCTTCATTTTTAAAAAGCCAGTCATGTTTGAGGTATAGACAGACTACAGATTAAGTGACAGAAAATGATTCTACATCACCCACTAAGATTTCGAAAGCACTCTGTTAACTCACACAGAATAACCTCATTACCTGGTTATGAGCAGATACTTTATATAAAATCTGAATCTGGGAATATATAAATCATTTAACCTGATTATGTATTTCATAAAATGTAATTTTTAAATACAGCCAATGTACTTACCTGTCAGCGATTCCAGGGGTCTATTGCTTTGGGACAGTGTTGATATCATAAAACTGTATTATGCTTACAGGAGGATAGAACACAGGGAAGACCTTTTAATTTAGTAGAGCCTTTTCTAAAACAATGCTTCAACTGTTTAACATCTGTTCTAAGACAATTAACCTTTGCTCCCTACAATTCACTTTTGTAACAACTGAATTATATAGTGTAAAATCACTCAGTTTGGTTATGCTTTTCCAAACGGCTTTCTTGGATAAAGCTTTTAGAGTTTGAATGCAGCCCATAACATTAACCAGCATTTGTTTGCTCAGCAAAATCTCTATTTTGTAATGCAAATTAATTTATTTTGTGAGAAAAAAAGACAAAAACAGAATACACAGCAAATAAACTTAGATTTTAATAAAACTAATTTATTTTGTTGTTTGTTTATTTTTTTAATAAATCCCAGAAGTCTCTGTAAGGTGCAGCAGTTCATTATGGAGTACTAACGTGCTTTTGCGCGGCCTTGTACTAATAATATACTAATTTGACTTTGCTGATTACTAAATCAGTAATTGAATATCGCTTCTCGGCCTTTTGGCTAAGATCAAGTGTAGTATCTGTTCTTATCAGTTGTTGGAGCGGAAAGGATGTTGCCACCCGATGGGAGAGCATTCTAGTACCCTCTGACGTAATGGTGGGTGTCGGTGGACGGTTCGGTCCACTGCTCGTTGCGTCAGGCCCTGATGCAGCGGGTGTAGGTTCCTTCGGGGCTTTTTCCTGATGTGGGAAGGAGATTCTGTGCCATAATATAGGGTTCTCTGTCTCCTCCCACCCAGGGGGGGTCTCTCTTCGGGAGAGCCCCCTGCCTAGTACTGTGAGGGACCTGTTCCGGCAGGTCCCCGAAGGACCGGGGTCCACCGGCCTTCGGGTTGGCGGACCAACAGTCTCAACCCCTGTCAGGAGCCTTGCGCCCCGGGGGGTCGGGAATCGAGGTCCCTTCTTTATTGAAGGACCAAGCACGTTTTTGTGTGCTGTGATTTCACGGTTCACTTTGTTTGTTCACAGGGGAGTTTGTTTTAGATGCACGTTCCACGGGCTCTTTAAAAAAATAAAATAATTGAATATAGTAGTCCAGAACAAATCTGAACTAGGTGATTAGGTACATGGAAATTATTTTTTTATTTGAGATATTAGCTACTGAAAAAATTTAGTTAGTTGGTTCTAATCCAAAGGTATACTTGTCGGACAGCCTCAGATTTTCCAAGGACAGAAATAGGCCATTGTCCAACAGCATTCCAGTTTGACAGTAGCAAAGAATGTTTAATGTGTGTGTTAAAGAAGAACTCCAGGCAAATAACATCCTAACTCTTACAGTGGGGCTACCCCTGCACTACAAGGGTTAAGCTAAAATAATAGAGATATACTCACCCAAACTGCGATCCTGGCTGACTCGTAGACTGGTCCCTTCAGCCTCTCTCCCCCTCTGTCCCAGTGGTCTAAGGTCATGTGAGTCATCACGTCCTATACAGTGTATATGACGCCGAGGGACATTCCATTGCCGGAGCAGAGGAAAAGACAGGCTGCCGGGACCAGTGTAACAGCCAGCCAGGATCGCGGTTCAGGTGAGTATATCTCTGTTCTTTTAGCTCCCTAGGCAAAGCCCCACTGCAAGGGTTAATTTTTTGCCTGGAGTTCTTCTTTAAGGCTTCACCTTAAAAATCACGTCTAGGTCATCTGTCCTTAGCCACAGGTAATCGCTGGATATGCGAATACATGTAAATAGTGGCTGACAGCTATGGCTCTTTTCAGTCTGTCATTGCTTTGTAAAGCTAAGTGGCTGAAGCTGTCCGAAACCACATGTGATTACAGAAGCAAGAATCTGCTGATTCTTGCCACAGGAATCCACTGCTGGACCTAATTAGACATGTGGATGTGACCTAAGCTTGAGAAATCTAGTGATCTGGTCGCTCATGTTTTTGTATATGGAGAAAAGCTAATCGTGATAGTTCAGGATGATCCTGGAGACAAGAACTGGTACTATATCTGAATTAACAAAGAGCCCTAACATGAGTTTAAAGCTATGCAGTCATTGAGGAATCATCTCCTTCTTTTGTATAGAAATTATTCATTCTTTTAACAGTGTGCTGCAGCACAAAAATTTTACTTATAACTGGGCTAAAATAATGTCGTTTTGGTGGTGTGAGATTCATAGTAATGATAGGCATATCACTTATTTTCTTTTACTATTGATAAGCAATCTCTACGTTCCATGACAAGAGTAAATACCCATTATGCCGTTTTACAGAAGGGATAACTGGAAAAAAATTGACTGTACTGTAGGAACACCAGCCTACTTCTGACCATTGGTTCCTCAAGATGTCATGGGGATAATAAATGCAGTTTACCTACTCCCCATGCTACTGCCTTTATAATAAAATGGTACTGGCTCATAGAAATGGAAAAAGCAGGCATTGGGTTTAAAATAATAAAAAAAAACAACTTAAGGACATATTTATAAAATAGTGAATGTGACGTGAAACAATCACTGAAGGTTAACCATTTCCTCTCATTTCAAACAAATGTACCAGGAAGATTTACATGCAGTGAATAGTTGGTAAATATCACATTCACTGCTTTTTAAATATGCTCTCCAGAAACATTGATATTTCCACCACAGAGCACAAGTTTACCTTAAGAAATAGATCCAAGTAGTCTTGTGTCTTAATTGTTATCCATCAAGGGTTAAATGTCAGAGATAAAAGCTGTTCTACTACTTTACTATGGAGATTCTAGCTCCACAATGACTGATTCTAGTTCAGTCATAACAGTAGTAACTGGACCATGTGATTATTGGAGATTGCCATGACCCAGTAGCATGCTACCATTATTCATTTTCTCATACAGTCAACTGGAAACTTTTTGATTGCATTATTTTCCAAGGGCCCCCTTTTATCTGTTCACCATGGTGGGCTGGTAAATTGCACATAAGCTTAGCAACCTGTATTCCTGCATCACTTCAGGAGGCACTAGTTAGATAGAAGTTGAGCCTGAAAAAAGACACAGGTCCATCAGGTTCAACCTAACCTGTAGCGCACGTGTGTGTGTGTGTGTGTGTGTGTGTGTGTGTGTGTGTATGTATAAGACACTTTAGCAACTTTCATAACCCTGTATATTCTGTGAATTTAGGAACTCATCCACTGGTGATGTAAAAGAGCTGGGTTCTTTTCATCACCTGACTGATGTTGAGAATGTGGGGCTCCCTTTTTACTGAACCATCTTGAACAATCTTTCTAGCTGTAAATGGCATATGTGCTGATATCAGGATCATGTGGGGGCCCTCCTATCATGGGGATACCAGGCAATATGTTGGTGAGTAAGGGCTAGGCATACATCTCTGTGAGAGGTGCAGGGTGTCATATTTTGAGTAATATTTACAAATCTCCATTGGCTACAAGTCAACCTTGTCTGGGCTGAGTATCAAACATTGTGGATCAATTCACTCATCTCTAGTGGCCAGCCTTAAAGCTGAACTCCAGCTGTAATAGTATATATATACTTACATTGGTCCAGCTTGGCACAACGTAACTATACCTAAATGATACCTGGCAGGGCCACGGAAAACACTACAGCGATCTTCCGGATCCTGTATGTTGCTGAACTGAGCGACTTCCCCTCTGCTGTGAAAACACAGTGGGTTGGTCACAGTGGACATTTTCAGCGAATGATATCCCAATGTTTACATGCTGAGCTTTCAACTTTAAAATGAGATATTTTATTCAGCACTTTAACTACCGTATTTTGCGCTCCATAACACGCACCTGACCATAAGACGCGTGTAGTTTCTGACAGCTGAGACAGTGGTGCTGTGATTACAGCGCCACAGTCTCATTGATCACACAGAGCAGACGAAGAATGGACGTTCTTCGCCTGCTCTGTGGGCTCTATGGTGAACTCCTATGCCGTGGTCATGGGTCCCCCAGAGGAGCGGGGGACCCCGAAAACGGGGGCGGGGGATCTGGGGGGCGGACAGGATCGCCGCTGCTCCTTTCCTACAAGTGATCTCATCAGATCACTTGTATGAAAACGAGCGGCGGCTCCACACTGTACATTCAGCTCTGTTTGTCAGGAACAGGGCTAAATGTACAAAAAAACTACTCGCCCGGCGCCCGAAACTGCATGTCCCGGGCGTCGGGCGATAGGGATTCCCTCAGCTCTCACACATTCGCTCCATAAGACGCACATACATTTTTGCCCGCCTTCTGGGGGGAAAAAAGTGCATCTTATGGAGCGAAAAATACGGTAGTTTAAATTGATTCAGTTGACTCATATCTGGGTGCATCACTTATTTGAGTCTAGCTGATGAATTGCAAGAAGCATCTAGGAATGATGAAATTGCCATCCCACATTCTTGCAGTCTGTTAGGAGTGAACCTTACATAGAATGATTTATTCCCATTTTGGAATAATGTTTTTCAAATAAATCACTTTGTTGTCTGCTGAATTCCTAATGTGAATGATTGACTGGGAATTGTGAGAATCATAGTAGTCTCTGAAGCTTACAAGGTGAAGACTTTATTTGCCAAATTTCAGCTGCAAAAGTAAAAGCTATCGGTAAAATAAATGTTTTTCCAATATCTTAGAAAAGTTGGAAATGTGTCATGGCTAAGTTATTTATCTGAACAATATCCTCTCAGCCATCAGGACAAAACATAGATAAGATACCTAAAAGCCTGAAACTGTTCTCTGCGTGATATGTGGTAATATATATAATCTCCTTGAATTGCTGCTATTTCTGTTGCCTGGAAGCTAACATTAGAATAATCCTATTTATTTAAAACAGTTCTGCAAGGTAGGGTGTCATTTGTGTGTGGGGGTTATTTACATATATCATGGCATAAAAGTATGCTTCCTGAAAGGAACACTGGTTCTTAGGGTATTTACTGCAAACCTAAATCAGGTCAGAGGCAACATCATGACATCATGTTCTATCCAAAATGCCACTGTCTACATGTCTTTGTGTGCATGGAGGACCCCAATTTGTGTTCCCTATGGGAATGTGAAGAACCTACCTGTGCTTTTCTCACTGGAGTTTATTTACTAAAGGTAAATAGACTGTACAATTTGCAAGGGAATTTTAACTTTCCAAGGGAATTTTAAGTTAGCTTAGTCAATGAGGTGAAGCTCTGCTCTGCAACAATGCAATCATGTACAATAAAGACTACAGTTATTTTTTATTTTCCTTGGGTATTTGTTGCAAAGGGAATTTTCTCCACATTCACTAAGCAAAGGGAAAATACCCCTGCAAAGTGCAAATTTCCTTGCTAAGTGAACAGCCTATTTGCCTTTAGTAAAGCAACCTTACTGTGTCAACCGGTGGCACTTGCTGCTCTTCCTTAAATCCTCTTTGGTCCTTCTGTCTCCCTGTTTCTTCTTCTATGTTTTCTCCATTTCTTGTGTCCTGGCATGTGCAGTCTCTGTGCTATTAATCTGTTTTGGTGAGCTGTGCACTGCATGTAGCTGTGGGCACACCTCCTCATTACTGTATACTTCTTTAAAAGGACCCTACCATCTAGTCTAATGTTCTGTGGTATCATTAATTTGCTGTCACTAGGCTCTGTAATCCTGATTTCCCGTACCCTGTTCTTGCCTCTTGACATCCCGCCACTGAAGTGCTCCAGTCTTTGCCAGGTTCCTGCTCCTGTACTCTTGGCTCTCAGCTAGGAGGACCCTGCATGGAATAACTGCCTACCCATAAGTCCCCATTGGTTGTGTCTGTGTTACAAGCGCTTTGGGTAAGGTATTGGATTCTGTTATATTCTTACTCCAGCAATCATGCGTACATGATATCCATGTGATGCACTGTATTTATTTATATACGTGGAAAAAAAAATAATTTTATAACCTTATAAGGTTTTGCTTTACATGGCAATATAACCAGTTGATTGAAATGTGGGACTCTCTGAGCACAGTCACTAGACCATTAGGTTTTTATCCAGATTGGTCCAGTGTCAATTAATACGGGGTTCAATAAAGTCTCTTTGATCCATATAATATGTTTTATATTGCACCTCATTATAGACTCGTAAATGTTAGGTTGACCTCATTAGCATTAGTATTCTTATAAAACTTTTGTGCTGAAGTAGAACTTTTACTGAACAACTGGATGGAAAGATTCGTTGGACAGTTGATTTATTGATTTGAATTCAGTCTGGATAAATAATTGATTTGATGGCAGCATACAGAGCAAAGGAATATAATTATTTAGTATACTGTAGAAATTGCAGTCTCATCTAAAAATGATTCTTTCTCTACAAGGGAAAGCCACTAAGTCTGTAAACAATGTCAGAGAAATAACAATTTGTGTAAAAATCTGTCCATTGCCTTTGATAAAAACTTGTATATGAGCAGGGCTTGAAAATTCCACTCGTCCTCTCGTCTATGAGTAGCAGTTATCAGTAGTTTTCTGGTTTTCAATTGACCATAATCTGCACTGGACTGTTCCATGCATTTTTTAAGCAAAGGTTGAAGAAAAGAGTCTAAAATTGCACAAAATTGCAACATGTATGACCAGCACAACAGTTAATTAAATACGTAAGAATTAAAATACGCGAAAATTGTGTAATATCCTGTAATATTACCTTTCTTCCTCTGCATATCATTTCTAGTTTTGGGTCACACCAATTTTTTTCAAAACTTGCATCCCTTCCCACCCTTGACATGTAAATGGGTTATGTTCCCCTCTTTCAGCCACTAGATGGTGCTGTGTATACCCCAAATATCAGGCTTGGGGCTCCAGTAGTGGAAGTCTTTACAATGCAGATGCTAGGGGTGCAGGAATTCCCTTCTTGCTTTTCCTTGAGAAAAGTTGCAGTTTTCGTATTGCTCATTTGCTTTAACAGAATTTCTCAAAAAATATTACCAGCAAATGTACATTACACTTTTGGCTGCATCTTGAGTTTTTTCTTTTTTGATGGAACTAGAATATATACTTTTTGAAGAAACCACATAATTTTCTTTCCACATGATTTTATTAACATGGCATTTACAGAGCTTTCACCGGAGCCTATTTTTTTCTTAATATGGTGAGTCTTATGCAAGTAAATTGTTGTGATTATTTCAAAACTAATGGCATTCTGTGCATGCATCTAGGCTGTTATAATTGAACTTTTCATGTCCCATTTTGCTACATTTTCTGTGAAATTGAAGGCAAAAGTTAAAATAATAGAAAATGCAGAGGTAGAATTTTAATTAGACATGTAGTAAGGCAATTTTCTTTATTATATTCTCTTTCCTGAATATGAATATTTATGCTGCACTTGAAAACACCATTTATCTGGGAGCACCTTCAGGGAATCTAGTGTATTGAAACTCAGATTGAGTCTCCGCAGCACTCAGTGCGGGTGGCTTTAAAATTAATGTGACTTCAGCCCAAGAAGAAACTAAGGAATGCATCACTCATTGGTAGAAGTATTAGTACTGATTAGCTTCTCTTAGCTGCTGCTCTGACAGACAGATATGGCAAGGATAACACATAGGCTACCATTAGATTGTTCTGGAGCCTGTAGAGAGGTATACTAAAACTACTATGGCTTAAAAAAATGAGTTACATCAGTATTACAATCCCAGAGTAATCTAGATTAGGGAAAGCAGAAGGTGGGGAGCACTGAGTGATAGATGAGATCTGATAGGCAAGTTATGTGTCAGTGCTGTCGGCTGTCTGGGAAAGTGATGCTCTGTGTAGACATTGCTCCTGTAACAAGTTTTTCAGAAAATGCATCTGTGCCTGGAGATGAGATAATGGAAGGTGATAAATTGTAAACTTCTGCAGAATCTGATGAAATATTCAGTGTTAGTCTTGAAATAACTTTCTTATAAATTTAAATTATAATTAAAACTGGTTTGTTTTTTTGTACTTGCATACTCTGTTTCATTAAAGAGACACAACTCAGGAGTTAAATCTTAAAAATGCATTCGAGTACCTTAACTATTAACAAAAATGTAGTTTATCTGTGGCTGTAGATCCTCAAATCATCTTTAAATTGATGCTGACACTATTACTCCTTCTGGAGGGGGGGCTACTTTTATTCCCCATGGTTACTGTGTGTATTAAAAAGTAGCCACTGCTCCAAGCTCACTCCCGTATTGGATTACAATCTCATTGCAAATTACATGTGAGATTGTAGTCTATCAGGGGAGCGAGCTCGGAGCGGTGGCTACTTTACAACACACATAGTGAACATCTATAGCGGAGTGATACACACATAAGCTACATTTTTGTAAATAGTTATTGTACTTGAATGCATTTTTAAGATTTAACTCCTGAGTTTTGTGTCACTTTATTAATCCTACTTGACTGACTCTCCACCGAGTTAAGAGAATCTGTCATGGCTGGCCTTATGCAAGAATCAGAATATTCAGGCATACATTATTATGTAGACTAAAGCGGACTATACACGCTATTTAGCATTGATGGGAAATCAAGAGAAATTGAACTGTTTACGGTTAGCTTTAGTTGTGTTTCCTTTTTCCTATGTGTTTAACACCATAGCACGTAATGCCACTTCCAAGCATTGTGCTGAATGCTGATCCTGGCTGTCAGGAGAGGATGCTGGACTGGAACTTGACAAGGCTCCACACAAAGTCTGCAGACCAACATTTCCAGCTTTATGATAAACATTTATTGTTCTGGGAACGTGCAAAGCGAAGCCCCAGCTAGAACCTCCCTTGCTGACATGTTTCACCCAAGGATAGACTGAAAGTGACACTAAACTCTGGAGTTAAATTTTAAAAATGCATTCAAGTACCTTAAAGTGGACCTTTAACCTCTTTGACTTAACCACTTGAAGACCGCGGTGTTTCACCCCCTTCCTGGCCAGGCCATTTTTCAGTATTCAGCGCTGCGGTATTTTGGCTGACGTTTATTCCGTCATGCAACACACCAGCATGCACATCTGCATGCTGATATGAAATCATCTTACATTCATGAGTTAAACAATTATATTTTTCTTTTACTTACAATTGTTTTTCCACTTCCTGGTCCTCCTTGGCACACGTGATGTAATCTGTGCCTAAGCGTTGCATCCCGGGAAGGTTACATCAGTAGAGCATTGCTGGGAAATCTCATCTGTAATCTCAGGAGATCTCAGGGAAAGGCCTTTTCCTCCCCTGAGATGATGTTCATGGTCATGTGTCCTAGTCACATGTGCCAGAGTTCCAGGAAGTAAAGGGAGATAAATTCATCTACCCTTAGTAAAAATGGGCACTGTCAGAAGAATGAGGAGGAAAAGAAAAATAAGGAATGCAGAGAATAAAAAGCCTGCAATTATCTATACGTATCTGTTTTTAGATTGTCATTACTAAACATTTCTAAAAGTTGCTTTGTTGTTATTTTGAAGATATGGGTAAAGTTCCTCTTTAATTTGTGCATCACTTAGCTGTAGATCTTCAAATCATCTCTGAATTGGTGCTGACACTGTCCTTCCTGCTGGAAGGTGGCTACTTTTGTTCTCCATGGTCCCTGTGTGTGTTGTAAAGTAGCCACCACTCCCGCGATGGACTATAACATCAATATAAATTGGTAAACTAAATGTGAGATTGTAGTCCATCTCGGACTAGTGTTAGGTTTTTACTGTTATTCAGGGTCCAGTAGAAGGATTTACACTCATTCCCTGTGCTGCTGAAGTTTTACCAGACAGGAAGTGAGGGTAACTCTCCAATAGCAACACAGACAGAAATAAAAATGCTTTTCGTAGTAGAGAAGGGGAAGGCTAGAACCAATGTCAGATTATTATTTCTTTCTTGTTTGCTACTCGTGTTACAATCCTTTTGTTCAATAAATATTTTTTTTTCAAAAAAGATTATTATTTCTACCAGCATCCCGTAGATTTTCTCTTATTTGTGCTTTGGTCAATCCGTTCCCAGAAGAAAGTAGGGGCAATCCCTTCACTTTACCCAAAACTAGAAAAATAGCTATTGGCTTCAAATACACCCGCTTTGAAACCAATTAAAAATATATCAACGGGGCGTGGCTTACACATGGCGCTGGACGGTCGCACTTAAGCAGAGCTCCCACCTCAGCCCGCAAAAAACTGCCGTAATAGGACACACTTTTCACCTGACTTGCTATCCATCTGACCTCAAACATGGGAAGGAGAAGCCAACGCTCCTCCGGCTCGAAAAAGGCGACCTCCGGTACCTTAAAACGGTACTTAATCGCGGACACGAGATCTACTCAGGCCTCCACGCGGCCTACCACGCGGCAGGCGCCGATATCAACTATAGTTGTGTGTTAGCTAAATTGGCTTTACTGTTTTGAATATTGCTGTGACACTAAAGAAAGAGTCAGCTGATTGGAGGACAGAGCACAGATAACCTCATCAGTGGGCTACTGCTTCTTTGCTTTTCAAGCACAGTCTCTCTGAGTTGCATTGCCTTAACTGCAGTGGAGAAAAGTAAATTGTCAGAACCTAGCTATGGTGTATAAGTTAGGGTTAACAAAAGCACCTTTTATTTTGGTCACAAGGCTGTGTTTTATCAGTTGTGGGATTAGATTAATGTATGTTTTGTATGAAATTTCATTTGCAGCATCTATTTATGTGTGTGTCCTCATCTAGCATGTACTTTGTGACGATAAATAATTTTATCTGTAAGCAAAGTGCTTGGTTCAAGGTTTCAGGTGTTCTATTAGATGCATTTCTGCCTGCCGACACACCATTGTTAAAGTAGTACTAACGACTGGGTGTATTTTACCTTAATGCATTCTCTGCATTAAGGCAAAAAATGCTGAATGCTTACAGGGTTCCCTGAACTTCCTTGTTGTGGGGGAGGGTACTGAGGGCAGAGGAGCCATAGGCTCCCTCTGCCATCAGTCAAATTGTGACTGCAAAGGTGGAGGCGTGGCCGGCCACATGCTGTGTGGACGCACACAGCTAGATGAGGGCACTGCTGTGATTGTGCACGCATGGTTGCCTCCACAGCAGCCGGCTAACTGATGGAGGCACCCGTACAGGGCGTGGGGCCAGCGGTTTGGATACCATTAGAGAATGAGAAAATAAAAAAATTAACTAATAAAAGAAAGTTTTTTTTATAGTAAGTCTGGCCCCTATAAACAAGTAAAGTGAAAAAAAAAAAAAGGCGTAGTGTTGCTTTTAAGTAACTGCTTCTTTGAGTCAGTAATAAACTGTTTCACTTACTCTTGCAGGTGTGGTAAGATGTTGATATTATGGGTGGTTGCCTTTCTTCATGCCTAACCACATTGTGATTAGGAACCAGTTTAAACATGGGAATGAGAATGCGCTTATAAGCACATTCCATCTCTGAAACACAAAAATGCTTTTTTGTTTTTGCAGCCCTCTCACACAATTTATATTGCGATCCTTGTCTGATTGCTACTGTTTGAGGTGTTCAAAAAGGAAACAGTCGACACAGAGAACAGCTATTCTTTACATATTTGAATTTGATAGTATATACATGGATCTAAATATTACCAACAGTATATGCTCTTATGTGTGTAAATATAGATTACCCCGTGTTCTAGCTGATTTCTCTGGTATTGCAATCACCAACGTCTGACACAATTTCAGTTTAAGTATTTATGAAAATGGGCTATTCTATGTGTTTTTAAAGCTGAACTCCAGCTAAAAAAAATGATAGCTCAGCAGTAGTAAAAATAAAAGCAACATTTTCTACAATACTCACCTTCACTCTGGAGCTGTAATTCCCCTGCAGTAATACATTTCTACCAGTAGATATTCTCCGTCTTCGGGGCTGAATGACAGTCAGTATTATTCAACCCACTTACTCTGAGCCCAGGAGTCATGGACCCTCCCTCTAAGACAGCATCACCACACAACGTAGACTTGGAGTATTAGGATCAAGACTATACTGTAACTTCAGTGGTGACATATTTGCTTAGTTAGTGACTTTTATTAAAGGCAGAGGGTCAGAGAAACAGACAGGTAAGTAGCATATTTCTCTTATACCAGGTTTATTTTAAGGGAGGGTATATGTTGTATTAAGAGATGGCATTAGGCTATTGAGTAGCAGGACTAGGAGTAATTATGAGGGTATCACTGGCCGTTTACAGGAAGGCTTCAGAGATATTTCTTCTGTTATGTCTTAGATGGCACAGCACTTAGTTACCAGAAGCATAACATGCCAAAGGGGACTGGAAATTGCATTACATGAAATTATATTAAAATAGCGAAGACTCAGAGTAAATAGCTTTAAAGGAATTGGTTGGGTTCCACGCAGAGAAGTCCAATATCTGTGCCACAAAAATGATAATTGCCTGGCTATTACGCTGGTCCTCTGACTGTAGTACTTTGAGTAACACTGCAGATCTGGAACATCAGAAGTCTTTATCTGAATCCTTATTTTAGGTAATTAAATCAAAGTAATGACGATACGACTAGACAACTAGCATTTAAAAAAATAAAAATAAAATAAAACCAGTCTTGGTGTTTTTCTCATGACAGGTTTGCTTTAATGCGGTGCTTTTAGCTTTCCTACAAGCAACCTATTCTCCCTTCATCCTTTTCAGTCTTTTGAATATCGATGGATATAATGTACACAATAACCGTTCCGAATAGTAGAATATGTGGTTAGAAATGTTGTTTGCATATAAATGTTTCACTGAGGAAAACATGACCCTTAAGAGTGGCACAATTAACTGCGGCAGATAGCTGGCCAAGCTGCATCTTTTTCCTATTGTATTTATAATCCTGGCCTGGGGGAACAGGATATGCTGAGTCTGGTTATTGAGAAGAGATGGATGGTCGTTCACACTGACATCACATACAGGTGAAACTCGAATAATTAGAATATCGTGCAAAAGTAATTGCAGTAAGTGCTGCAAAAGGGGCCCAAACCAAGTACTGAGTACAGATGCATGCTTGTACTTTTCAGAGGTCCGATATTGTTCTATGTACAATCCTTGTTTTATTGATTGCATGTAATAATCTACTTTTTTGAGGTTGTGGATTTGGGGTTTTCATGAGCTGTAAGCCATAATCATCACAATTATGACAAATCACGGCTTGAATTATCTTGCTTTGCATGTAATGAGTCTATCTCATATATTAGTTTCACCTTTTAAGTTGCATTAGTGAAATAAATGAACTTTGCACAATATTCTAATTATTCGAGTTTCACCTGTAATATAGGAATGCCCTAACAGGAGTAGTCTGGATTATTTTGTTTAAATTAGGTTTATTTGAGAGGATGAATACTGTAAACATATTGCAAATCAAAGATCATTTGAATTAAATTGACACATATATTCCAAGCAAACATTTGGAGAAAATGCATATTTACACACACACTAACCAGGACCCATTACTGTGGTACAACTATGGAAACTGATCATCTTTACAATCACTGCTTTTTAGCTTATTAAAATGCATAAAACAAAAAATCATTTAACAAACAACAACAAAATTAAAATGACTCATATCAAAAATATAGCATATAATTTAATTCTCTAAATATTTTAGTGAGATGGAAAACTTTCCAAGTCACAGATGACAAAGCTGAAGATCAAGATTGTGTACAGGGTTTAGGGAAGCTGACAAACTATTATTGTTTTATGTTGACTGTATTTTTTTAAAAAACAACAACTATACTATATTAAGACATTTATATTGCATGTATATTGATAGAAGTGAAAAACTAGAGCTACCAAATCTTGTTAATTCTTTTGGAAAAATACCTGGTGATCTGTACAGACCTTTAGTCTTGCTCCAGGAGGGTGACAATGCTGCAGGTCATTCTGTGAATTCACTGCAGCATTGTCACCCTCAGCAGGGGCACCAGGCTCTATCGGTACATACGCTTAGGAGAAAGTCTCACTGCTGATAACTCCCCCCTCCCTACCAATTACCGCACTATACATGATCCAAGATGATCCTGCACCTGGAGGAAGTGATGCAGGATACCCTTTGTAATAACCTCACAGGGGCAAATAAGACTGTTCCACTTATGAAACCATAAGTAAATAAAGTGGGGCTTGCTTTTCCAGGTAGGAAGGGAAAATGATATGTTTCACAAAATGTAAACTGATAACTTTAAAGTACAACTGAAGCCAGCACTTTTATTTTTTTATTTTTGGATTAAGTAGAGAGGGTTTATAGCACCTGTTTTATTGCAAACTAAAATAAACGTTTAAAAATAAAAAATAAAATAAACGTTTTGGCTTAATTTCCCATATAAGATTATACACATTTGCCTAGGGAGAGTTTTTTTCTGATTTTTCTTTTTTACTATGTACAAAAATCTATAATTCACAAATAAACATTCAACACATGGACCTGTCACACTGGAATCACAAAACATTATAGTTTATCTAAGGAGAGAGCACAACAGAAGCTGTCTGTCTTCAAGCCCTCTCTTTTCAATTGAGCCTTGGTATGAAGCCCTCTGAAAGGGCTGCTAGAGGAAAAGAGGGAAGGGGATGAGTCGCTGCTCTGACTCAGTCAGTTCTGTGTGTATAGTTCAGCTTGAGCTATTGTGCTTTGCATACAGTCCTTTTTTGACAAAGGAGTTTAGGAGTGCCTGAAAAACACGTGTAAAGTAGAGATAAACTCCACCTGCTGGCTTTGTATAAAAAATGTAAACAGTTCATATGTAATATATCATTTTTACCAAACTAAAAAAAAAAAAAAATTACTTTTAATAATTTTACTTTGTAATCCAGACCATAGAACATATATACTAAACCACTATACACTCCCTTTGAACCCCTTCAACTCTCGTACCTGTATTCCTCTTATGGAGGAGAGCAATTTTTACATTTACATTAATGGCCTTTATTTGTTGGTAAATTTGTCATTTAAAAAAAGATTTGTTTAATTTTTTTTACAAAAAACATGTTCACTGTAATTGAAAAAACTTTTTTATGAAAAAATGAATTTTTTCATATTTATATGTAGATCAAAGGTCATAATGAATACAATGAAACCATAAATTGATTCATTGGGGGGATTTACTAACCTAAACACACGCACGCACCAGGTGCGTGTGATTTTCACACAGCAAAACGTATTTATCAACCAAAAAGTCTCTAAAAGCATATTTCCACTAATGCCATATATTGAAAAATCATGCACATGATGCATATATAATGCTGCTTCACAGTTTAGACAAAAATGGCTAGGTCATGCATTTACATTCCTGCATTCATCAACGCAAGCAACACAACATAGAGCTAATTTACACAACATCACCTTGCAATTCAATGCTTGGCTTTGCACAACACACCTGCTGGGTGTGTACACACTACAAAGGTGTTTAGATTCCACCCATAGATCATGCTGGGAGGGAACACACTACAGAGGTGTATACATGTTCGTGGTGTGTTTATAAGGTTAGTAAATCAACCCCATTGTATTCATACGCTGACACTTGCAGACTATTTTCAAGTGTCATTTTACACAGTCGCAGCTGCATTTTGGCAGTCACTCTATTGTGTAATACAAAGCAATTACTGGCTGTCTTTTTGACAGCTGCTAATTGCTGGTAATAGCAGTGGCAGGGGGACCAAAGCAGGGTGTAAGAGATGTGTCCTAAAACTTTTTTGAAGGCTTGTAGGATGTATTTCTTATGCTCAGAATTCCTAAGTAGCAACAAAAAATAGCCGGAAAATATCTACATGGTCTCTCTGTAGAAAACGTGTAGTTCTCTGTAACACCAGTGTCATGGGAGCATCCTGTATTAAATGTTAACATAGATGAAAGATTTAAAGCTCAGCTCTGGTCATAGCAAAAAAATACATTTCCTTTTCCCATGGGACTCACCTCTAGCTAGACTGCAGTTTTTATTTTAAAACATTGAACTGAAAGCCACAGTTTCTTACCTGAGACCATGTTCCATTTCTTCTTTTCTCTGCTCTGTAGCAGATTTGGCTTTGGTGACAGTGTCTATATATTGCATATTTGCAACATCTTGGTGGATATACGTACATGTTCCTAAATGGTAATGAAAATATTATTTGTTTTAAAGTAGGGATGTCCCGATACTGATACTATTATCGGTATCGGGGCCAATACGTAGCGGCTGCTGAGTTCCCGCGCTTGTCAGGACCTCGCCAGCCTTCGGAGGACCTGCAGATTGCTGTCCATGGCAATGCCTGTCCGCTTCTATACCTCCTGCTCCTCCTTTCCGTTGCAGGCACAGCCATGGACAGCCCCAGGGGCGAAACTAGGGGCAGTGGAGCCAGAGCAGCCTCCCCAGGGCTAGAAGCTGGAAGTTTCTGCCGCTCATTGACAGGGGAGGACTGGGCCAGGAGAAAGATGGAGGTCGGGGGGGCCAGCAACGGAAATGGACGGCCGGCGAAGAAGAGGCTGGGTCTTAGCTTCGCCGGTCCGGAAGTGGAGGAGGCAGGGTTCCAGCATCGCCAGTCTGGACATGGATGTCGCCCGGGGGAGATCGACAAGCAGCCTGGTGAGAGGAATTCTGCTGTCGGGACATGTATTCTGTGAATACATGTCCCGACAGCAGAACACATGTCTGTAAGGCAGAATATTCTGCTGTGGGGAAATGTATCCTGCTTTGGGGAGATTTATTCTCAGAATACATCTTCCCAAAGCAGAATACTATTCTGCCTTAGGGACATGTATCCTGCTTTGGGGACATGTGTTCTCAGAGTACATATCCCCAAAGCAGAATGTTATTCTGCCTTAGGGACATGTGTTCTTCTGTGGGGACATGTGTTCGGCTTTGGGGACATGTGTTCTGCTGTGGGGACATCTGTATTTAGCCCCGGTGAGAAACTGCCCTAAAATCATCAGTCTGTGTTGTTTTAGAAAAAAAATGTCACATGTCCCTTTAAAAAAAAAAGGATTGGTAATTGGTATTGGCAAGTACCTGAGGGCAAGTTCTTGTACTTGTACTTGGTCTTAAAAAAGTGATATTGGGACATCCCTAGTTTAAAGCATGTTTGGTGTGGTGCTGTGCAAGATGAGCAGCATTGCTCTAAAAGGTATTACAGGGTCCTGGCTGGCTTTGAAAGGTCATAGCTCCATATTTAGGGAAAGCGTTCTACACCTGATCTGTCTCGTGAAAGTAATGTGAAGCATAAACAATATTTTCTATCTCAACTTTCACACAGCCTTTATAATTATCTATAGATTTTTCTATGTCATTTAACAAATGTAGTTTATATTTTATAAACATAATAAGTGCTAATTAATAAAAAGTGTTAAACCAGCTTAAAACTGTTATGTGATTCTTTTCACACTTACAGTATATGTAAACCCATTCACTAATATCTCGTATTGGTGCTAACATGTTATTTTAAATGTAATTTTTTATATTTTGAAATCTGCACCTTTCATTAAAATTATGCCTGTTAATGCTGTCACAAAGGTCCTTGTTCAGGCACTTCCTGCTATAAGGTGACAACACTCTGTCCATGTCTCCTAATTGTGCTCCTGCATTGTCATCATACCACATATGCCTCTAATGGAAACTACTCTACTTGTAGCTGTTTTCAACACACTTTACACAGGCATGGTCCGCAGTTGTCACCATCAGGAAACCCTGAGAAATGCCATGCAGTCAACACTGGAGTGCATCTACTTTAAATTATTACTCTCTGTTACGCATAAGTCGAGTGTAAATCATTTGTGTGTGTGTGTAGTGAAACCATCTTCTTATACATAGCCATTTATTGAACACATTTTTTTCAAGTAAGTCACTAAATTGGAGAAACAACATATTATTATATCAAATGGAAAAAGTATAAGGGCTTGTTGACACCGAAAGTGTGTGCGTTCCAGAACGGTAGCTGCTGGAACGCAACTGCATTGAATTCAATGGCACCGCTTCCACGCCCCCGGCCCGCAGTGCGATCGGACGCGTGGCAAAACTTTGCCAGCGTTCCGTTCCCTTGCAAACACAAAAAAATGAGGGCAGTGGAACGGGGGGAAATTTCATAGCAATCGCGGTGCGTTCCAGCAGCTACCGCTCTGGAACGCACACGCTTTCGGTGTGAACAAGACCTAAAAAATAGAGAGGAAAGAGAAACATAGAAAATACCATACTTTACAGAATATAAAAATATCACAATATCCCCGGAGTAATACCCTTGAAAGGCATAATAAAATGAAACATATTAAACACCAACAATTTTAATATATAGACAAGATAAACCTACAGTATGTATTAGCTTAACAGTAAAAGTCTGCAAAATGTTGAAATAGTTGAGCTAAATGATTTAATGTAAAAGCACAAATGTATTAAATAATTTACTTTGAAATTGATAGTATTTTAGGCACACAAAATAACGTAAGATGAGGAAAACAAGGGTATGCTGTTTTTGCAGCTTTCTGTGTGTTTGTGTAATGCGGTGGCATGCCTCTGTCAGTATGCTCTGATAAGAGAGCGAAGTCTGACACATATTGCCGTGTGGGTATCAACTCAAGAGATTCATGTTTCACTGTGCCTTGAAGGCAGATTGTTTTCTGGATCATTAGTGCCCTTTACATGGCCCACATGCTGACACAGTCCAGTGGCTTCTCTTTCCACAACACGAGACAACGCTAGAAAAAGGTCAATGACCTGTAAGATCAATGCTAGTGATATTAGAGGAACCAAACTCTGACTTGTTCAGTTTCCTCTGCTGCCTCCCAAGAGGGAAGTGTGGAATAGAAAACCGGGGATAAGACAGGGAGAGGTGTAAAGTGATGATAAAGGAAAGGAAATTATAAGATGGAAATGAGAATTGTAAGCCGGAGAATTTAAGAGATAAGAAAGTGTACCAAAAAAATTGCCTTTTTGCTTTTTATCTGCTGGTAACCACAGAAACCACAAGGTAAATACAGTAGGTATATATATATATACATATATACTTACCATATTTGCCGGCGTATAAGATGACTCGGCGTATAAGACGACCCCCTACTTTTTGTGTTAAAATATAGGTTTTGGGCTATACTCGTCGTACATTTATAATGTTTAAATACACCGACTAACATCCATGGTGGTATTCCCGAGTGTGGCTCGGGGTTAATTTTCAGTACCATAAGCGGTAACCCCGAGCCACAATCGGGATTACAGTCTCTTACCTTGTCCACGATCCCCGCTGTGTCCTCCGTCTTCCGCTGAGTCAATCACGGCAGGCTTTGTATTAATGAATACAGGCTTTATATTCATTAATACAAATCCTGTCGTGATTGGCTCATCGCTGATTAATAAATATGTTTACAAACGTCTAGATCAATGTGGTTAATAGTAGTGGGATAGAACTTATGGAAATTCTGTATAGAAATACATATTTATTTTTGGCTTTTGACCATATATACACTTTAATTATTCCAAAGCTGCATTAATTTATTTTTTTATCTGGACTTCAGCTTTAAAACCATTACCTACTCAATCCTAAACTGAAAAAAAACCCACTGGTTTTAGCATGGCTTTAACTAATGTGTTGGATAAACTGTGTTAAAATAATTGCTGTATTTCTCACTGAACGAGTCCACACTGTTTAAAAATTCAAGTGGCGGGTATATTATATTAGAACACTGCAATTTATAGCTGAGCACTTGTGACAGGTAAGCCTTGACATTCTACAGGAGGGAATGTGTGCTAGACATCAGCTATGTATTGAAATGCCAGCAGGATCAGGCAGTCGGGGTTATAATCTCAGGAGAAGAAGAGCAGGGCAATGACACTAATAATGAAGTCATTATTGTTTCACGACTCATCTTCTTTCACACTGATGCATTTTACCTTTTCATCTAAAAAGGTTTAAAAGGTTTAGTCTCTAGCTATATTAACCTAGGAAAGGAACACATTGTACTGTCTGCCAATAAAGCTGAAAGCAGATAATCATATTTTAACTAGGTAAGTCTTACTGTACACATAGCCATACCAGGCATTCCTGTAGGTCTGGAGATAATGACATTTTAATTACTAATGCTGCAACTGTCAATAGAAGTCATTTGATAAGGGGCATCTCATAAGGCTTATTCGTTCTCTTCATAGGATTCAGAGTTTGAAATAAGCATTTGGTCCAGTGATAATACTGCATTGAACAACTTGACTGCACTCAAACTGATAAGCACAAAACAAACGCATTTCCTCTTAACAGATAAGTGTAAAATTTCCACAAGCCTTGCAATGGTCCATGGCTTGATATATAACTGGATCAAGCCAATCTTTGGGGGTTGCACATCTTGCTCAAACTGGTCTGACTTGAAAAATATTGATCTCTACAGTTGGTCTTGTATGCTCTATCAAGTTCAATATTTATATATACTCCTTCTGTTTAACATATGCAAGTAAATCAGACTGTTAAAAATATTTTCAAATTTTTTTAATATTCACTGCTTATGCTTAACCTATGCTAATAAATCAGATTGTTTAAATATTTTTGAAGATTTTTTTAATAATCACTGCTTCTGCATAACATATTTTAATTCATCAGATTTCTTTGAATATTCTTCAATATTTACTGCTTCTGCTTAACATCTTCTAATAAATCAGATTTAAAAAAAAAATTTAGAAGATTTTTCAATATTTACTGCTTCTGCCTATGCTAATAAATCACATTTTAAAAAGAACAGAAAAACATTTAAAAAAGTAGAAAAATAAAAATAGAAAACGATTGTGCGGAGCTAGCAATGACAACTAGCTCCGCACCAACAGTTTTCTATTGGCCGGCGGTTCTGCTGCCGTCAAAAAAAGCGAAAAAAAAAAGCCTAACTCTCCCGGCCGCTCCGGGAGTCTCCTGCTCCCGGCCGCCAAGGAGAGAAACATTGCTTTTAGGTCAGAAGCAGGCTATCGGCCAGCTTCGGGTTTCAGCGCGGCTCTGCCGAGCCGAGGCATATGCGTTCGGCACGACTGAGCTGCTCGGCCAAGTTCGGGAGCTGTACGGGCTATTGTGAATAGCCCGTACAGCACCCCTTCGGTTCTACTGAACCGAAGGGGTTCTGGGGCCGAAGCTAGCCGAAGGATCGGCCGAAGATACGGCTAGATCCTTCGGCAGCTTCGTGAATAGACCCCTAAATATTTTGAAAGATTTTTTAATCACTTCTTCTGATTAATTTATATATGCTTGTAAATCAGACTTTTTAAATGTAGCTGGACAGTCAATTAATGGGCACCATTTTTTGGTTGATAAATTGTCTTAATTAGAGTAATTTGATCATAAACAGACATGTGTCCTTGTTTTGTGTTTTAAACTTAAACTGTAGTTCCACTTATGCAATCAAATCTTAGAAAATATTTCTTGCCTTTTTAGATGTTTTTGTTGCAGCAGGCAAAATAGTTGAATCCAGGTTTTTCTGAGCACCTTCACAGTGATCTCTCCTTATAGAAAGATTAAGGATAGAATTGTGTGGAATGTGTTTCTCATTAACATTCAATGAAGCAATGTAATACAAGCCAGGGTTGTCCTTTAACCCTTTGATAGAACAGGGAGTATTGAAATCTACTTTAGAAATGATAAAGAAACAAGCCAGCACAGTACAGACAGGGTTAACAGAAACCCTTCACAATCCCTCCTAGCATTACAAAGAAAGAGAAGAAAGTTTTATCAAGAAAAAAACAAAATAAACTGCAAGAAGCCTTATTTTCTATTTATGCTATGGGAACATGTAACAAATAAAAGGTAGGTGCTATCCTAATCTGGCTACAGAGTGGGAATTCTCTATAAAGAAGAACGCTGGGATTCACGTCCCTTTATATGTTTAGGTCCCTCTCAGTCAGAGGAAGCAAGCTGCTGCAGCCATTTATCTTTCTTCTAATTCTCGTTTTTAGCTGCCAGTGATGTTACATCCTTCTATGTACCGATCAGTCCTTCCTGCAGCCAGGGGGAGGATCTAGGTAACCAGTGTGTGTCATATCCTGGCAGAGAAAGTGAACTAGAGCTCCCATGAGCCATTGCAAAATAGAGGAAATGGGAGGCGTGTATAGGCAGAGCTGAGGGTGGAGATGGGAAGAGCTACAAAGTGTTGTATGCTCCAGTGACTTTAGGTTTTTTTTTTTCTGACTGCACACACATATTATAGGTTTCTCTGAATGACCAATTCCTCTGCTTCGAAGTCATCCTATCAGCAGACTCAGCATGTGAATTGATGAATCGATTCATGTAAATGATCAGAACTTCCCATCACTAGTGTGGAAGAACAGTGTGACTTTACACAGAGTCCCAGCCCTGTCCAGTGTCAGGGAAGGAGGTGCAACAACAGGGAGCTCTGCACTGTGAGTGGGCAGGGTCAGACCAGCAGTCTAAAGCTGGGTTCACACCTAGGCGTATCAAATATGCACGTTTGTCGCGCGTTCCGTGCCGCTTGTTTTTACCGCGATTCGTCACACGCGTGTTTCTGAGGGCTACCTGGCTGTATCCCAATGGATACACGCTGCAAATACGCCCCAAAGAAGTTCCTGTACTTCTTTGGGCGTAGGGCGTTTTGCAGCGCGTTCCTACGCGCTGTAAAACGCCCAGGTGGGAACCATGCCCATAGGCAATCATTGGTTTTCACATGTTGAGCGTTTTACAGAGCGTAGGAACGCGCTGTAAAACGCCCAGGTGTGAACCAGGCCTAAGGCTTCCCTATTCCACCCCCTGCAGTGTGTGCTGGGACGTGATCACTTCCTGCTGCTTGCAATAGAACTACAAGGAGGAGGTTATTAGACCACAGGCTAGGCTGATAGACTGCACAGTGGCTAGTGGTCTAAGAGAAAGGAAATGAGGGGGGCAGAGGGCAGGAAGCACGGGCTTGTACCATGGATTTCAGGAAGACCATGCTGCTATGTAGAAAAGTAAGCACAGATTTTTAATACTTCCAAAAGCTAGTTACAGTAGGCTGAATAAAATGTTTTCCCGGAGTTCTTCTTTACGTTTTATACTTTAACTTAATCAAATAAATGCAGAACCTTAAAACATTAGTCGCCATAAAAATTTAGTTGTCGCATAGTTTGAGTCCAGGACAATACCAAACACAGTTCAGTCCAGGTATGCACTCATTAACAGCTAATAAATTGTTCTTTTACTGAAAACTAGATGACTTGAATATGCCTCAATATCAGCCTCCTGTAATCCTTTGAACAGGAGAGAGGGAGGGGCGGCACTCTGAGCCAGACAGTCAGACTCTGCTGCTTTACTCTGTCAGTTGTATTGGTTAGCAGCAGGAGTGCATAGATCACAAGACACATATTTGTATTTCAACTGTGCATTTAGCTGTTCCCTGGAGTTTCACAGTGAACACAATTGCAGGACCAGTTATCAGAAATGTATGACTTTAAATACACAAATTATTGCAGCTCTGTAATCATTTATATGTCAATAAATGTAATTTTTGCAGCACAAGCAGTATATATATATTTGATTTTGGGCTGGGCTTATTAAGGTCCCTTTTCAGCAGGGTTGGAGTGTGAGAGAAATAAGAAGCAGAATCAGCTCATCCATTCATGTTCTGGTCATCACTGAGGGCATTTTGTGGCAGAAAGGAAGTATGAGAGATCTTGATTAAAAGTGAATATTGCAATTAAAGCTGCCTTTTTATATCTTTTAATTAGCTGTGAATTGTTATTTTTGTCTGGAGGTCTGGTTTGAAAAAGAACGTCTTGATTGTCTTACACAATTAAACACCACTTAGACTGTGGACTTATATAAGATAAGCTGTTGGTATGGTAGGTCTGTATATGCAGTATATAGGGGATAAACACTGGCCATAAACTTTCCCCCACTGGGATGAGTGTGGTGGTGTGTGTAAGCTACATTCACATGGGCCTTTAGGCTAGGTTCACACCTGGGAGACTCCTGACTGTGCAGTAATCGTGCACAAAACCGCACGGATTGCCGTCACAGAGCCGCCCACCACAGCCATTTTGGAATATCTTTGTATAATAAACAATAATGTAACTATTTTTTTCACTCTTTGCTTTACTCTGACATAACAGAGGCATGCAGGCATACAGTACATGAGACAATTGCTTTTGATTTCCCCACTTTTCAGGAGGATTGAAGCATTGTTTCATTGAGCTGTAGGGGTACCAACAAATGTGTACAATGCTTTTGTAATGAAAATCACATTTACATCATTCAAATTAAAGTTATAATAAAACTTATAAAAGGTTTCTAAGCTATTTAAAATGCTGATGAAATCACTTAAAATGGATGCTGTTCCTTGATGTTTAAAAGTTTTAGTTTCCTGCAGAATCAGCTGTTGCCCTGGGCACTGGCACTAATCACCCGTTTTAGGGTGGCTCCATTACCTTGCAGGGTCCTATGGGGCTGCCTTTGTGTGTGCAAGTATACTGCTGTGTGTGTCCACAAACATACAGGCTCTGCAAGGCAAGCCTCTCCCCTGCTCTCCCCTCCTTCCTCCTCCCTTCTCCAAGCTAGTAGATAGATAGCTACTGTAGACTGCAATGTCTCTTGTGATCTTGTACTGGACAGGAAGTTCAGGGAAGCTCAGCTGAGAGAGTTGGGGCCAGCTGCTTGGACATGAAAACTTAAAGGGTTTTGGAAACAAATCTTAAGGGCAGTGTATATTTATTGAATAAAATTCGAGAGAGTTTAATGTTCCTTAACCCCTCAGTCAAATTTTTGTTTCGTTTTGGATGAATTGTAAAAGGGTTAGAACCTTTGTCACTGGTTTAAATGAGAGGAAATTAATCCTGTGGCAGTTGTCACTACAACAGATGTGTTCATTGGAAGATATCACCTCTTATCCTTTTTCAGTGACACTCCTGGTTTGAAGTTTTTACTAAATTGCAGTTTAAAATGTATTCCAATATTTCTAATGGATTTCAATCATCATATATTCAAGGTTGAATTACTCCTGTACTTATCTGTGGAATTATAATAGTTTAGATTCAATTGGACATTCCCAGCCTTTGCTGGATACATTTGAGGCCAGGTTCACACTTAGGCGATGCATGACCGCGCAGCAATTGAGCACAAAACCGTGCGGATCGCTGCATGGTCACAGAATTGCACACCACCGTTGATTGCGGTGCCATTCTTTTCTAATGGCACCCCAGTCACGCCATGCAGATTGCACAGTTTCCCGCCGTGATTCCACCTGTACAATAACGCCTGATCGCGGCTGGAAAAAACGTGCAGTGTGCGTCGCAAAAAAAGGTACATGTACCTTTTTTCAGCAATTTCCACGCGGATATAGCCCCATTGATAATCAATGGGGCTGCGTGGCAAATGCTGTGTGCAACCGCACAGGAACGCGCGGTTCTGGGATCGCCAACTTGTGCACCTGGCCTAAATGTGAACAAATCTTTGATTTGGCAACTCCCCATTTTCTATAAACGTTGATTGGTTTAGAGTGAAATACACAATTATTGTCCCATATAATGTCATACCCATTAGGCACAGAAGTGGAAGCAACAGAGGATTGTAATATGTCTGTATTTCTCTCCCTAGATCTCCCAACTGATGACTGAGACTGCCCGCGAGGGGCTAACAGAGGCAGCATTGAACCGCTACAACGCTGATAAACCTTCCATATACAGTTTTCCTGCATCAAACACAACATACGTTACAAGCGAAACATCCACCGCAACTTCAGTGGCTGCATCATTTTTTGCCAGGTAACATTCGTTGTTAAAATTGTTGTTATTGTTGTAGTCATGTCTCTTGACAAAGTTGGAATAAGCTGTAGATAACCCTGCCCTACTCTGCACATTCTTGGTTGGTTTTTATAGAAGGCAGGGGAGGCTGTATTTTTTAAGGTGGTGGAAGACACTGACATGTTCTTCTTGAAACACCAGTGAAATTGTGAGGAACATTAGGTAACATTAGCACAGGAGACATATTTCATGTACAATACCCTCTTGCTATGCCAAAATCCATCTGTATTCCTAATGTGCCAAAATAATAACTTTTTATTAAAATTTTTGTCAACAAATGTACCCAAGGAACAACTGTGCTACCCAATCATATTGTATAAGTCACACTGATGTTTTTAATCAAGCGCTTTCCTAGTTCCTTTATTGACCCTTTGCACCTACTTGGAGACCATAGCTGATAACGAACCCTATGAGTAAGCCCCTATTCACACCTGAGAATTTTGCTGCGCGTTTCCTGAACTGCGACAATGTGCAACATGAAGAATCCCATTATTTTCAATGGTGCCTGTTCACACTAGAGGGTTGTGTCGCCTGTCTCTTGTTGCTTGAAAAGTATGTAAGCTTCTTTTTGGCAGAATGTTGCATTTTTGGCCCCATAGACTTCGAAAGGAGCAACTGGAACTCATCACATCTTTTTTTGTGTGATTATGTGCCTAACATCCATCTTCTCTTCCTAGTAACTAGCTTTCCATTGCCTATATAAAAAATGCTCAAGCCTGAAAATGCGCAAAGAAAGCTGAAATACGTCTGAATTCAGGCAAACAGATTTTATAGGTCTGTTGTCCAAGGGTTTGCATCCTTACCTGTATGGATGTGCAAGTTCAGATCGGCATATGTCCGCCTCCTGTCATAGAGATTCAGGCTGTACCCGGCTACACGCAGCACTTATCCCTCCCGAGCGCTGGTCTCTGCAGGAACATGCACGCTGTATGGCTACGCGTGTCCGTGTGAACGAGGCCTAATATTTAGAACCACCTTTTGTTATTATGTTCTCTTCTTTCCAAAGCTGTTATAGTTGTAATAATAGCTCTCAGCTGGCATGTTGCTTACCATATTTTAACCATTATATTAAATGTATGCCACACTGTTTTCGTCTGTCCTTGTGTGAACACCTAGTATTTAGACTGAATGTTAAAATTGCAGTAATCTTACCTCAATTGTTGCCAAGGAAATGGACAAAGATGAGCATGTTTAAGATGCAGAAATTGTTCTAGCTGAAATAGAAGACTCCAGGGGGGATTTAGCATAGTAACGATTGAAGAAGCAAACAGAAATTGTATCCAATTCTTAAATGAAAATAATTTTTTCACTCCGGAGGGACAGGATCACTATATACAACAACAGCGTTTACAAAAAAGAAATATTATGTTTAAAGGCAAGGCCATTAAATCAGCAGTGTTTTTTTTAATTATAATTGAGAAAGATTTCAATTTCTTGAGACATTGTGGAACAAGGTTATGCACAGGAGACATGGATCCAAAACAGAATACTTAAGTCACGGAAGGACAAAACACTTCTTCACTGCCTCCACTAACGCCAGAAAATTAAATAGCTCCAGATTCAGGATACTGTAATTCCTTGCTGACAACAGTGCAGCATATCTGGTACCTTGGGGAGCATAGATTTGCAGGCTTGTAATTTTACAAAAACTCTCTCACTTATATCTCATAGGGGAGCTTGTGGGCCCTCATGGTTATACTTTGACCTTGAAATTCCAGATGTGATTGAGAACCCCAGCTGCTTTGAGTTAGGAAACCTGCGTGCAAAAAATGTTGTAATCTCAGTTTAAAGCATACACCCAGTCCCTTACGAAATGTGACATTCTATATTTAAATGTCCTCCTATCACATACTGTTCACCTGAATATGCAACATTGTTTATTGTAGACAGAGAGTCATTACAGAGGCCTATCTAAAGTAGAAGTGGCACAAGCCAGGACAATCAAACTTATCGTATGATAATAAAAATGCAGAAGCAGATGTAACTTTCAGTAAAACCACATTTTCAAGATAGTTGGTAGATCCAGATATGCAGGTAGCTGAAATCACGTAGAAATCTTGCCTGTACCTATAAAAGTTTGTCTTCGCCCCCTACTTACTAAACCTCCCTGTTGGTCAGTGAGGCCACCCACCAATAAAAGACCAAAAGGGAGATTTAGGAGACAGGAAGGTTGGGGCCATACTGGAAAGATTGACACATGCATTTAACTTCCTGTATCTCTGAACCTACTGATCATATTGTGTTTTTGGAACCTCTGATTATGTACATTTTCCTTTAGGTGCTCAGGTTAAATTGCCCTTGCTTTGGCATGTTCATTTTCAAATGTAATGAATGCAATGTTTTAATACATGTATGCTGTAAACGGACAACAAGAATTGTCTGTCAATAGCTTCCTGTGCTCTCTATGTGCACTGCACTCCTATCAGTTAAGACTGTTCCCAGCTTTTTCTGCAGGCTACACAACACCTCTGGAGAAAAGGAGGGAGAGGTTTTCTCTAGTCCTGTTTTAAGGTGACAACACCGCTTCTCCCTAGATATAGTATGGTGAGGGAGCATTGTCATCTAGAGCAGGATTTTCAGGTAAAATAAAAGCCAGAAAAAAAAGAAAACGAATGCAGTATATTTGGGTTACGATGCACTTTAAAGGTAGGGCCTTTCAGCAAAGATTTCTGTGTCCTTGTGACTCCCGTGCTTGCAGTGTTGAAAAACTGGCTCTTAGTTTTACATAAATGTCTAACAGATTTATAATTGTGCCTGCAACAATTTTTCATTCAACCTAAGTGGTGGTCAGAGCCATGTTTTAAATTGGCATATTGCTCCTTTGAGCATCAGAGGGGGGGGGAATTTATGAATGAAGCTGTGATTTTGTAGTAACTCTATCTCATAAAATGTATCACTGTTGTGTGGCTAAGTTGATAAATCTCACCCGCTGTGTTGTCAGAATGATGAACAATAAATGACCAAGTGAACAGCAGTGCAACTCATTACATACAAATAGCACACTAGAGCCTTCTTAGAACAGAAGGTATTCCATCACAAATCACACAAATAAGAGGATTATTCCTCATTCAAGATAGTGGGCGGTGCCATGCAGATTATTCATTCTTATCCAAATGGTCAACTGTACATCAAGAACTGCTGGTGTATAGTACAGATACAGCCTAATATAATATAGCCACGTATTGCAAACTAAATACAGCTGTTTCAGGCTTTTTGACTATACCATGGTTTAGTGGGCATCACAGTGGCATACTGTTAAGCACTTTAGTCTCGCAGAACTGGGGTCCTTGGTTTAAATCCTGGTCCAAAACACAATGGGGAGAATTTATCACAACTGGAGCAGACAAAATCTGGAGCAGCTGTGCATGGTAACCAATCTACTTTTTTCAGTTTGTTCAGTTTGGCTTTAAAAATGAAAGAGAGAAGCTGATCGGTTGCCATGGGCAACTGTTCAAGATTTATCCTGCTCCTGTTTTCATAAATTCCCCTCAAGATGTCACCAGCACACAGAATGTTTGGTGTGCTGGTGACATCTTGTTTTCTATGTTGATCGGAGTGGCGTCATTCACATTCATTTCAGCATCAGCACCAACTCAAGGGGTTTACCAGTAAGGAGTGCAGTGGTATACCTATTCAGCCTGTGGCAGACACTGCTTTAAATGCATATAGGACCAAGGGAGTTTCAGCCATTTGTTGGGCTACCAGTTTGTACTGTAAACCTACCCTTAGCTTCTGAATGGCTATTAGCTCTGTCAACCAGAAACGTGATTGGGATCACAGTACACCCTGTGATGTTTGAGCGTTCCTTCTCCTCCTTTGTGCAGCAGGAAGGAGAGGTGGGAGAGGAATAGGGAGAAAGCGTATTTGTATTATTGCATGTGTTGTCCATATACTGTTCTGGATAAATGTGCCTATAGCATGCCGAATTTTGTTGGGTGTGACGTGCTAGATTTTGTGTGGTTGAGGTACTTAATTGTATTATTGTATATATGTTTAATGTGCTGGATTGTGGTTTGTTCTGGATGTGTGTGTGCATGTGTGATGTACTGGGTTGTATTACTGGGTGGGTAATATGTTAAAATGTGTGTGGTATTCGCGCTTGTCATGTTGTGTGAATGTGTGTGATTTGCAGGATTGCATTGTTGTGTATGTGTGCTGGTTTGTGTTAATATATGTGTGCATTTGATGTGTTGGATCTTGTTGTTTGTGTATAATGTATTTTATTCTATTACTGTGTGTGTTTGTGTGAAATGCTGGATTTTATTATTGTGTGCATTTATGTGGCATTCTATATTGTATTATTTTTTTGTGCACATGTTTTGCATGATGTGCTGGTTTGCATATTTGACCATATGGCCATGGTGATCACTTTTTGTTCCCTTTAAGTATGCAGAAGTGCCCTGGGTTATTCACATAGACTGTCATCTGTCCGCTGTTTCTGGAGAGAGGCCATCATCTATTAAACTGGAGTGCACAGTATTGTTGCCTAAGTACCATATAATGTATGATTTAGTTGCCTCAATGTAGTGCTGTTTATCACTTTGTGTTATGCAAGTGTTGAATACGAAACGGCTTGGACTATGGAGTAGTCCTGTGAGGTCAGGGGTCTCAAATCTGACTGCTCTTTCCTGAATTTATTTACTGGTACTCACATTACGTCTGTCCACAATAACGCAGCATTTCTCCCTTCTCTGCATTCATTTTTCTTCTATTATCTATCCTGTTGGAGCTGCTGGTGGACATCCAGTCAAGGAAGTGCAAGGAAATAAACAGTAGTTTTGTTTAAACATGATCGGATAATGGAAGTCAGAAGAGCTTTACCTCATTCACTAAGCTAAGGAAAGAATTCCCTTCCAAAGTGCAAATTCACTTGCAAAGTGAACAGCCTGTTTGCTTTTAGTAAATAAAAACGATTGTTCCCTCATATAAGTGGTTATCATTTTGCAGTAACCATAAGAACAGTTGGATTATCTTGGCCTTCTGTATCATGGTGATTTTGTGAGCCAGAATAAGAGCTAAAATGGTTTGCTTATGTAATGTTTGGCTTCCCGTCCAATCAGCATTGAACCGGCCGAACAGCAGGCTCCTTGCTGACTGGCTGGAAAGCCGGCTTCCCAGCCAATCAGCATAGAGCTGGCTTCCTGGTCAATCAGGAAGCCGAGAGGCAGGTCACTACTCGCTTTCTGATTGGCCCAGGAAGCTGTCTCAAACACAAATCAGGAAGCAGGGCAGCATGTCATTACATGCCGTCTGGCTTCCTGATTGCCGAGGAAGCCAGATCCATGCCAACGGAAACACCGGTATCGGTGCTCAGTATCGGCGAGTACCGAAAACAAAATATCAGTACTCGTACTTGATACTAGAAAAACGGTATCGGTGCATTCCTAATAAAAAGAAATCAATAATTACTCTTAGTTTTTAATCCATGGTGCTAAACCAGCAGTGGAATATTGACAGGGTAATTCACAAAAGGGTGAAGAGTTTGGAAAAGGCAGAGAAGTGAACAATCTAGGACAACATAGCTGATTTGGAAACATTCTCCAATTCAGCTCACTTTCCAGTTCAGATATGTTGTCCTAGATTGTTCACTTCTCTGCCTTCTCCAAACTCTTCACCCTTTGGTGAATAGACCTGTAAATCTCCAACTAATTAGCAGGCCTTCCATGTAGACAAAAAGATCACCCAAAAGCCCCTTCTCCTTTTTGAGAGGTTGTTTCCAGTAAAGCTGACCTCCAGGCAAATAAAAAGAAAACACCAAGTAATGCAGGTATGTATTTATTTATAAACTATTACCATGGGTTATTCACAAAAGGGTGAAGAGTTTGGAGAAGGCAGGAGAAGTGAACAATCTGATAAGAAAGGCCAGAGGTCCGCTGGTGGACACTTGACTAGTGCATCGCATCTGTTATATTTAAGTATACCACCCTCAGTGACGACTGTACCATTGGGTCCGGCGGAAGCTCCTTCTCCCCCCCACTATGCGTCTCCCCCTATATGTTCTCCAACTTGACTTGTTCCTATACCTGGCAAGCACCCCCCTTCCACAATGTTTTGCCCCACGGGTCCTGTGTTCTATATGTGCTTCCTTCCTTGTCCTCCCGCTTCAATGTTGTCTGGATAGCTGGGAGAAAATGCGGTCATACCGACTAGTCCTAGAGTCTCCTGACTGAGACACACACAGCTGTTTTTGAAAGCGAGTCCATGTTATTTTAAAACACAATGTTATTTTAAAACACAAAAACATTTAAATATTAAACATTGTATAAATTGCAACTTACTAGTCCTTGCCAGGACTGGTAAGCTGCAATATAATATATTTTGCTTTAACACTGGCTGGACAGTAAAGTAAAAATCCATTATCATGTAAAACTGCTCCTATATACAGTGTGCATTTCAGCTGTGGATTAACTTTAATAATAAAAAAAAAAGCTGCCGAGAGGTGCCCACACATACCTGCAGTGACTTTCAATTGGAGTTTGCCCACTGTCTTCCCCTCAGTACCTTATTTTTGCCTCATTGCTGTAATTGGTTGCCTCGCTGCCTAGTAGGGATGTCTGGTGTTTGGGCATCAAAGGAAGTGCTAAAGCTTTGCTTGGTCATTCAGGTAGACCACAGGGACTACAAATACAAGTACTCTATACCGGTCAGTAGCTCATTTTAACAATAATTGTTTTAATGAGTCAGACTAAATCAACTGCTAAGCTACGAAATTACTGGAATACAGAAAACAAAAAGGAACTGGGAAATAATTGGTACACGCATCTTGAAAGGCACTATAAATAGTTTTCCGTGTGAAAAAATGTAGCCCACCCCATGTATAGCGTTTAAAGTGATTTCCGGACACCTGTGAACATTTTGCTTCTGTCCTGGCCCCTGGCATAGAACAGTTTCTGTGCAGATGCAGTTGTAAACACGAAAGGCTTTTAGACATGTATGGAATTATTAATGGTAAGCTTGTTGTTAACTCAACATCGTGATACCAGAGTAAAGTGGTTATGACAGAATGTCTGGAGGCATTGACTTCTTCCTATCACCCCACTTAACTCATGCCGCACCTCTCCATGAGGTGAGATCAAGGTCAGTAGTATAGTTTGACATATCTGAACCCTGATGCCAGATATGAGCCAAGCCTCTTGAACTTTGATCCCTTACCCACTGCTCTATACATAACATCACCAACACCTGTAACTGTCTGAAGTTGACATACTGTAACGCACGAGCCGAGGAGTTTGAGGTAGGATCGCAGCTGCGGAAATTGGCTTGAACCTGTGCGTGAGGATTTGGCTCAGATCGAGGGTTCTCGTTATCACTCTGTATGTTAGGGAGTGATGTTGTAACCCTCTAGCACATCATACGCCAATCCGTATAGAATGGGGGGTTGGAGTTCCCCTATAGGTATGCTCAGGAGTACCCCTGGAAGGCTATATGCTAATCCAGCAGCCTCTAGTTAGTATCAATCGTAAGAGTAATTGCAGTCACCTTAACCCCACACTCTCCACAGAGATCACAGGTATATGGTTTACAAGAGGAGCGGAGCAATAATGGTAGTATACAGTTTTGGGAATGAAGTAGCAGATTACTGATCTGTAGTTACATCAATAGCACAACTGAGTATTTGCTGACACTTCCTATGGAGTAGCCACTAGGGCAGGGTACTTGCGATTTGAAGGGTGGTTCTACAGTCCATTAGCCTCTCCAGGGAAGATAGTAGTATTGTCCTGGCAGTTCCAGAGAGAGATCTGTCCCATATGCAGCCAGAGGAGAGCAGGAGAAATCGCTATGAATCCCCCACGGTACTGGAGGAAGTTGGCAGAGGAGAGCGGCAGGCTGGAGAAGAGGTGTGCGGGTTCCTGTGTCCACTATTCGGCAAGTTGCACTGGCTCGACGGTCGCAACACTAGAACGCCGAGCCATTGCAACTGGCGTCATTATGAGGAGGAGGATCCGAGAGGGGGAGGAGCTGAGCGTGCCGTGCGCCGCCTCGGCCTCCTCGTGACGTCACGCCGCTGGGTGAAGAGGCCGGCCCGCAGCCCCAAGCGCCGGACCCGGGATACACTATGACACATACCGACCCCAATACCACCTGTTCCCATGGCCCTTAACCTTTATGATTATTTTCCTGCAGCAAATTGTCCCAATCTACCTTACATGGCATGTTGCTTTCCCCAAGGAGAAATTATTTAATTCTACATGTGCTTAAAGCAGTGGCGATGGAGAGGGCGTTGGGATTATTATTATTATACAGGATATCTATAGCGCCAACAGTTTGCGCAGCGCTTTACAATATAAGGAAGACATTACAATCACAATACAATTCAAGACAAGATGGTAAGGAGGGCCCTGCCCGTGAGGGCTTAGAATCTAAAAGATATGGCTAAGGGTCCTCCTAATTCTTAGTCATAACTGAAACCTTTGCTAGACTTATTCCTACCCCATTGTTCAAGGTATATGCAAGTAACCAATTTCAGTTGAGCAGTAAAATTAATGTGCATTTATAGGTATGTGTGTACCTGTACCTCCACCTACAATCAAATCTTCAGGGATTGCTGGTGTTCCATGAAGCCACTGTTCGCCTCCTCATAAAAGTAGCCAGTAGATAACATGACACAAAACTTCAGAGTTCCAACACTTTTATTCCACGAAGTATCACAAAATAGCACACATCTAAACATTTAGGCCACTGCCAAGCAACAACAGGTTTATCAGAAGAACCTGGCACAGCAGCAAGAAACTAATACACTCTTGGCTGCTCATCTGGCAGGCCTGAGGAAAACCACTGATGCTTAAGTGGCTGTTTTGGCCCAGGTAGCATAGAGAGGCCAGCAGCCCTAACAGAAATGGTGCAATGCACTGTGGCTCAGATGGATGTTTGGCTCAGGCAGCAGAGAGAGACTGGCAGGTCTTACCAGAAGTGGTGCAGCATGTGGCAACCCAGAGTTCAGGTGAGTCAGGAGGAAGCTGAGACAACCAGAAAGTTATATTTGTAAAAAATAAGTCAAGGCAACTGGACTTGCTGTATTTTTCTTGAATACATTTCACTGGTCAGCCAACCAGCTTTCTCAATTCAGAATGGCTTGTACAAAAAATTATCTGGGAATAAATTTGGTGAATGTTGTTCCAATCCACATAACCTGTCTGTTAGTCGCAAACAGGTGTTGATTGTATTTGCATACAATGCTGTTTTAACAGCTCTCTCTGGGTCGGTTAATAACACCTCTTAGACTCCAATTATGCAAATGCAATCAACACCTGTTTGCGACTAACAGATTATGTGGATTGGAGCAACATTCACCATATTTATTCCCGGAGAATTTTTTGTACAAGTCATTCTGACTTGTACAAAATCATCGCTGTCCAGACTCCGCTTAGGGAGTCTGGAAAGTGTTGGTGTAGTGATTGGGGGTCATATTGCTGCACAAACACACACAGATATTCAAAATATTTTTTATTTTTATATGAAATATTACACATGAGTATATCTTATATACCACTTTAGCCAGCAGCTAGTGAGTTCCAAGCCACAGCAACATATGTTATGCACAAATAGACCTGTCAAGCATGATTTGCAAACAGAAGGTCTTTGATGTAACCAGTTTTAAATGTTTATTTGTAAAATAAAATTTTACATAATTAAAAAATAATATAAAACAACAATATTTAAGCTGTTTTAGCTAAACACACAAAAAACATCCCAAAGAAAATTACCAACCACCAATAACATTTTAACTATGCATACGCTAGGGCTTTCTTTCATCTGCTGTGACAAGAGACCTGACATTTTCCCATTCTCCAAATGATCAGAGAGCTCCAATACTTTTCATGTCTGCCTGCATTTTTTTTTACTGCCATTGTGATGCTGTTCAGTAACTCAGTCAACTGAGCTGAAAACATGTTGTTTTTTGGCCTTAGGCTTTTGTAAATGCAAGATACTTTGAACATAAGAATTTTGAAATGCTACATATTTTCCTCATTTAGATTTAGAATCCTTATTTAAATATTTTTTCTTATACACTGAAAGCTGAACTTTGGGAAAAATACAAAACTACAGTTGCAATGCACCAACCTGAATTCCCTTTAGACCTTGCAAGGGTTAACTGATCATTTTTGTCTAGGGTACCATTATAAAGCAGTTTTACTTACCTTAGCCATCACTTCCCCGGCATTCACTCTTTTCTGTTGCTGGTCCTGCATTGTAAACAATGATGTTAAAGTGTGACCAATAGACGGAGCACAGTATAGAAGTGGTTTCGGGGGGCAGGTTTGGTGGAGAGGAGGAAGGGATAGGGTAGGTATACCCTAGACAAAAACATTTTGCCATAGACGAAGTGCAGGGGGTAGCCCCACTCCAAGGGTAATTTTGAATTTTATTTTTGAGTTTGTGTTTTGCAACCTTTTTCCCCCCCCCATCTTCACCATTTGGTAGGAATCTACCCTTAAATCCTAACATCAGTTTTCCAAAGGAGAGCTGAAAAACATTTAAAAGATTAACGCTGTTTAATAATAAAAAGTTAAATATGTTGTTCTTTTCAAAGTAAAATGTAAAAAAATTAGACCTCACATGCTTTCCAATGCCCTATCTAGACTGCATTTTGGTTACCATGGCAGCTGGCAGTGCTGGCTGCATCTTCTTCAATACTGTCCATGGAATTGCGGAACCCTTGGAGAATAATGGGATACCTTTCAACTTGTGCCAAACTGTCTGCATTTGAGCATTTTGTATGATGTTTTACTGGGGATTATTGGACTTTTTCTAAAAAGGATTTTTTCTTTGTTAGAGAAAAGGCTTTCTATGGTGGTTTGTCTTGCTGCAGGTTTGGTGCAAAATGTTTGTCTTTTGGTTTAAGTAGATTGTCTTTTGGTTAAACCTGAAAACTGTGTAATTATTATTTGGAAGTTTATTTATTGAAAGTTAGCAAAAAACACATTATTCAACCCTATGTACAACAGCAAGTGGTGACACGCTCCTATGCGTTGCAACATGTTGTTGTGCATTCATTGCATAAAAAAAGAGACATGCTGTATTTTTCTGCAGTGCTTACCAACACACTTGTATGGTGTGAACAGGGCACATAGGGAACAATTATTCTTTCATTGTCCTTATGTAAAGCCTGCGTTGATCCAGCTGATCAAAGGATCTGGTGTGTTTCTGGGTAATCAGGAGGCCGGGGGGTGGGGG
>NW_017306532.1:438855-488445 GCF_000935625.1 Nanorana parkeri
GGGGGGGGGGGGGGGGGGGGCAGGTAATGACTCTCTGCCTGGCTTCCTGATTTGCCAGCCTCTCAACCAATCAGGAAACTGGCAGCCAGTCATTACACAGCGCCTGGCTTCCTGATTGGCTGGGAAACTAGCTTCATCCTCACTCATTACCAGGTGATGAGGGAGCATGAAGCTGGCTTTCTGGCCAAACAGGAAGCTTTGGGGGGCGGTAATGACTGGTCGTCCAGTTTACCTGATTGGCCAGCTTCTCGACCAATCAGGAAACTAGGCGGCGAGTCATTACATGCTGCCCGGCTTCCTGATTTGCCGAGAAGCCAGCTCCATGCTCCCTCGATGCTGCCCGGCTTCCTAAAACCGAAAGTTCGGGTATCGGGCTAGGCATCGGAGCATTGAGGCGAGTACGAGTACTCGCCCAAATACTCAGTATTGATATCGATACTAGTATCGATACTAGTATCGATACCAATACTAGTATCGATATCGGGTCATCCCTACTCCTAACAAATGATAATGAAAATCGACATTGGTCTGTGCATGATAGGGTGTTGGAGGAGAAATCGGACAACGGTTTGATGAGGGCACATAAGAAATTGAAAGATAATCGCAAGGTGTATGGCCAGCTTAAGAGAGCCTTTGTCATCACTAACAACATATGAAGGTGATACCACAGGAGCAAATATAAAAATATAATTCTTGTGCAAAACGGCATTCCATGTATACCATTTGGCTTAAGATAAAATCTTCAGTTGTGTGCTGGTTTGAGAAAGAGGACTGTTTCCACTTAAGATGGTGTTCATGACAACTTATTCTGTATATTAAGTGATTGATGTCACTTTCCCATTAACCTCTTTCCCTAACAGGGTGGATTTTAGTATATTACACAAGATGAAAGACTGTAGAAAACGTCACAGGGTTTGTTTCTGTAAGGTTTTCCAGTATAATGCACATGAGGATTCTTATATGTATAATTCCTTACGCACAGTCATTCTTTGTTTAAAAAATTAGCAAACTGGCATTTGCTTCCATTTGAGATTGTTTGCATGACACGTAAACCCCTTGGTGTGGCATATTTGCCAAGCATACAGTATGCCTGGTGTTATTTTTTAATATACCTTTAAATTCTCCTCATCTGGGTAATGCACCATATCTTGAGGCCAGTCACAAAACCATACATGTGTTAGTGTGCATGGGGTAAAAAAACAAAACACAGACACGCAAAACAAATCACATGCAGGTCACAAACCTAGAGGTGGCCAAGAAGAGGTAATGGAGTACATGTATGTGGAGAGAGAGAGAGATACATACACACACACCATATGAAGGTCCTAGTACCCAAAGGCAACCTGTAAAGCATAGCAGGCTGTCCTTTCTAGGTTTCCAGAATTTCCTCCATCATGTAGTTTACCTTACAGCAGCATAAATCAAATAGGAAAATAAATTGGATACCCCATAGACAGGACTTTCCTGCTATAATTTATTTGCTTGCAGTAAAACAATCCCATAAAAATTCTGTCCTCCTCACAAGTTTTCCCTTATTGCTCTATCAGGGGATGCAGAGTTGATAGCCTGGAACCTATTTATAGCAATCCAGTCAATCGCATGATCAGTCGCCAATAATAACTAACACATTGATGGACAAATTTAAGAAAAAAGTAATTTAGTATTCTTTTTTAACAATATAAATAATATAAAGAAGTGGTGCCTAAAGAAAATTAATATAAGCAGTGCTCTAAACCCCCAAAAAATCAAACAAAATACTGTGTACAAAATGAATAACATAAATCTATAGTGCAAAATCATATGTGAATCAATAATACAAACAAAATCTAATTACAGTCACCTATATAATATATCAGTGTCCTGTGAAATCATGAAAATATATGTGAACCCTGTATTTTCAATCAAATGTATCCAATATCTTAATATAATGCTCTAATGAGCTTTCTTTAGAAATCACTTTCCACAACCTTGTGTTCCATTAAACTTCAGTGAAATTTTCTCACAGATGCATCTACTCAGGCAATTAAATTCTTCAGTGCTCCTTCCACCCGTGCTCAAACAATATATGCCGCTATCACATCAGTTCTATTGATCGGGAAGTGAGCGAAAACATACCGCCGCTCGCTCACTTCAGAATCATCTCAGAGAGCAGAGGCAGAGAGCGGTGACTGTCAGACTCTCCTCTCCACAGGGATTCTTCCCTCTCTGATCCTCCAGCGCTGACTGGAGTTATAGACGGGGGTGGGGTCGAGCATAGCTTCCTCTGCCTCTAGATAGGCAGAGCCCGCTGTCAATCAGCCAGCGGGCTGGATCTTAACAGTATTGTCGTTAGTACCGGTATATGTCCTCCTGTGACCCTATGGGAAAAAAAGGTTACACTTTAGTTCTCCTTCAATCTTGTATTTTGGTAAGGCACTACCTTATGAATTTTATCTAATAAAACAGTGTTTGTAAAGCTTTGTGAATTGAACCCATTGTGTACTTTTCTACATTTTAAGTGTGCACCAATCTATGCCACACAACACTATTTATGTGATAAATAGCTCCCGAGCCCATAGAAGCAGGCGTATCTATTTTGCTGTCTGAACATATAGCGAAGATGTTTGTCCTTATTGGCACACATGGGTAGTATTTCCATCAGTTCCTGCAATAATTTAGGCCCAATTTGTAAATGATTCAGGGTCTATGAATAAATCTCCCATCTTGTGATCCCTAGGTTAACCCCATTATGTCCCTAATAATTACGCTTTTATTGCTGGAGTCATTAACAAGATTGTATCTGGAACCAAAAGTATTTCTTAGGGATGACGTCGTAAAATCTACAGTCAAGGTTCAGTTACTGTATAAATTGTCATGGATCATATATTATGACACACCAGTAACTCCAATTGCCGAACAGAAAAAAAACAATTCTATATTGAAATATTTCCAAAAATTAGTGCAAAATGTACTGTGAATACTTACATTTTTCCAGCACAACTGCAATATTAGAGACACAATACAATTGCAGTTTAAGTTTTAATATTCTCCATGAAAATAATATCCTCCATGACACTTATCACGTTTTTGCTAAGTATGGAATAAAACTGTTTCTAAATCAACTGTGAATGCAGATTTCTAGAATTTACTTTAAGAATGACCAGTACATGATCTCAAGGAGCCCCACTCATCTACGATTAAAGTGACGCTAAACTCAGGAATTAAATCTTAAAAATGCATTCAAGTACCATTTTTTTAAATTAACCCTTGCAGTGGGGCTTCCCCCACCCTGCAAGGGTTAACTGCTCATTTGTGTCTAGGTTAAAAAAACAAAGTTATACTCACCCGATGCTCTGAGCCAGCTTCTTGTTGGACCGCTCCTTCCAACGTCTCTCCCCTCCTCTGCAGTCTAAGGTCCTGTAAATCATCAACATGTATAGACGTGAAGACGCTGAGGAAGATTACAATGCTGCAGAGGGAGAGAAAGGCTGGAGGGAGCGCCATAACAGCTGGCTGTATCAGAGCTTCGAGTGAATATACATTTGTTAATTTACCACCTAGACATAAATGAGCATGTAACCCTTGCAGTGCGGGGGTAGCCCCACTGCATGGGTTAATAGAAAAAATTCCTGGAATTCTTCTTTAATAACAAAAATATAGGTTATTTGTGCATCATTTAGCTTTAGATTCTCAGATCATCTCTGAATTTGTGCTGACACTGTCCTTCCTTATGGAGGGTGGCTGCTTTTGTTCCCTACGGTCCCTGTGTGTGTTGTAAAGTAGCCACCACTCCAAGCTCGCTTTTCACATGACCACAAATTTAATGCATAGTGGATATGTTTTTATAATTTCCACCTCAACAACACATACGGCCAGATAATTTGGGCTAGCTGTAAAAATATAACTCATAGCACGAGCTGCAAACTACCCACTACAATGTGCAGGATAGTTAAGTCAGATAAGTAGCCCTCATCAAATAACATTACATATGAACATAAACTGACTTATTGTTTATGATTAGACGACACTTGCTGTGTCAGTTATGATAACATCAGTCTATTGCTCATTGTAACTCTTATTCATTTTGTATGCTAAAAGTCATGTAAAACAAGGGGACTATATTCCAAAACTCCTTAGAGGTTTTGTTGTCTGGTACACTGACAGGTCTTGTCCTTTTTGGTTCATTATCTGCAGCTCCTCTCTGCCTTTACATTCTTACAATTCTCTATTCAGTGAAAGCAGGAACCCCTAAGGGGCTGACAGTGCTGCTTCCACTAATGATTTTCATGCATTGTGCTTCTTTCCACCCTGAGCTTGTACAGTTATTAGTCACCTCCAGCGGAGTCTGCTCAGGTGAATTATTTAATCTAGGTTCCTTGAGTTTATTTCCCAAGAACATTACATTCCAGTTAATTTTCAATTTACTGACAGGGGAATTTGAATGAACTTCTCAAATTAAGGACAATGTCGTTGCTTAGGAAACCACATATCTAGATTTTTGTTAGCCATCTTATTAATCTTGCCCTTATTAAAAGTAATTATTCAGAAAAATAGCTTTTGTTTGATATATTTTGGACTGAAGTAATATTGTGCAGCTAGAAAAGAGATAAAAAAAGTGTTGACTATAGATGTTTGACTACATTTAAGGTATATCTAAAGTGAAAACGTTTGTTTCGGTTTTGAATAGAATAGGAAGGGGTTGAAACCTAAGACAGGTTTTTGATTTCTGGGTTTTTGCTGGCTTTGTTCCAGTGGTGAGATTTCTTTTAATTTCTCAAAAGTGAGGCAAATGCTCTCTAAGCCAGTTGCAACAGGGGTCCCTATTGGAATATTTTCCTTTTATTCCTGTTCCAATGATAACTCAAAATGTTGGATTTTCCCTCACTTTCCATCCCGGTAATAATATGGTCACCAGGACAATAGAGGGGGTATATCTCCCCAGCTGGGACAATCTTAGAACTCTGACAGGGGTTCTGCCTCTTTCATACTCTAGCCTAAACTAAAAAACATTTTTGGCTTTGAATTTACTTTAATAATGGTAAACCTTGTAAGGAATGTAACAACCAGCATCTATGTAGGAGTTGAATTCTCAGCTGCAGATGGCATGTTATCCTTTGTTATCCTTTTTTTCAATTGCATAGGGGCTTTTAAAATTCAAGGCCATTAACCAGTAACTGATATTGACAAATTACAAATATGTTATTCTTATGTTGCTAAGCTGTGCATAGTGAAAGCATTCCTCCTTTTTTGTATAGGTGGCCTTAGTAACCCGCCCATGGTTTTACACAGGCTTACTTTTCCAATTCTTTGCAGCTATTTGAGTTGAGCCAAAAATAATTTAAGTCTCAAGTGAATTTTCAGTTCATATCAGCTAAATACTTTGTAGGTGCTGAAAGTCTTACATTTAGGTGTCTTCATGAATCAGCCACAGCCTCGATAGGAAAGCCTGTCAACTGCCAGCACGATGCAGAGAAGGACCCTTGCCATTTTTATGGAAGCAGTGGTCACTCTACAGAGATCTAAAAATAAGCAGATGTGTCGGACCTCTGCAGAGAGACCACTGTTCTACACAGGTCAAGGGTCCTTCTTTGCAGCATTCTGGCAGAGGACAGATTGTTCTGCTCAGTCTGGTGCTTTCTAAAGCATACAAACTGTAAGACTTTAAATACCTTTTATTTTGGTGCAGCTGGATTGTACTTGGATTTAAACAAAAAATTAATTGAGGGCCCATTTACACCACATTCAGATTACCTCCAGACCCGACCAGACTGTTTCTGGACCCAAAATGCATCCCAATGTATCCCTATGCTATTTCTGGCCTCTGTTCCCACCAGGGCAGTCCGTTCCAGACCAGACCAGATCAGAAACATACTGCTTGTCCTATTTTGTCTACTCTGGAACGCACCTGTAACACCATTTTAGCTAAAAAAAAAAAAAAATTCAAATGCGGCAAAATCGCAGTAACAATGTTGCAAAAACGCAATGCACTGTGTTCCAGATCTGGTCCGGAAAATGGTGTGAACCCAGCCTGCAGCCGAAATCCAGGACAAGCAAATATTGTCTAAATATAAGAGGAATGCATATTCTTACATTAATCTTATGTATTTCTTCCAGATGTGTGCAAATAATCCAGTGTGGAAATTTGCCTCTGTCCAGAAGTGTTCTGTAATAAAGGCCAGTCACTGCTGCTCTCTCCTTATGCATGTCTTGTATCTGCCCTCTTCTGTAGTCTTCCTGCACACAGCCTGTAGTGGGTGGTCCTGCTTTTTCCCTCCCAGTGCTGTGCTCTCTGGACAGGCTATGTGCAACTCAGTGATGTCTATACAGATGTGGTTGGTGCACATATTTTTAACCTATGTAGCTATTGAGAAATATATTTAGATTTACATTTTTGCACCAGGAGGTCCTGCTTTAATTTTATTACTTATATTTAGATACACACACACACATCATATATTGTAGGTTGAACCTGATGGCCCTGTTTTTTTATTCAAAATCACCTACTACCGTGTTTCCCCGGAAATAAGACAGTGTCTTATTTTATTTTTTGCACGAGATAAGACACTAGGTCTTATTTTCGGGGGATGTCTTACCTGGCTGGGGGAGGACCGGACGAGGTCCCGGAAGGCGGCGTGCTGTTGCCGGTCCCGGCGGATGATATTCCGCAATGTAATAATGTATTATGTGTCAGAATTTTGCTAATGAAAGTTATTGCACCTCCTATCGCTCTAGTCCAGGTTAGGTCTTACTGAGCAATTTTAGTAATGCTTATCTCACACTTTTTCTTAAGCAGCATTCATGATGATCGTCACATATGTTGACCTGCACCAAAAAATAATTGCTGATATTCCCCAGATCACTCCACAACTCAATAGTCAATTATGAAATAAAAACACTTTTGGTCTAGAGCATTGCACAGTGGTTTAGTTGATAAGTACAGTGGGCATTTCCAATTTTTATTAATAAAGAACTTAGCCCTAAAACAGATCTGAACTTAATCACCATTAGCTCACATATGCTTTAACATGTCAATGTAATTTCTAAAGTTATTTTCAGTATTTTTAAACCTGTAGCTTTAATTAAAATGCTAAATCTATTGATCCTGCCATGGAGGTCTTTGGTAAAAGGTGACAATTGTCTCTCAGTTTTGCTCCTGTATTGTCCCCCTGTCACATACAACAAGAGACACTACAGGTGGCCGTGCCACCACAGAGTGCACTGGCATAGTCCACCATGGTCACTATGTCCAGGGCAATGATGCGCAGCTGATACTGAATCATCTGCATTTAGAGAGGAAGAGTCTTAAAAAGATTAACAGCACTTAGATCTAAAACTATATTTTATGGAAAAAATAAAACATAGGAATTCTTTGATACATGATGCTTAGGAAAAATTTAGATCTACATTAAAGCAGAACTAAATCCTGCTGCAGGTGCCCATGAATTTTGCCATAATGTACATGTATGAACAGCATATTTGCCCTTTATGCCAAACTTACCTTCTAAAGCGTTCCCTCCAGCTATAGAATGGCCATGATTATCGCTTCATTGCTGCCACTGGCATCTTCGCCTAGTCTTCTTTCAGGTTCTGTGTTTTCGGCCATCTTAATTGGCTGGGAAACTATTTTTTTAATGAAGATTCTCAGCTCCTGGTCTGGTAATTCAAACCAGTTGTCTCCTTTGCAATAAAAACCTACCTTTAACCAATGTTTTTTTAAGAACCTTCATTTCACTTTAATGAAACTATCGGGTCTATTCACTAAGCTGCCGAGGGCAGCCGAGTGAACAACCGACCCCAAGTGAAGTGAGCCGAACACTGTTCGGCTATTTACTTCAGGCTGGTATGGCTGATTTCAGCCGTACACCGGTTTGCTTTGCATGGCTTCGGGTCGGCCGAACATGCTCAGCATGTTCATAGCAGGCCACGTTCGGGAGCTGTACGGGCTATTATAAATAGCCCGTACAGCACCCCTTCGGTTCTACTGAACCGAAGGGGTCCTGGGGCCGAAGCTAGCCGAAGGATCGGCCGAAGCTACGGCTAGATCCTTCGGCAGCTTCGTGAATAGACCCCTATGTTTCTAATGATAAAGATGTCTAGACTTGAACATATAACTTTTTGCCAATTTTATCTAGCAGCAAGGAAGGCTGCTAAATTACAGATCTCATAAGATTATTGTGAATCATTGGAAGTTAGGCTGTGTCTATCCCCGCCCCTGGTTATGACAACTTTGACATGCCTAGAAGGAGAGGTTACACACAGCTCCAAATTTAGTTTAGCTTGGTTGCTTTGTTTTTTACTTCTTTTGAATCTAAAGAAATTCTTTTGAAAATCCAGTATAGAACAGTCATGAAGAAAAGCACCATAATAATATGTATATTTTAGGTTTATATTATTGTTATTATCGGTCATATAACTGCAATGTTTTAAAATGTGTGATTACATTCTTCCCCGTTACCAGCCTTTCTGGCATGGATTTCTCTGGCTCGCTCAATATATGAAGTCATATGCATTTTGCTGCCGGATTTACACTTAATCAGCACTTAAAGAAATCAGACGCCATGCCTGTCTGCTTTCTGTGTCCTTGTGCGTTATCATTTATGTGACACTCTTTATCAGTTTTGCCCTTATCTCTCAATCCTTCTTCACATACAAATGTGGATTAGAACATTGTGCAGATTTGCTGACTGGGAAGTTTTACGTTCCATGTTCCTTCCATAAATGGCTTAGGATAACAAATTAGATGCATGTACAACATGTTCATGGGCAAGGCTTACTAAGCCATGGTATGCCTCTGTCTCCTCTTACTTCTTTGTGTGATCATCGCTGACCAATGGCAGGGCTATTGCTTCTAAAAACACACTCTTGATGGCAAAGCTATGCTCACAGAACAAACATAATATTCCTCCTTAACCCGCAATATGCTGGTTCAGCTCGTGTTTACAATTCATTAAGTGTTGCAAATAGACAAGAGATGACGGCTATAAAAAGACTAAATATTTACCTAAAGGAATATTGCTGCTCAGCTGAGTCTTGTGATATTTTGCGTAACCTCATGAGATCTCAGAGGAAAAGGCTTTTTTTTGTTGCTTATACGTTGCCAGGGCTCCACCAACATGGGTGTTGGCTGGTGTAATAATGCTAAGATTGCTGACCATGTATAAACAATATCAACAGCACCAAATCTTATACAAGACATGTACGAGATCTGGTGTAAACCTAATTGATGGGCCTGCACAGAGAACAAGGAAGAAGAAACTGCCTACCAATTAAGCTTTTTTTTTTAAAGGGCATCATCAGGGCTTGAAAAATTTGACGGTGTCTCACCAGTCAGTCAAAAATTTCACCAGTCAGCATGACCGGACTATAGGTTTGCAATATATGTTAAAAAAATTTGGGGACAGATAGAGCTTTCTTTTGTGACCCCAGGGGGGGTTATTTTTTTTTACTATATAATGAAAAAAGTACCATAAATATAAAAAAAAAAGTTTCCCTACGTTATGTTATAAAACATTTATTCTTACCCATATTTTTAGTAAAACATAAAAGTCGGGGTCACGTCGGGTAAATAGACACCAAACATGTCAAGCCTTAAAATTGAATGCGCCCGCAAAATCGCAAAAAACGCCCATAGGCGATGATTAAAATGCTTTTACTGCTCATCAGTTTAGTGTTATCAGTGATTAATGGCTCTAAAATTATTGTTCTCACTCCGACATTTGCGGCGATATGTAACATGTGCGGCACAATAGGCGCAATCGTCGTTTTCACACGTAGGCGCACCCGACGCATATATGCGTGTGTATGTGGGGGCGGGGACTTAAAAAAAATGTTTTCTTTTTTAATTTTTTTTAATGCTTCTTTATTTTTTTATGATTCTTTAATTTTTGTATTACTTTTTTTTTTTTTACACACAACTTTATTGCTATTACATGGGGGGCTAAGAAGCCCCCTACGGGATAGCCAATTTACATGACAGGTCCTCTTTATGGAGACATCAGGAGTATTGAAGACCCCTAATGTCACCTAGGGACCCCCAGAGAAGCTGATGAAGCAGTGATCGGCATCATCAGCTTCTCTAGCTGGAGAATGACACTGAATGGAGGAAGTGATGTAATATACATCACTTCCTGCATTCGGGGACTGAGAGGAGATCAAAGGGAGTTCGTATACTGAACTCCCTTTGATCTCCTGTCACAGAGCCGTGCCGGTCCCGGCCGCATCGGGCACAGCGGATCTCGAGACCGGCAACGGCAGTGACAGCTGCTAATACAAGTGATCGAGCGTCTATAGAGACGCCCGATCGCTTGATTGTAAAGCTCCCGGCCGGCGTGTAATTACAACGGCCGGCTGGGAAGCGGCTCGTCGGGCTCCACAGTCTGCTCGTCGCAGACGAGTGGATTTTTCAAGCCCTGGGCATCATGGAAGTACTGACCACTGGAAGTATGTAACTACATTAAAGAAAGCAGCGTATTTCTATGTGTAAGTCTAAATACATTTGTTTAGTGTTGACATTTTTTTAAGAGGGGGAGAGATCTGCTATAAGCTCTCAAGCTTAGGTACAATCATACACAAGGGCGGGATTTCAACCACTAGATCGACATGCTCTGCCATTTATATTGAGATCACTTCAGGAAACCATATACAGGAAGCAGTTTAATAGTTTTCAAAATCAATGGCAGGTCTTTGTGACCTTTTGTATAGCGCGTTTCTAAAAAAAAAAACGCCTATACTTCAAATTGTTAGTTGTAAATTCAACACTGTCTATGCATGTTGAGCACTAGTGAACAACATCATATCCATCTGTTGCTGTGTTTAGAAAGCCTCATTGAAAATCACTGACCTGAATGTGAGATGAAGAGACAAGAATAAAAACGACTTTTATCACCTTGCTCAGCATGTGCTTTGTGTTTAAAAGACAATTTGCCCAATTGCTGAAACATCTGGCAAGCAACTATAAGGCTCATTTTTTATTCTACTTAGAACATTTTTAGATTTGCAGAATATCATTCATCAGGTTCAAAGGTACAAAGCAACTGGGAGGAAGCATGTTATAAGAAAGTTACTGTGAAAAAGTTAAAACTCAGTGATGGCAGAGGAGAGGATGGCACATACATAAGTCATCGGTGGGGACAAATAACTACTGCTTGGAATAAGGTGATAGTAGGTCCATAAAGTCTATACATTAGATTTATTACTCCAACCTTATATGTACATATGCTTGGGCACCAAGGAGTATGTTCTGTATATAGGAACACATCACCATATCTGTGTAAGTATTGAAAGAATAAATGAAATTAAGGGAAGGAAGACAACAAGTTGTAAGTAAAAGAAAAGGAAGAATAGACTTAGGGTAGTATGGAGCAAAAAAAGACACATATAGATAATATAAAGTGTCTTGGGCAGGGGTCTCAAAGTACCGGCCCACGAACCGGTACTATGTGGCCCGCAGCCAGCTGACAGCTCTGCGGTCTGCATCCGACAGAGATGCAGACTGTGTAGCTGCTCCCGAGAATGGTTTAGGGATTCCTAGTGCAGGAAAACAAAGTCCCAGACACAGCAATCTCTTATTGGCCCTAAAGATACAGGTGTGAATGGGGCCTTATTGTGTGTATATTTGTGGTTGTGGGTGCATTAGTGTGTGCGTATTTCTCTGTGTGTGTATTTCTGTTTATGTGTGAGTGAATGTGTGAATCTGTTAGTCCTCTATGATTAAAATGAAAACCTATAGGAAAAAACACACATACTAACACTGCGCACACATACACATGTATACAGAGCCGGATATCCCACATGTCCATCGTGGCCTGGCCTTGGGGCAGCAGGAAGTAGAGGGTCAGCTCAGCCATCGGGCAGGTAGTTCTTTTCCACATTTAGCCCTTCTCCGGGCAAGCAAGGCTAAATGTACATCTGCTCGTTTTGTACAAGTGATCTCATCGATGTCGCAGCCTGCAGGTCTGTCCCCTCCGCTGCTCCCCCCCCCCTCCATGGCCCGCTTCCATCTCACCTGCCTGCCTCTGTCCCCGCCGTGGTTTTCGGGGTCCCCTGCTCTTCAAGGGGACCCGGGATCATGGCAATCACTTCAGGATGAAGAGTGGGGAGCAGACCGGAGAACGTCCGTGTGAACACTGACACAGAAACGCTGCACTCGCAGCCTTCCCTTCTCAGCTGGCACAGGAGTACCAGCACAGTGCTGTGCTAGATCTCCTCCATTGGAGGTGACAGGTTCAAAAAAGAGAAGAAAGAATAATTAAAATAAAGTGCTGAAAAAAAGTAAAAAATAATAAAATAAAAAATTACAGAAAATAAAAAAGTAAAACATAATAAGATAAATAATAATGTAAAAAGTAAGAAAAAAATTAAAACTATAATTCTAAAGAATTATATAATGGTTGCCATTCTCCTTGGGTTGGGGGGGCACATTGAGGAACCTGTCCTTAGGGCAGCAGAGCTCCGAGCTTTGGCTTAAAGGAACAGAAAGCACAGCCAGCTGCAGCTACATGCAGCGGTTGTCACCTGATCATTAACTTGAATGGGTGACAGTTGCCACATGTAAACGCCAGATTAGGCATTCCTGCTGCAAGAAAACGCAAGTTCCTGGGACAGAAATTCCTAATTGCACCTAAACCTACAGGTGTAAATGGGGCCTTATTGTATGTATATATTAGTGTTTGTAGTTCTGGTTGTGGGGGGGTTTACATATTTCTATGTGTGTGTGTGTGTGTGTGTGTGTGTGTGAAGTATGAAATTTGGCAAGCGGCCCACATGTGAAAAAAACATTTGTCCTGTGGCCCCCGAGCGAATCGAGTTTGAGACCCCTGAAATATGGGGATGAGTGCATTTCACTCTCCCCATAGTTCTTCTTTAATGCAATATATCTGCATACGTGGTAGGCACACAAACAGCCTTTTTTGCATGTTCAGTGCATATATATAGAACAAAAGTGCACATTTTACTAGATCAGTTGTTGATGTTTCACAGTTGTTGGTGTAAAAACATCCACAAGCTAATGCAAACCCACAAGTTTAACAATCATCTTCATCGTGATTTCTCCCTTCTCTTGTATTTCCTTTTAGTAAATCAGTTTTTAAATACTACAGACAGCCAAGAAGAAGCTTCTTCAGGCTGATAAATTGCCTGTACTGCAATGTCTATTATTAATAAGCATGAAATGGAAAATTATACGTTTTTTTTTTACTGTTCTTAGTGTCATTCCCAGAAGACTGCACATTTTCTTGTTTGTTCTGTGTTGTGTGAATTATGTTATCATAAATAACTTTCTTGGCAAATGTGTACTAATAACTTTTACTGCATGATTTGGTGCAATAGATAAGAAAGGCAAGAGAGCATATTACACTACTTTGTCTTCTTCCGAGATCATCTTTTTTTCATTTTCTACAGATGTCTATGTTCCCATCACAATAATTTAGATGTATTTGCTTTTCTAAGACACATAATAATTTAAAGTGTAATTATGGGCAAAATAAGAAACATATATTACCGTCACTATCATTAACACAGCAGTTTTTGTTTTTCTGGCTACCCCGTAGCAAAATTTCATTATCTGCAGATCCTGCCAGTTGATCCTTTATTTTTTCACTTCCTGCAATAGTGTGACAACTCTGTTTGTTTTACAGTGAAGTTGCACAACAACATTGTCACCCTGTGCATAGAATAGTCTTTAATAGACATGTGATTTTAAATTGAGTTAAAGAAGAGTCATGTGGCTGCTGATCAGCCAACTTTCAGTCACTGCCTCCCGCAGGGATTCCCCCCTCCCATCCTTGCTCCTCCAGCGTTGGCTGAAGCTAGAGGCCATGGAGTGAGCGTCTTCAGTTGTCAGTTAGGCAGCCAGGGTAGATCCCAACAATATTGTCAGCATCTATTTCAGCCTCAGAACGAGCTACTGCCATTTTCATTTATTAGAATAAGAAGATTTTCAGCAACTGAACTGTGCAAAAAAAAGCCTGTTGATCCTGCTAGAAATGTATTGTCCTTGTCACTACATGTAAACTGAACTGAAAGCACAAAAAATATTAACTTTCTTCTGTAAACTTCTAATCCCCATCCTCCATATATACCAGGGAACCCCAAATGGCAGACCTGCACAGTTTGTTTCGTTCAGCCCGCAGGTTGAATGAAAAAAATAGAGCAGTGCATGGGCAGCTTTAATTTGTATAAGTAAGGTAGTAAGAAAATATGTGAGGACAGTAATATGAAGGGGCACTCTGAGGGCCAGCTCACGTCAATACGGTGCATACTACTGCATACCGCTTGCACTTTTTTCAACCATGTTGCACCACAACAGACGGTATTGCAGTATCAGGCGTTGAGGTGCGGTCAAAAGCATTGCGGTCGGGAGGTGCATTTGGGGTGCCGTTCAAATTGATTGCAAAACAGTGCACTTGCCACATTGTAACACACGGTAAGTGCTTTGTGGGGTAGTGTGCGTTAATTGCACGGATGATAAACGCACCGGATTGGTGTGAATGGGCGATTTAGGGGACAACTAGTGTAAGAGGGCACTCTGATGGGGACAAATAATTATTATTTGCCCCCATCGGAGTTCCCCCTTACATTTGTTGCTCCCATCAGAGTGCCTCCTCACATTAATTACAAAAGTAAGGGAGCTCTCGGATGGGTACAGCCAATGTAATGGGGCACTTTGATGGGGACAGCCAATGTAAGGGGGCATTCTGATGGGAACAACTAATTATTAGTTGTTCCCCCATCTGAGTTCCCCCTTACTTTAAAAACATACATTAAGGGGCACTCTGATGGGGACAAGCAATGTAAGGGGGCACTCTGATGAAGATAGCTAATTATTAGTTGCCCCCATTGGAGTTCTCCCTTACATTTGTTGCATTCAGACCAGATGTGTTAGAACTGCTGTGGCTTTTTCCAGCACAGCCCCAACACTAGACAAAGCAATTTGCCTTGTTACAAATGGGCTTAGTTCGCACTACCACCACGTTGTGGTTGTGTGCGTTGAAAAACAGTACTCTATGTGGGCCGCAACCACATCACACTGCGCTGTGCCCATAGAACTTAGTGAAATGTCAATCATGACATTTCAATAAAGTTTAAACAAAAATAAAGAAAAATAAACAGTGTGATGTGCCGGGATCAGCGCATCAGCTTTCTGCCTGGGAACACACACCAGTAGCTGTGCGTTGTAGTGCAGGTGTGAATGCAACCTAAATGGCGGACCACGGTACAGACACGGGTCTGGACCCATGATTCGGACCTAGGCTTGGAAGAAATGTTGCTCACCGGACCTCCTTGAATTTTATTTCACTACCCCTGATATATAGAGTAGAATGAGCGCAGCCATTCGAGGACAGGAAGTGTGTTATTTGCAAGAGCATTAAGCCACAATAAAGGACATAAAAGCTGGAAAAATGAATGCAGACACCACATCTAAGAACTGGTAAGCTGCAATATATTAACTTTTTGTTTTTGGGTTGAGATATGCGTTACATATAACCACTGTTTACTCACTGTATCTCTGGCTTTAGTAGTTTCTCAAGCACTCACCCAAAACAAGCATTAAGATTAGAAAGTCAGAATCAAGTAAAAACTCCTCATTTGAATACGTGTTTCAGGTCAGTGACTCAGAAAGTATTGAAACCATTGGATTAGCATGGAAGCTACTGGAGGCATCAGCACTGACAGCCTCTATAGTCTCAAATTAAAGGCTTTCTTTAATTTAAAGTTGAACTGGACGGGCTGGAGAGAAATGAACCCTTGCAGTTGGCCCTTTCTGCATTACAAGGGTTAAATGTTCGATTTTTCTAGGGAGATGGGAATAAAGTAAAAAACTTACCTTATTACCCGCTCTGGCAGACTTCCTCCTCTTCATAATACTGGTTCCCGAAAGCTGCTCCCGTTTGGTGCCCGAAAGGTCACAGCTCTCCAATGTCATCACGTACAATGCAGGACCAGCGATCATGCATTGTACCTGAGGACGCCGAGGGCCCACACACATCACAGGAGGGTCTGGGAGTGGAGGTAAAAATGTATTCTATGAGTAAATTAACCTCTTTATGTTTCTTTCTGGACCAAGAAATAGTATAACACATGACCTAATTCTTCCCGTGGGCTCACAAGACACAGCATTTGTGCCCAGCTGTCTTCAGCTAAAATACTCAAACCTTACCCATATTCTGTTCTCTAGTTTCAAGTTAAGAACAGGGGGCAGGGGGGATAATTAGGCTCCTTTAGATAACCCAGAAAGTGTGCACAGGACAGCTCTGAATTTCTTACATGAGCAACAGGTAATAATTTGCAGTTATTGAACAGATATAACAAATGCTTTCAATAGTATGTTTAACAGAGCAAAAAAAGAACCGATAATAGCAGTTCTTTGTTGGGGTTTACATACACTTTAGATAATGTCAGTTGTTATATTCTCTTGCGATTGTAACAATTTCATTTCATTTACGTGAGTAAATTATGTGAGTTAATAAACCTGATGCTTGTACTGCTTGTCAGAAGAATAATGTTTGTGGAGTGGTCGACAATTTCACATAAAATTACAGCTACTAGAAACATTTAAGAATAAGAGATACAGGCACTGTTTGCATTCAGCAGATATCTGTATGTCCAGTAACACAGACAAACACTGCCTTTCCAGACACTATCATTCTCACTGCAGACAGAAGAGTCTAAACAGCCTTTATGTGTAGCAAAATTACCATTCCCCTATGCCCTATGTACAGATTTATGGGCTGTTGGTTAACGAGTCATGTGATGCCACCAAATATGTTCTTTTCTACCCCACAGACACTAAAAGATAAACAAATGTAGGATGAAATCCATAAATGTAGTTTATGGACAAATTAGTAATACTTGCACAGTGGGAAATGTTTAAATTCCAAAGGAAGTCATGTATAAATATACCTAAATGTGACTTGTGAGTCACAATGCAAAAAGACCTGATTTGACTTTAGTAAAACAAAACAAAGTGGATCTGTTTTTTTAAAACATGATTTTTATTTTTTTCAGTTGATTAAAATAAGAAAGCTAAAAATTGATTGGTTGTTTTGAGCATTGTCACTGTTTCTTGTTCAATCCTTAATACATGGAACTTTGAATAGATAGCCCTTCAGCAGGTATTACTGTAAATGGAATGAGAATGGGAATAAGCAGGCCTCTCTTTCTTCCAGTTGGCTTAACAGCAGTCAGACATCCTGCCTTGGACAAACTGTCCCCTGATCCCCGCACACACAGTTCTTTCATGGCCGGAGAATATTATTATAAAATATTATATATAAGATATACGCAGGCATTTTGTTTTTTTTCTTTTCATTGAAACATTTTAAACAGAGCATTTCTTCAAGCATCACTAAAGTTAAACAATAAATTTGTATTTGCTTTATCTTAATTTTAACAACACTCACCCTGTATCTTTTAATTTCTAGGTCCATTTAGTCCCCATAGATACCTTTAAATAGCCCTCTGTACCATCTTGTCTTGAATTGTATTGTGATTGTAATGTCTTCCTTATATTGTAAAGCGCTGCACAAACTGTTGGCGCTATATAAATCCTGTATAATAATAAATAGATAGTGAGAACCACATTCACATACATTTCCGGTATGCCTTTGTTCACATTTCATTCTGTCTTCCTAATATATCCTTTTGTAGCCACACATGCAACAGCTCAAAAACTAGTACACTGTTTTTTCACTAATCCCTCACAGCTCCACACCTCCTCCCTAATGTCCTGCCCACATCCTCACCCACCTCTCTACATTGCCAGACTCTCCTACAGCCTGGAGCCCAGCTGCATGTGACATGTGGTGCAAGGCATTGTGGGAGATGACCCAGATTGAGATTAATTGTAAGCACAAAAAACAGCAACAGTTGCTATTTAAAAGAGTCCGGGATATGCAGTGTTTTTAAAAGTATGAAAATATTTTGGAGCATAATATCAAAATCTTTTTATTTATTTCACAATGCTTGTTCTCAACACCTAATGTGATGCTGGTGGATTTAGATCTCCTTTATTGGAGGTAATTTCAGGCTTGACAGGGCTAACTATGACATGACAGGTACTTTATATGTTTGTCAGACCAATCCTTTTTTTCATAACAAGGTGCTGTTTTTCCTGTCCTAAGCACCTGGAAGAGCACCAGCCAGGACCCATGGCACTGCTCCTGGCACAACTCTTGGCTTGGCCAATAATAGGATGCATGTTTGCTTGGATCGGTCCATAGAGAGACCTTTTATGTATACTAACTCAAGGCCCCATGAAGGTTACTGGTCCTACTAAAACTGATGGCTCCATTATTGGATTGTCTACCCTTTGTAGTGCTGTAGGAATGTATAGCCGTGCAGCTACACACACGCAATCAGGACCATACATACAGGAATGAAAACATACTCTCAGCCAATCAATGGGAAAGCATAGCGGTTTTGTACATATGTATTAATTCCTTATAAGGGCTAGGACTAACACAATTAAAATTTTTTGCCTTTTTGTCAGGTAAAACACATAAAACACTATATATTAATATTGTATGTTATCCTTTTAAGCTTCAGGTAGTGTTCTATTCTCTTTCACATTTAGCTATTTCAGAGAAAGAAACCAGTTATTTACAAAACTCAATAAATTAAGCCTCACGTCTCTCTAAACTAACCAATCAGTGCTTTGGGAATCCTGTCTCATGTTTATTGGAAATACAAAGATAAAAGTTGTTCATAGAATAGAAAACATGGGTACCTTGGACCCAAAGTGACAAGAATGTACCAAGAGCAGTTGGACTGGAAGAGAAGTAACAGAGTTATAGAGGAGGACTTGGAACTTTTAGCTTGTGGGAAAAAACAACCAGCTGGCCCATATATGGTGGAGACAATTTTGTGTGGTTTAAAGTGCATCACACAAAGTGGGCTGTGGTACTGCAGTAGTTGGTGGCCATAGCAAAATGTGGGTTATTGTGACACATCTCTTTAAATATGCAGGCAAAAAAAGGGTTTCAAAAAATGATTTGTAAACAACAGATTACTTTATGAGCTGAATAAGATGGCTGATTCTCTGTGAAAATGGCCTGGACTCACTTAAATTAAATACTAAATAAAATACATAATCGTCACAAATAGTCTTTATCATTCATTTAACACGAGAGTATTTGTTAACTGGGTATTTCCCAGTTCTGTTAGTTACTCAATAACAAGATCTTGCCACCAAAAACGTCTTTCTCCATGAGTGGCACCTATAAAGAACAGACAGATATAAGCAAATTAGAACAAACTGATTACTAATTGCATTGAAGCAGACCTGTGGTCAGAAATTGACTGTCTGTCCACTGGTTGTCCATGTGGCTGCCATTTAAAAAATGTCCCCCAAGCCCCCCAAATACTTACATCTGTCATGGAGGAGGTTCCCCCAAAACCCTACACTTCAAAGTAATTTCTTGCATGTCATTATACATGTAAATACATGCCGGCAAAACATCCAAGCAGATTTTTAGGTAAGACAAATTACAAAGAACATTTATTTGTTTTGTTTATTTAAGCTAAGTACAATAAGTACATCCAGTAGGCACAGAACACTAATTTGCTGAATGATCTGTCTTCTGAACTAGTGACCATCATGTTTAAATATATTCTAAGAGCTACAATAACATTTGGAAAGGTATCAGTGAATATTTTATCATGGAATAAAACTACCTGTTGTGATGGAGTGGCTTGGCAAAGGCTGCTGCTGGACAATGTTTTATGGACACCTTACTGAAATCCTCGGGGAAAGCACTAATACGTTTCTCGGCTTCATTTCCTAACTTTGCTTTCTAGTCTGTGTTGCCACAGCAATTTCTAGAATCCAGTTCTAGCTGGCCATACCTATCACAAAGTGATTTCAGAAACCTTTCCAATATCTTTATTTGAACTGTTGAACCGTTCTATAGTTAAGTTTCAGATCTTGACCTTCAGAGCAGTTTCAATGCAGTCCACTTTGTCTGCCAATGGGCTTCATGTCTTCAGGGGTCTGCTCCAAGTCATTTTCATCAAGGGCTTCAGTAGCATTAGCTCTCGCTGACCAAGGAATTTTACAGTTAGTGCCCTTTTTGTTCCTTCCAAAGACTTTCTATAAAAACAAAATAACTAACAGCTTCAACACAGCAAGAAGCAGTAGCCTGTCCAAAACTGAAAACTGCTGCTGGATTCTTATTCTTAAGTCTAGCTTGCATATCAGTGTAGTTACTGGACCTGTTGCTTACATTTTTGTAGGACTGCCCTCTCCAGTCTTCAAAATGAATACCTTTTTTTTTTTAGAAATTCTAGCAGAGATGTAGCCAGTACCTCAGCCTTTCGAGAGCCAGTTTGCAGGAAAGTCATGAACATTTCTATCGCCTAAGTGCTCTATGTGTGGTTTGCCAAAATTCATTTAAAACTGATACAACATATCAGTTCAGAGTAAGAACTTTTAAAGATGATTTCAAGCAAATATTGCTTCCCAAGGGGTGACTGGTGAGGAAGCCTGTCATCATCCACTCGGCCAATCAGCGGGAGAAGAGGTCAGAATGGAGCAGCTGACTAGGCTGTGACACGGAGTGGCTGAAGCCGACGGAGAAGACGACACAGCAGGTTAGTACTGCAGCATCATATATACCAAAAAGATAAACCAGCTAACAAGAGTGGCTGGTTTAAAAAGGGTTAACAGAGGATCGGGACAAGTATTCCAATTACAAAAAGAGTTTATTAGATAAAATATCAGTTTTGGACATAAACATCATATCACTAACTGGTTTTAAAAAAAACAAAAAAGCATGACATACAATTATAAATCTTCATGTATGCAGATCTGTTTGTAAAATGTGCTCTCATTCATATATGCTAATCAGCTGAAACCATGTGGGAAAGAAAATGATTTTTTAAGAAGGTGCTACTATGTAACTTCCTTGTTTCTCCCACTGGAGATTAATACGTGTATTTCAGATACCAGCGGACACCAAAGGATAATACGTTATATGAAACGTATTATCCTTTGGTTTCAGCTGATTAGCATATATGAATGAGAGCACATTATACAAACAGATCACTGTATTTTCCGCTCAGTGTGAATGGGGCCTAAAACTGCAGTATTTCTTATTATATGGCTGAATCTAAGGGTTGCTAGACGTATCATTGCATATTTCAGTAGGAGTGTTTGATCTTTCAGTAAAATGGTTTCTTCCACCTGTTTGATGTTTGGTGGAGTTCTAGTATTTTCAGCAGTTTCTCTGTTTATTCTGTGCATACAGAATATAATCAACCAAAAAGCTCACAATTAGTCACTCTTATTAATAATATAGTCTGGATTGAACATTTCTGTGGTCTCTGAAGGCATCCAGGAGTGCAATCTACACCTTCAGTAGGTGCACTGCGCTTCCATTTTATTTTTATCTTTAGAAGATCATGTCTTCTGTCAGAATCAGGATAGCTGTGAATTTTTTTTTTTTTTTTTTTAGCTCAGACCTGTAGTATGTGTTCAAATGGTAATTACCTTGAGTCTGACAGAGTGATTCCCTTATTTCCGCTTTCTTAAAGCCATAACAATTTGTCAGCAGAATTGCAAGTACAAATGTGCATATCATTATAGAACACAGTGTACTATATAAAGCTGTAACCACTGAAGCTTCACACTATAAAGACAAGTGAAGATTCAGTATGAACTTTATCAAATTAGTCCTTCTGATATTATCCTAAAGTATTTATTTTTAAAGGAAAGCAATACAGTGAAATACTTAAGTACTGAAGTATGGGAGATGTTATTGCAAATATTAAAAAAAATGCCTGGTTTGCCGGCTAAGACTACCCCTTTTTATATCATATTAAACCCTTCTTGCCTTATATCCTGGTTCTCTAACACATTACCAATTATATACACTGGAGCTAAGGAAACAGCAGAAATTTGCATAGTCTCCAGTGAGGCATTGGCTTTTATTTTCTAAGCAAACATAAAAAAAAACTAACTATGATTTGACCGGCTAACATAGCACCTCCTTTTTTATTTACTCCTTTATAACAAAACCATAAGCCATATAACCACAGCAATTTGGTGACTATAAGAGCAGGCATTATTCTATTGAAATGAATAATTATCATATCAAGTAGTAAATGTCCTTGTGCCCTTTTGTGAATGAACGCGGAAAGGAGAAACAACTATCAAACACGAGTCCTGCTATTACTGTCTGACCTGCATTTTAATATTCAGCAACAATTATACGGTCTTTTCCCTTTTTAAAAACAAGATTTTATTTGACTTTTTGCTATTCCCAGTCGATGGCATTGACAGAAATTAGTAAGATAAGATTACTACAACAGCAAACATAAGAATAATTAAGGAGTGATAAACAACACGTTCAGACATAATTTATTGATATATGAGAAGCTATCTTTGAAAGGTAATTAATTTTTATGGGATAATTTACCCTTGAAATCTAGATAAACCTTGTGCTTTCATGAAAAGGTGCAGCGTGTGAACCCTGAATGACTAATGCCATACATTACTGTGAGGGTTTACAGGGCTTTCAGTTTATAGTCCATAATACTCAATCCAATCTGGAGATGAATTGCTAACACTAGCTTACTTAATACAGAGCTTGGCATATGTATTTTACACTTCCTTAGCTGACTTGCTGTTTATTTTAAATGTATTCATGTAAACTGCCAACAAGTAAGGGTGGGCAAAATCCTCATTGCTGGATAATAATAGAAGTTAGTCAGCTCATTTGATGTTTTAAAAGGATCCTGGTTATTCAGAGGAGCAACATGCCCATGACATATCAATTAAAATCCCTCCAGCTATATAAAGCAATGTTTATATCATATTTACCTTTTGAAGATGTGAAACATTTTTGTCCAGTGACATCAGTACAGTATTGTACTGTATATATAAAGTAATGGTTCAGATGTGCCATATGGGTACCTGATGACTGTTTGCAATATACATTTCTGTTTATGACAATGCACAGCACTGATGGTTAGCAATTGCAATTGGTATGTAAATATACAGCTGAAACATATGTTGATATAGTCAAATTAAGATATGTGCAATGTTGTTTTTCACTCCTTGTGTTTTATTTAATTCTTAACCCAATACTATAGTAACCATTAGTTCTGGTTCTTATTTTTTTTATGTACTCTACTTACATACTAAAAATATAAAAAAATATATATTTCAAAAGATTTTACAATCTAGATCATTGGTTGCCAACCTGGGGTAAGTGTACTCCCAGGGGTACAGGGCAGGTACATGGAAAAAATAATTCAGTAATGGCGCCACCCAGCGATCCAACGTCATTGATTGCTAGGATGCAGGTGCCAAAGCTGCACAGTGTCATGCCTTTTTATGCTACAGATTTCCTGAACACACAGTATGTTTGGTTGTTAAGGTGCTGTCAGCCAGATGGCCCCGCACCATGGAAATGCATGGTGGTAATCCATTGTGGACGGCATCAGTGTCACTTTTGGGAACTCTTCACTTCTTCTTTTGCTGTCTGTGACACTGCCCACCTGCTTTTCTCCCTGTCCCAGCCATCCTCTCTGTTCTCCCTGCATGCTGTGCTGTCTACTCCCTGCAGAGAGCAGAGCACTGTGCACCCATTAGGCACAGGCTCCCTATCGGAGAGAGCAGCACAAAACAAAATGGTGCAGACATGGCTATTAGCCTTCCTGTTAGTAAGTAAGTGAGCTACAGCAGACAATGCCCGTAAGCTCAAAAAGTAAACAAAGTGTACAGAAGCTACAAAATCAGGAGAGTGCAGGGGAGGAAGAGGATGAGACACACTCTAAGAGGAGTGAGTGAAAGGCACACAGGCTGCAGGTTACAACAGTGAGAGGGAATGGGGCTTAGCAATACTGCTGCACTCCAATACTGACCAGCACAGATGCCACTGTCCTTCAGCCCATTAAAAACTGGTGCAGCAGCATTACCCTTGACACCAACTCCATCCTTTGTCCTTGGGGTGGGGGTACAAATTATTAAAATGGACTGCCACAAGTGAAAAAAAAAGTTGTGAACCACTGATTTAGACAATAATGATATAATTTGTTTATCATATGCTGAGGAACTGCACAGGACTGAATGGAAGAAGAAGAGGCACCCACCTCAGCAACTGTAGCAGGGATGGAGACTCAATCTGTGGGGCTGGGCTGTTATTTCGACAGCTATATTCCACTCTGTATATCGGCAGCATTCACAGCAAACCCTGTATGAATAAAGCCTGCCTGCCACCATTGATCCTGTGTATTCTGATTAGTGTTTAGATGCAAATCAGAGAATTATCCATTGATCTGCATATAATGACATTTAGAAATCCCACAAAAAAACTCTGGGCAAAACATTTATTAACCCTTGCAGTGGAGCTACCCCTGCACTGCATGGCATAACTGCTTGTTTTTGTCCATGTGATAAAAATAAAGTTATACTCGCCTGAACCGCGGAGCTGCCTTGCTTTTAGACCAGTCCTTTCAGCCTCTCTCCCCCTCCACTGCAGTGGTCTAAGGTCTTATAAATCATCACATTCTATACAATGAGGGGAATTTATCAAACCTGGAGCAGACAAAATCTGGAGCAGTTGCCCTTGAAACCAATCGGCTTCTCTCTTCAGTTTGTTTAGTTAAGATTTGAAAATGAAAAGAGAAGCTGATTGGTTGCCATGAACAGCTGCTCCAGATGTTGTTTGCTCCAGCTATGATAAATTCAGCCCATTGTGTATAAACGTGAGGACGCTGAGGAACATTCAATGCTGTAGCGTAGGAGACCGAAGAAGCAGGGAGCCAGCTCAGCAGTGGGGGTGAGTATAACTTTTTTTAGCACCTAGACAAAAACGAGCTGTTAACTCTTGCAGTGTGGGGGTAGTCCCACTACATGGGTTAATAAATGTTTTGCCTGGAGAAAACCCTTTGTTTCATTTGTAAATAACCTCACAACTCAACTGCCACTTCCTCCAAGTTAAGGGAGGGCACACTTAAGTTCAGGAGGATCTTTTCCTGGCGTTGATAATGACATCAGCTATATCAGTCACGAAGCTCTGAGCAGAATCTTATACTCTGTTCCCTGGATTAAGATGTTGAGTCATGCCATGCCATTATTTAGGAGCTCTTGGTAAAATGACTCAGTTGGCTTCCTAAAAAATAGATCTGAAGCAGAAGATTTTTTTACCTTCTTTTTTTTTTATCAATATGTGCCATTTATATATTTATTCTTGATGCAAACAGAAGGTGCAGAAATGTTTCAAAATAATCTGCTTGGCCACACGTAGAAATTATTTATTACCTCTATATACAGATGCATCATTTTCACTCAAGTTCTTGTCAACAACACTTTGAAATGCCTTTCTGTTGGGGGTCTTCCACATATTAGAGCATCATTTTCGATAATTGATTTGAAAATGGTGTTACATTTAAAAATACTAGTATTAGCAACAACAACTACAACAGTCATCTAATGCAGTAGGGTTTTTTTTAACTGTTGTGATAAATATGCAGACAGACATGTAGCATTACACTAAGATCAATATATTGGGAGGGATATAAACCAAGGTGTATGTGAAATATGAGAGTTCTAATTGAGCTCCAAGTTACACATCAAGCACACCCTCTCTCGTAGTTTACAATGCAATGCTGGTACTTAACTAACCTATAGGCAAGTGTCTGCATTGCATTGAGAGATTTTTTTTTTTGGGGGGGGGGGTCCTAATGCTGATTTAATGGTAAATCAGAATTTGCATGTGGGACTCCTAGTGCAGAAAGGAAAGTAATAGAAGTATGGTAGTGGTATAAACAGGCACTTTGTGGTGCATGCAATAACACAATTATTCTTATTGATCTCTAATAGGTTTTGTGTCTGTTAATGAAACGGCTAATTTAGGCTAAATGGTTGCAGGACTCACACTAATAAGCATTACTACCCAATCAGATAGTTCTTCAACTGGACAGTACATTGTGTACTCTTCAAATATGGCCACAAACAGGTAGATAACTGAAGACGTGAAGTGGATAATAAGCCATTTACCTAAAACTAGCCTTATTGTATCTTATATTCTGGCCAACAGACTACAGTTGCACACCTATAATGAAATACTTCTTCCCTTCTATGTGAAAGGTTGGAAGAATCAACAACTATCAGATGAAATCATAAAACATTTGCATGACTTCACTTGTACTTCTGCAGGTTCGAAGTGCTTGTTATCACCGGTAGGGTAGCCCTTTATGGCTCGGCCTCGTTAAAGTGCAGTATTGGGTCATTAAATTGGGGTGGTACCAGGTCATTTATGGCTATTCTGGAGTTATTTGGTTTATTTTAGAGGGCAATATTATCAGGAGATATTGGTGGTAGTCAAGGTATGAAATTTGGTACTTCATATCTCTTGCACCATATGGCTAGCCGTTTTCTAAACACAATACGTATGCTGAAGCTGGCAAGGTGCTGTACAAGCCTATTAAAACCTTTATGGATAGTTCCAATTGAAAAGAAACCTAGCAAATTAGAAAGACTATAGGGAGAATATGAGATGTATTAATTGCTGCAGTCTGTACTTTCCACTCAGACTATCTCATTTTCATGTTCTCATCCTGCTGAAGAGATGTGAAAGCTTGATGCTTTTTACTCTATCACCACCCTGACTGCTCACGTTAATTCAGGCTTATAGCACAGTTTCCTAACCATCCTTTATTGGGAATGAATAGCTTTAGGAGCTTATTTGATGTGGAAACTGCATCATGGAACAGATGCAGAATCCTAAAAAAGACAATCTTCCTGAATCACCCTGGAAATTTGTAACAGTATATGGATTGCTCTACTTTTACCTTCTGACAAAAACATACCAGACTGTTCATTTTAAAGAGGTTGAAATATATCTTGTGAAATATGAAGGACAGAACTGACTTAACATTCGGCAAAGATGGATTAGTCATCATGTAAGTACATTCCTTATAAGCCTGAGTAAAAATACTTCTTGAATTGTAGCAAATTAGGATGTGATCTTTGCTATTACACGATGTCAGTTTTAGAGGCATGTTTAAGAAAGCTTTAGCTGTAGTGTATGTATTTTGCGTTTTCCAATTTTACAGTCATGTCAAATATCCTCATGTATTTCTGTGAAAATCAATGTTCTGTTGGTTCCAGAATGCAATGGTTATTCTTAAAAAAAGGAGCAACTTGTACTTTGTTGGATTTGCTTAGTTTCTGTTAGAAGATGATTCCTGTTTAGACTGATCAGTATCATTGAGTAAATGTATATTTTCTATATATTTTGGATTCTACGGGTGAAACCTGTTTAGTGATCCTTTGCTCTGTAAGGAAATAAAAACCAGGTAGCTTCTTTGAACAAGATACTTGCCATCCCTTTTGTTGTCATTAGGTGTTAGGTTAGAACAGTTCATGAACTGGATCATGCAGAAATTGTTCTTTTGCCTTCCAGTTGAACCAACCGTATACTTTCCTTGTTAGGCTTCATGTTGAGGACCAGCTATCTGCACTAGCCACAGGGGTGTCCCAAGGCCGCGTGTCACCTGGAGCAGAGACCGGGTGACACCCCGCCATGTCGTAATTGTGTGCGCGTGTGACGTCATCGCGTATGCGCGGCCTTCTGATTGGATGACGGTCGCCGGTGGAGAGAGGAGGGGCCGTTCACACGGCGGGATGAGGTATGCGGCCGGGTCCCTTCCTCTTTCATGACACTGTCGGGCTCTCGGTCCATGACCGAGTGTTCGACTTTTTAGAGGGGGTGACACCAAAATGACTGGCAGTCAATATATATAATATTTGTGTTCAACTGTTCTCTTAAGTATCTGCTCATTATAAATATCTGTGTGAATTTATATGAAGATGAAATAATGACAATATGATTGAACATATGCCTATGTTTCTTGTGTGGAATTGTGAACACTAAAGACATACGACTGAAAGTGATCTTTATATAAAAAATTGTTTCAATAGTGTAAAACAAAATGTATTTCTAAAATCAGCATTATTGTTTGAGTGACAAGAAACACACAAAAATACAGATAATTTAAGTAATTTTATAAAATTCCCTTGCGGTGGGGCTATCCTTACACTGCAAGGGTTAAGTGCTCGTTTTTCTCTAGGGGAAAGAATAAAGCAGAGATACTCACCTGATTCCCAGTCCTGTGGGAATCAGCACTCATCTATTTCCCCCTCCGCTCCGGCTATAGAATGTACTTTGGTGTCCTCATGTCTAATGCAAGTCAGTGGACCTGCATTAGAAGTGATGACATCAGTGGTCCTTAGAACGTTGGAGCCCAGGGAAGAAGAGGCTGCAGGAACTAGTCTGCCAGCTCGTATGGGTCAAGGATCTTCTTTATTGCATCCCCTAGAGAAAAACAAGCACTTAGCCCTTGCAGTGTGGGGATAGCCCCAGTGCAAGAGAAAGATTTTAAAATTCCTTTTTAATACAAAAACCCCATATACCGATGACACTCACATCCATAAACCGGATCTGCCGGTCACCAAAGCTGTGGTGACCGGTGGGTCACGTTTATGGATGTGAGTGTCATCAGTATATGGATTCTTTCATGTCAATGGTTGGTGTTGGTCGTTAGACACCAGTGTTGTACATGTACAGATGTGCTTCCTAATTGTGGGTATTTGTAATCCTTTTTATTATATAATATTTAATAAACATAATGTACTTCATGAGGAGGGGGCCGTGCTCTTTGTGTTTATTTTGTATATTCGTAAGGATTTTCCTGCCAGATTTGACTGACTGCCTCCCTCGTAGCAAGAAAGTGGAGTAGAAGAAAGCCTTGATGCATCACTAGCGCTGACTTGTGTGATATTTGCTATTCACTAAGGCTCCATTCAATTCAGCTATGTTGTCCTATATTGTTCATTTCTCCAAACTCTTCACCCTTTAGGCCTCATTCACACATGAATCGGCTCCATGCTGCGTGCTGGGCCGTACCAAGTAGCTGCCGGGAAGGACAGGTGCTGCGTGTGATTAGAACGCAGCCCCCGTCCTTCTCTATGGGGCTACGCGGCCGTACGCCCCCCTACGCTCACCTCATTTGCAGGTCCGTTTTTAATTAGATTTTAGAATTTGTACAAGTGCTTCTTAGTAGGGCTGCTGGCTTATGCCACATAATTATGTCCTGTACAAATTCCCTTTTGAGAGACAGCAAGGAGTATAGTTAGGAATATTAGGCATGGATAAGCTTTATAACTAATGTTCACAGAACACCAAATTACTAGCAACCAGACGAAGGTGGTACACAACTGCCTGCTTGAGAAACAAAAGCAGGGACTGGGTCTTTTGTATGCATGTTATTTTATGACAGGTAACCTTGACCCTAAAACAACTCACACTTAACCCCCTTAAACCTGACTCTGGCACAAGCCTGGTTATATATTGTTTGAATATCAACCTAGATATTAACCATGGGCAGCCTTACCAACATCACCCAGCTTAACCTCCCTGGTGGTATGATTATGCAGGACTTTTGCATGCCAAAGCTGTACATTGTTTTTCATGGAAATTTGTTGTTTTATATTGTAGGCCTGTAATTCTTAGTAAATCTTAGGAATAACTCACCTAAATCTGTCCAAAACAAGAGTCTAGTAGACATCCCGGATATAAGTTTATTCTACCTGGTCTAAAACCGCTTTTGACCTAAAGAGACGCTTTGGATGCCATGGACGTTCTCAAGTTTCCAGGCAGAAAGAACAGTAAAAGTGCAGACAGGACACTGGACAAAGCTCTAGGGACAAAATTGAAGTAAAATGATTTGATACAGTAATGTAATAATAGCAGATTACATTGTATTGTGTGTATTCTGTGTATATTGCATGTTTTCACTTTTAAATTTCCCGCCGGCTCCGCCCCCCGCTGTGACGCCGAAAACGAAACTGAAAGCCGAATGCCGGCATTGGCCGGCCGCGTACAGCAGAGGACACTACGGGCTCGCAGGGACATGGTAAGTGACACTTTTGTGCAATCCCGAGTGTGGCTCGGGGTTACCGCTTATGGTGCTGAAAATTAACCCAGAGCCACACTCGGGACTACCGCCAGGGAGGTTAACAAAATTCTATTGAAAAATCAAAGCAGCCGCATACAGTTGGGAAAATTGACAAATGAACAGTGACTGCGGCCAATCAACTGTAGTCACCGTTCGGGTAGTCTGATATCTGCAGGTGCTGGCTGTCAGAATACAATAGCCAGCAGGGAAGAGTCCTCCATCCATGCTTTTTAGTGTGGATGGTGGGATTAGTTGTTTCTGTCTATAAGACTATACGCGTATGGCTAACTTAACTCTAAGTGAAGCACTTTAAGTCATACTTACCTTGTCCTTGCTGAAACCACCCAGATTATGCCTAACAAATCAGTGCTAAGATGCCAGCATCAATCCCTGATTTATTAGAATGTTTTGCATCGCTTTTAAATTAATGTATTTGTTTCCTTTTTAAGTTAAAAAAGAGGGCTATGTAAAAAATTGCCCATGTGAAAAGCTCAGTAATCCTTACATGTCCGTCCAGAAATACTGCCACTGCATGCTGTAAATTAGCATCTTGGAAAAAGACCACAATGATCTGTTATACAACTGTGTTTTATCCCATTGTGCTTTAAGCATATGTAATTGTTTGGTCCCTCTGGTGCCGAAGTACAAATTAAATTTCATAACGTCATAAAATATGCATAGGGGCATTTCAGAGTTTGGCTTTTCATGCAAGTGGCAATGCTGTCTCCAGGAAGACATTTTTCAGTGTGTCAAAAGTTGCCAGAGACAGTCTCTTGGGAATCTGTAGCACTGCGTAACAGTGTTTTATTATAATTATTTCCTTTTTTGTATTTATCCAGAAAATATAATACATTTGCAAAATAAAGCTGTAAATCATCACAATATTGAGGTCATGACTTGTAAAGAACATCGCGTTACAGTATTTTAAATGGAGGTACATGTTACTGTCTTTGTCTCTTGACAGGCAGTTTTTGCCTTTTATGAGCAATATAAAGCTGTTTGCTTACTGTTGCTGAGTTTGTAGCTAGGCAACCTGGGCTCTAATTGGCAAATGCTTGACTCAGATTTGATTAAACTTATTTAGAAACATATGTGGCTGACTTTGTCCTATATTATCTTAATGTTACCGGTCTGATTTCTTTTCACTAGAGCATTTTAAGTTCATTTGCTTGATAATTATTTGTTTGACATACTCTGTATACTTTGTTCAACTTCAAATATCATTAAAATTAAGATTTTGTGAGAATATTGTGTCTTTTCCTTTGTATGCTTCTGTAAAAGTTTGTTTTTAGAATTGGCACTGATTTGCTGTGTCTATGACACAGGTACTTATCGCATTAGTTTTGTTGTCACGTGTAAATATGGACCTATAGTAGATCAAGCTATGCATCTTAAATATGAAGATATAGGGCTGCATATAGACACTACTTGCACATGACAACATGTATTAGCTCCTTTGGTGCACAGTTAGTTTTTGTTATTGAATAGCTCCAGAAGAGATCTCAGCTCCAGAGGAGCTTACAGTCATGTTCAGAAAGCCAGAACTGCAAGGTTGCAGTTCTAATCATTGGGCCACCTAATTATAATAGAACATTTGTTTTTTTTCTGAAGGACATTGATTATATCAACCCTAAAGAAAGCTTACTGATATGATTTGGCACCAAACGCACTGCGGAAATGCATCAGAGCAAAAGCACAGTTTAGTCATTCTCAGCACTCACGTCTCAGTGCTAGTATCTTTTAGAGCAGAGTTGTGAGGATTCAGCATGGCTGCTCCTTTTGTACAGGACAAGATAAGAGTACAGAGCAAGAGCTTACTTCATTGTCTGTGAAGGTTTTCATGTATCCAGGTCATGCTATAACTAGTAGTTAGTCACATTCAGCTGGACGTGTTGTTTTAATGTTGAAGACATTTTCCTACACTTCATCAGTTCAAATGAGTGTCAGAAACATACCCGCCAAGGTCACATGGAGTCTCTGTTTCAGAAATGTTAACACCCCAATATGTTTTTGGACAATCAGCATCTGTCTTGACATATTTCATGGCACTATGGTGATTGGATTAGGGTGATTGAGTTACCTGTGGAGCTATAAATGCTGGGGTATGTCCCTGACACTCATTTTAACAGATGAAGCTTGCATAGTTGGTAAAACGTCTTTAACTTTACAGAAAATGTCCTGTTGAATGTGGTTTAATTCACCGTTAGGGCTCAATGTACGCAATATGTTTGGTTAGTGTTATGGGTAGGGATAAATTGAGTTTTTAGCCAGTTTACCTGATTTGCAAATCAATTGGCTCACCAGTACCCTTTACGCTGTTGCTTAAAATTATTGGGGTTTTTTTGCCTTAGAACACGTGGAAACACTGTTTTGCCAAGGAATAATATATAGAGATTGGGTGAGTGGCTATACATGGGCATAAAATTATGACAGTGGTTTTAGGATCATTTGTATTGTGATTTGAAAACTGATGTAAAATCCTCAGAATACATTTCTTTAATAAATATGGACACTAAAATTCTTGCACGGATTCTTGTCACTGCTTAAAATAACTATTTTAGAAAATAATCCATCCTGATCAATCCAAATGTATGATTGGGAAAGGTACTGACATTAATATCTGTACTGATAACATAACCATAGACTGAGAAAAGCCTTTTTTTCAGTGTAATGGACATTTTTATGTAGAGAGCTAAGGTAAAAATAAATGAAAATGTTTGACTTCTATTGACTTCTATTGACTCTTGACATAGAACCCATGACCATGAGGCTCTGGGAATCCTGACATTTTATGGGTTTAGCAATGGGGGTAGGTTAATGGACAGAATCTTTATATACACACTAATGATATCCTTTTCTACTTTAAACAAACCAACTCTTCCCTTCAGCATGCACTCAAACTGATTAAGAGGCTTGGTGACTGCTCACAACTATGGATCAAGTGAGGGAACTCCCTTAGAATCATTAAGAATCGCTAAGCATTGTTGTTTCGATATAAGTTGACAAGACATGACTACATAAAATAGTTTATAATAAATAGTCTTGAAGGAGACATAGTTTTAGCTTTTTTGATTTTTATTATAGTTTTTCTGTTATATGTCTATATTGTTTAACCTAGATTTTGGTCCGTTGTAGTCAAAAAGTATTCTCTTGTGTTTGGTGGTATGATTATATAATAAGGACTTTGGCCGTGTGGTGGAGTTGTAGGCTGCATATTTGTGTTTTTTCTTCGTTTTTACAAGGAGTTGAATTGAAATAACACTGCAGTGCAACACGTTACCTTCTCTCTCTAAGAACATGATTATACACTACAATGTATCAAGAAACTCTTAGTAGCTAAATGTATATTTTTAAATTAACATACGTTAATTGAAAGTAAATATATATGGACATTTAAAATATTTTTTATTTTATGGCATGTAGATTAGTAGACATTGCATAAACAATAATAACATCTATATTTGACTGTATGCAGTGTTTACATTGTAACCTCATCTCATTAGACATCACTCAAATCAATATAAAATGTGTGAAAATAGTAGCATACCACCAAAAGAATTGTAAAGTTGACCTGTGAATAATAAATGCTTTGTACTAGTTCAACTATCAACATTATTAAATTGTGCTGTATGTATTAGTAAGAAAGCCATGTTAAGTAAACATTGCAGCATCAAACTGTAAGGTAGAGGTGTGCTGTTATCTGTTATGGAATACAGTTGATGCTGAAATGTCCAGGGTTAATAGGTCAATAGCATTCATTGTATCCACTTATATTAACACACAGATCTTTTTGCTGTGATATTATAGTAATTTAGTTTAGCCAAAATGTATTTTGAAGAAGTGATACTTATTATCTTTTGTAATTCTCATATTTTTGTATATTATTCTATATATTTACAGTGGAACGTGTATGTGTAAACTATGTAACCTTCAATAAGATTATGAATTTAGTTTAGTCAGGCTTGTGATTCAAAAATAGCAAAAAGTTTACCTGCACACTCACAAGCCAGCATGCAAAAAAACTTGTCTCACAGCTAAGGTTAAAAACAGAGGTTTAGATACACGTGTATCTCACAGAATAGGTTAAAAACAGAGGTTTAGATACACGTGTATCTCACAACTAAGGTTAAAAACAGAGGTTTAGATACACGTGTATCTAAACCTCTGTTTTTAACCTTAGCTGTGAGACAAGTTTTTTTGCATGCTGGCTTGTGAGTGTGCTGGGATACACGTGTATCTAAACCTCTGTTTTTAACCTTAGCTGTGAGACAAGCTTTTTTGCATGCTGGCTTGTGAGTGTGCTGGGAAACTTTTTGCTATTACAGTTTAAAGCCCATTCTGTGTGTACCTTGCTGTAAAGCTGGTAACAAATTGATGAGTGCGTTTGCCATTTGTTTTGCTAGTCTTGTGATTCAGGCGCCATGTCAATCTTTATTGACTGAGCCCTCTTATCTTTACTGTAGTTAGGCAGTAGAGTCTGCCAAGGGATTGGATAGTTAAAGAGAAGCAACAAACTAGAAAGGTCATCCTCTAAGCAAGCTTCTAGTGTTATATTATTAGAAGTAGGGATGCACCGATACCGATACTAGTATCGATATCAGTGCCGATTCCGAGTATTTGGGCTCGTACTCGCCCAAATGCTCCGATGCCTAGCACGAGTACTTCTGGTATCAGGAAGCCGGGCAGCGCGTCATTACACGCTGCCCGGTTTCGCGATTGACCGGAAAACGGCTCCATGCTCTCTCGTCACTTATGATGAGAGAACATGGAGCCGACTTCCCGGCCAATCAGGAAGCCGGGCTGGCTTCCTGATTGGTCGGGAAGCTGGCCACGTGAGGTAAGGTTACCTTACCTTAGTATGTGCAGCCTGTCACCCCCGGGGCCTCTCCAGCGAGAATGCGGCCTTCGTCCGGTACCCAGCCGGAGCCGTCCAATCAGTAAGCCGGCCGCGCCGTCTAATGACGTGACGCCCTGCTTTCTGATTGGCCGGGAAGCTGACCAATCATCTCATGACAATAGAGCATGGAGCCGGCCTCCCAGCCAATCAGAAAGCAGGGCGTCGCGTCATTACACGGCGCCCGGCTTCCTGATTGACCGGCCAGACGGCTCCGGCTGGGTACCGGACGAAGGCCGCGTTCTGGCTGGAGAGGCCCCGGGGGTGACAGGCTGCACATACTAAGGTAAGAGGGGACTCTTTTGTTCATCGGGAAGCCAGGTGGCGAGTCATTACACGCCACCTGGCTTCCTGAATGGGACTTCCGTTACTTGCTAATTGGTATCGGCGAGTAACGAAAAAACATTATCGCTACTCGTACTCGGTACCAAAATACCGGTATCGATGCATCCCTAATTAGAAGTGTAGATTGTAGCAAGCCTGTCTGGCTTACTGTGCTACCCCTTTATCTTCCAGACTGTGTTCAGCTGTCAGGAGATTACAGGAAGCTGTTACACATATAGCATAAGCTACTATTTAAAAATGATTTATACTTTTTTTAATGAACAACTAACTGAATTAAAGAGGGTTTATTCATACCAGCCTACATTTTTTTCATTTAATGAAATGGAAGATATTAGAAGTTATGGAATCCTTTCACATAATGACATATGGCTGCAGACCACTTTCATGTATAATAACCATGGATAGCTCAAGTGATTTCATCATATCTTCTCTTATTAAATGACAAATTGGAATTATATAAAACCGCCAGTGTGACAACAGGGTCTTGCTGTACAAAGCTTGTATTCTGCACTTGGAAGGAAGCAAGAAACATAACCAATGACATATACATTGGGGAGATGATGGATTTGCTTACTAAATGAGATTTCAGATGCACACCTTTTTATCAAACAGGTGTTTGGCAACCACATAACTACCTAGTTGAAATACATGCTTATCGTATGGCTACTAATATAAATATTTTAAGGGTTGTTGTTCATGTTTTGTTTGTAACGTCTAATATGGGTTTTTACAGGGCGGCTCAGAAATTAAATTTGTCCTCCAAAAAGAAGAAGCAGAGGACAACGCCTTCATTAGTGTCCGAACCTCCACTTTTCCCAACCAATTTCTGTGGCATTCTGCAGACTTGTCCTCCACCTGCACCACCATGTCTGCTAAGAGCAGTCAACAAAGTAAAAGATACTCCTGGATTAGGGAAGGTAAGAATGAATCACCTTTTACATTATTAAGCTGAAGTGTACTACTATATTACATTCTATGTAGTTACCATTTACCATGTCAGTTGAAGCTCTGACTGTTTTATTTGCTGTTTTGATGAGGGAGAAAAATACAGCCTGAGAATGGAAAATAGCAGATTATTATGAAATATGACGGTAACTATAACTATATCTAGTATAAAATGACTAGAGTTATATTAAGTTTTCTGTTACTGGGAAAGGTGGGTAGAATTGGAAACAATATAGTATAAGAATAGCATCTCTACCTATGGGCTGTTATTTAAAAGTGGGTCAAATGTCGGAAAGTTGCTTCTACAAGTAGTGATTGCGTTATAACTTAGGGTGTATTTTTTATTTTTTTTGTAATGCATGGATGATTTAAAGGGACATTTTTCTAACCTGGCTGTTTTGGTATTAAAACCAAAAATCAGACTAAGCAGCTAGAATTGCAAATGTTATTGTACAATTACTACATTCCAGTAAGTATGCTGGAGTTTGCTGGAGTTGATTTACTAAAGGAGTAAAAAAGTATTCCATATTTATTAACCTGTGTTAATTTTGAATACCCAATCATATACAGAGGATTTAAAAAAAAGAAAATAGGTATTTCTCTTGCATGTGACCAGATAATTGAAATTAAAGTAGCTTAAGTGAATATAATAAACCCTTCCTTAGTCAGCCCTGCTGTGTTATTGCTTCCACCCCTTGAGTACTTTGTGTTTGGTTTGGACATTGACATGTATGGTGTTTTTAAAAATTGATCATATGCTTTTGTTGAAAAATCTGATAAATATTTATCTGTCATCTGTTTAAGTCATAAGCTCAGCAAGCCAGATCTATTGATATGTTGACAGCTTAAAAGAGAACTATGAGGTAAGTGTTTTTCCCCATAGTTCTCTTTAGGGTCACAGGAGGACATATACTAACCTCCTCCCGTGACCCAAAGCTCAGTATATAGGGGGCTATTGCCCGCGATATACTGAGAGCGCCGCAGCGGGGACACAGAACACATTTTGGTTCTCATGTTCTATCTATTGTTTGCACTCTTTTTTTTTTTTTACAGTTCTGATCTTTATTCTGTTAACAGGGTAGTGGTGAGTTAAAACTGCATGTAATGTTTTTTACCTTCAGGATTGTTAGTGAGACGGATTTCTCAATTTAAGGTTTTAACAGACGAGCTTAATGCATCACCATAAAAGATATTCTCACGGTGACTAATGATCCACTGCACAATATTGATTACAACACACAGCTGTATTTTTTCACTCCACTTTTTTGTTTTATTGCCATATGCTTTGTATTCTTATTTCATGGCTGCATTCTTTTTTATGGCTTCAGATCATCAAGCCATTGAAAATGGTTTTCCATGCTGCACTCAATTGATTTTTAGGGAACCTCACAGAGGCACAGGCTCAGGTGCAGCTGATTCCCACTCAATTATTCTAGCCAATTATCTCCAACCTTTATTCAGACAGCTTTGCCCTGCCATGCATAACATTTGTTAAAGGATGCCACCACACTAGCCATGTGATGGAATGAAACAGCTATATGGGACTAAATGACAGGTTATATTTTCAGCGCTGGGAACCTGGCATAACTGAGAAATAAATGTAAACGATCACAACAGGCAACCCCAGCTACCACTTATCACCACTTATACCTATGATATACTATGCTTATAATCATCCTAACAGTTAACCTCTCCCCGCAAACCTGAACAGATAACCTACCCCTGGAATTAACCTTAAACAACTAACCCAACTTACTTTGTATGCTAAAGGTATTAGCAACAAAACAGTACCGAGTTGAACAGCACATTTGCCTAAATCTTCTGATATGCCATGATTTTGTGTTGCAAAGCCAAGACAATTCTAATTAAGACGTTGGAATTCCAGTCATGTGAAAAGTGTTGTTCATTTTCTTTTCCTCTGGCATTAGGCTATAGGTCAGTGGTGGCGAACCTTTTTGAACCCGAGTGCCCAAACTGCGACGCAAACTCAATTTATTTACCTCAAAGTGCCAGCGCTGAAAATAAGTTTAGTACTGTATTGCAGTTCGGGCGCTCGGGTTTAAGAAACGTTCAACATCACTGCCTTAGGATACAACTCACACCAAGCGGCATACCTTACAAGCGGGGCTGGGATAGCGCGACTGTTCGGGGCGACTGTTCAGCAAAGATCGCGCGACCATCACCGTCGGGCTGCATTCAAAAATAGAAAAATCGTGGGGAAAAAGGGTCCTGCTACAGCGACGAGTGACCGGCGACATGGAGCTGTACATTAGAACAGCTCCGTTGAATAACATTGGCCGGGAAGGTTGTTTTGCTCTCAGGAGGGGAGGGGGAAAGGCTGTGTGGCTCTCAAGGGGGATCAGAACGTCCCAAAACGCCTCTGTAGTCGGGCCGGTCACAATCAGGCAGCGGCGGTGACCTCTAAACAGGCAGATTAGACGGCTGCTCGCGGGGGCCTCCCGGGGTCCTAGCGAGGAGGAAGCGGCCGTCTAATCTGCCTGTTTAGAGGCTGCCGCCACTGCCTGATTGTAACTGGCCCGGATCGCGTACTGAGGGGATACGGGTTGGTCGGATCTATTTCCATTGGTGGTCCCTGAACCTGGGCTCGTGTGTCAGCAGAGAGGGCCCCGCGTGCCCTCCCTGGCACGCGTGCCATAGGTTCGCCACCACTGCTATAGGCAGTCTTCAATCCAATCAATGCCCGGAGAGCACCTTAAAGTGTTATTTCCTTTCAATTGAGCATGTTGCAGGGCGACAAGAGGCTGATACAGAGTCAAATTCTGCCACTTAAAAGTTACTGTTTTATTTAAAAAGAAAGCATTTAATAAAATGTTATTGAATACAAAGTTGCAATCATTTGTGTATTTTATATCTGCCTGGTACTCGGCTTTAAATAATTATGTAGTCTGCTTATGTTAAGGTGGGCCAACGGATTGGAACAGCTCTTCATCCTGTTCTAAGAATTTGTGTACATGCGTTTATGAATATAAATGCACTATGTTAATAATTGTAACTCCTGTTTTAAAGGAAACAATACTTCACGGCTGCTTTTGGTCTTTGACTAGTCAATGACCAATTAAAAGCAGACTCCTTTCAATATGTCACAAGGTGGCCTTATACTGATAACATTCAGAACCAATCAGGTCTCATTAATAATGAATCCTACATTGAGAACTCGGATAGCTGTTTTATTTCTCAGGGGGTAGTAAATCATTTATTGTCAAATGTCATTGCTAATGTTCATACATATCAGTGGAATCAACTGATCAGTTAATGTAACCATTTTTGTCAGATTGACTCAGCAGTTTTTCAAATGCCAAATAGATAGAGGGATACATTACAAAGATTGATTGGATTTTTTAAAATGTATTTATTTTTTACAAACAACAAAAAAGCAGCTTAAAAAATAACATTATAAAAGAAATAAGAGACCTTAATATTAATGCAAATTGGAAGTGTATCATGGAGCCAACATGTGATCAGGCAGGCAAGTCAATAAATGCTGAATTACTACAAGCTAATATATATTGAGACATGTGAGCCACTGGCCTGTGATTGCTGATTCATAATTTGAGTGCAGGCTGGAACATTGCAGACTACTGACTGGTTCATACAAGAAACCCCACCCTTTTACTTTCCTTTATTATTTATATATGCCTGTGGTTTAAGCTATTAGCGTATCTCTTGATGTATTTCGTAAATGTAGCTACCTTTTGTCATTAACGGGTCATGCAATAAACTTATGTCACGCTTTATTGTGAATTTCATAGCAGAATTATTGTCTGAAATATTTAAAATGTGTGATGTAAAATGTCAGCTGAGAAAGCTTTTTAAATGTGTTTAAAATCAATTACATTTACCACAGCCCCGGTTGCTAAGTTATTATAAAATGTTGATTGCAATATCCCTTGTCCATACCCTTCAATATAAGCCATCATTCTATGGCAAAGCCTTCTCATGTTCATTTTCTTTTTACTTATATGCCAAACTGCACTCATTCAGTCGTATCTTTCAAATTAAGCGTACTTCTTACAACTCCCTGCTTCATGATCATTATTCTCTGATCCATGAACAAGCTCATTTACACTAATAATGTAATCACCTTCTAAGGAAGGCCTGTACTACCACAGTAAATGAGATCAACTGCTAGGTACGTGCTTTTATTTTTTTAATATGTCTGAAATTAGTTGTATTTTTGCCGTTTACATGATTATGAAGATAAAGAGTGGTGTAAGTAGGTTTTGTAATTACAAGAACACAGCAATATGTAAGCAATGCTTTAGTGTTCTGTAGCCTTTTCCTAATCACTTCTCCTACCTGTGTCCATACAAACATTTCTGAAACATCTCCAGACTCCGGACATCTCTCCCTTTCTATTGGCATTCAGTACATTGGTGGACAGATCACCTTCAGGTTGTCATATTATAAGGAAGTTAAAATTACATTTTTGGACAGTTTTAGAAAATCACAGCAGCTATAGATTGAACTGGAATGGACATGTTTGATAGCAATAAATTACAAAATGGCTTGTGTAGAAATGATATATGTTATATTATTTTGTAATGAAAGTGTTTTCCTTTAAGTATTGTCGTCTGGTTTTCAAAACTATGAGATGGTCATTATTAATTTGTTATTATTCACAGATTTAAAAAAAACTTTTGTCAACTAAAGCCCAAAATCCACTTGGCAGTTATGATCGGACATCTTTTTTAAAGATAGTATACAGTCTACACCGTTTCTGATAATGAGATTTGACTCTCAGTTTAAATTTGCTTAGTTAGCCAATGAAAATGATCACAACTAATTAGTTTATATCTTGCTTTCATTTAAAAAGATCAGTGCAACATTTTAAATAACATATGTATCAGCAAGCATCTCATATTGTCTCTATACATTAAGTGCCTCAAGAATATACTTTTTCTATTATTCTCTATAGTATTTAAACAATGGACATCAATATCCTAGATATATTCATTATTTTTCAATTTCCTGTGGCCAGTTGTCATGTTATAGGGTCAAGCAATAATGACACCTGCTGGTCAACCTAAAGTATACATGTGACTGTTTTCTAGTATAAAATGAGTGGAGCTTAAGTGTATGCCAAAGGTAATATATATCTTTTGTATGACTACAAGGTTAGTGATGACTTCATACTAATTACTACTTGAAAGAGTGCTTCAGTGCAATTTAATTTCTAAACCACTACATTGTTGCAGGTGTTGCAGTTGCAGGTGAATATATATATAGATATATATATCTATAGATATACCTATATCTATAGATATATATTTATATATCTATAGATATAGGTATATATCTATAGATATATATATATATATATAGCACATACATATGCATTTTTAAGTGGGGAAAACATAAAGTTATCTTGCAATACAAATTAAATCTTCAAATATGCACAGCCTACCTGCACAGTGCGTCAGCTTTTCATCCAAGAATAGGATGCAGGAGGGATTTTCCTGATCGCTTCAATTGTAGGGTTCCTGCCATCTTTCACATACAGAAATCCTAATGTTAAAACTTATTGAATGTGATTGGTAATGCTGGAAGCATCCACATGCTACAAAGCCCAAGCTTCAGAATGTACTTGCGAGGTACCCTCTGGTTTCTGGCCACAGTGGATTACACAGAATTAAGACTTCATTCACACTATAGTGTGAATGTCCATCTTAGGGATTCCTGCGGCAGAAACCTATGAATACCTGTGGCAGGAATCTCAAATATGCTGTTTAGAAGTGGCTGCCGTCACCTGTTCAAATTAATGGGGTGACAACAGCCCCTTTTAAAGCGGCAGTCTGCCGGCACTCCGATTGTATGTGATACGATTACAGACGGTTAGGAATAGAGCACTCTCCCTGGATGCATCGGTCGTGCGTCCAGGTATAGTGTAGCCTAAGATTAATATATATCTAAGGCATAGAGACGGCATAGAGAAGGGTTAAAACCCCTGTCAAGTTTTCTTTTTAGATTTTTTTACTGGCTTTTAGTCCTAGTACCAATGGTCACCAAGACAAAGAGAGGGGTGGATCTCCCTCAAGGGGATACATACAGCAAAATAATTATTTGACAGGAGTATTTTTTTTTGTTTAAACCCTAAAGCATTCATTTAATATATTGCAGCTGCCCAATTCTTAAATATGGTGGCTGCATTAGGTTTTATTTTTAGTTTCCCTTATTTTCACCTGGAATTCCTATAGGAATTGAGCAATGGTTCACTTTTAATGCACGTGTTAGCTTTTGAATGCATATATTGAAGTTGTTATTATCTGTAGTTGAAAAAGAATTATGTTTATAAAAAAACAAAAAACCTTATCATTGGACTGCAGATATGAAGGTAAAAAAAAGTTGACATTTCATTTAATCTAGCACTGAAAAAATGCATGAGCAAATTGTTACTTGTTCTTTAGATTGGAGTGGTTTCAGAATGTGCTCTAATGATTTGCTTCCACACAGAAAAGGTGTGAATCAGTTTGCACAATAAGCAAACACAAGTTAATTATGCTGCTTATGTCAACCTACCAGTGTGAGATGATACAACACACAATTTATGGCTGACTTCATCCAGCTGCCAGGAATATGAATCATTTCTCCAGACTTTTAAATATCAGACTGTCTTTTCATTAAGCTTTCTACAGTATGTATACATTAAAGGATAATTAAACTCTTGTTTTTTTGCATATATTTACTGCTAGCAAGCAATAGATAAATGCAAAAACATTAAAAAGAATAAAAAAGTTATCAAAAAGGTAATTAGTTTCCTGTGTCTCCGCCGCACTCTCCTGTCTGAAGATCTGGAGCTTCTGGAGTGGCTGAGCAGGATGATGGGGCAGGCGCATGCCCAGTAGAGATCTTTGGTGGGGAGAAGAGGAGAGACACAGTGGAGGTGAATGCACGCAGCCTGGAGTGTGCACGTCGGACAGACACCGTGGGACACAGAAGATACAGCAGTAAGCGATGGATCAGAGACTGGCACCAGCGCTGGAGGGATTGCTGAATACAAGTGGAAGGAAGAAGATGATCGGATCAAGAGGCATAATTTTAAGCAAAGTCCTTAAAGCAGCATGGCCGTGGGAGGAAAGAATTGTGGCTTTAATGTAACTTTATTCTTCCAGGTTGAACCCACTTAAAGATAAATACATTCTGTATATGTGATCTTTCTTACCTGCCAAAATATGCCAGGTCAATTACATCTCTTTTGTCCACTGCAGCAGAACTGCAGGCTAACCATTCTGTAGACTACACTATAGTTTGCACAATACAGTCTAGTCTATGACCGGCTTTGTCCTGTGATTGGAAAATTAGGGTACAGCAGAACACTAATGTAGTTGTCACTCTGCTCTCTCTTCCTGTCAAGAAGCTTTCAGATCTTTTTTACCACCCGATAATGCCATCAGACACTTGATGTTTGTCGATCGAAATTTTATTTTATTTTAACATAACATTTTTGGAATAGATAGAGCTTCCCAAACAAAAACCACATTCACTGATAGAATTTCGTTTGTTCAAGACAAAATTTCCATCCCTTGACTTTTTTCATTACTACGGTCGAAGTTCATTGTCGATTTGACCCCTTTATTAGTACAACAGCTCCAACAGAGGGAGGGATTTAGAGAGATTAAGGTACTTTTTCCAGCTGTATTAAAAATTACTCTTAGAGCCCTATCACACTAATGTGTTGTTGTAATATGCAGTGCATTGTGGTGCCATACATTGTGAATGGCACCCTAATGCACTAATACAGTAGTGGGCAATGCATCATAAAGCCATGCGGTGTTGAAAAAATTGGTCATGTCCATGTTTAAGTAATAAGACTTGGTCACCTTCATGTTCACTTGTGTTGGCATAGTACGTTTTTTTTGGAGGGGGGGGGGGGTTTGTTTGATTCTTACACTAAGCTTTATAAGGTATTGGTTCTGCCTTGCGTTGACATGCATTAGCAGTTCACACCAGTGCATTGCTTTGCACTGAACAAAAAAGTAGAGCCTGCTCAATTTTTTTTTTTCAGAGGAGGACAGTGCAACGCAATGCAGCACAATGCAACACACTGGTGTACACTACTACAATTCACACCCATTCATTTTCAGATGTCTTTGCATTGGCATCTGGTGTAAATGGGGCCTAAATGTCTGAATGATGATCCTCCTCTCAGTTTGCTGTATAGGGGATTGCAAGTAAATAATATAAAGACAGATTTAGGAGCTCATGGTAGTTTTGTTTTGTACTGACAACATAACTGGATAAAATGGAAGGCTATGTTGTTAAATTTTTACATCTGCCCAGAGTTCAGCTTCAATATGGCTTCTTTCAAATAGAAAACACTATCTACATATACATAACCTCTGAGTATGGCTGTTTAAGGCATAACAGCCTGCAGCTTAAAATAAAACTATAAGGGAAGTGTTTTCCCCCATAGTTCTATTTAGGGTCACAGAAGGACTAATACTAGTGTCCTCCCATGACCCAAAGCTCAGTATATCACGGGCTATTGCCCGCGATATATTGTGAGCGCCGCAGCCGGAACAGATCCCGACATTACTGACGAGATCCACCCAGCTACGTGAGTGACAGCTGGCTCTGCCTATCTAGAGCCAGCTGTGCCCTCCCCGTCTGTTCCTCCACTCAGCGCTGGAGGATCGGAGAGGGGAGGGGGGAATCCCTGCGGACAGCGGTGACTGACAGTCACCGCTCACTGCAGGGAGACGATCGGGAAGTAAGCAGATCGTGCACGTTTCTGCTCACTTCCCGATCGATAGAGCCGACCCGTGACAGCTTCTTTGTCACAGGTCGGCTCTAACTATGAGGATGAGTGGAAATCACTCACCTCATAGATCACCTCATAGATCTCCTTTAAGGAATATACAGCAGTGCATGTACAGTAAGCTGTATGAGAACCAGAATGATCACTCTCTGAGCACATTTGAGATGAGCAAGGAAAACAGTGAGCAGCACTGTAGTGGTATCACCAAACCTCACTCCTCCAGTCTCCTGAAACTAGCAGTCATAGACATTGCTATTTTCCGGAGGAATTCAAAACAAAAGGCACTATTAACATGCTTAGATATACCCTGTAACATAAAATTCACTTAGGACCACTTTAAATTTAGTAAGGGTCTAGGTTTGTGTTTAATTATTTGGGGGAATTCTGGGCATAATCAACATAATAAAGAAGCCCTTTGCTTGATGTAATGTTTGGTGAGAGGTTGGCAACTATTTAGTACAGGTTACAATCGCATCTCCCAACATTTAAAGAATTCTGCATTTTGCAGAGGTCAGTTTAAGTGTGGTTCTATTAGCCTTGCAGATGAGTAAAATGCAAGAGGAAATTGATCAATTTTTTTTTCTTACAGCAAGTAAATTGAGGGAGGGGAGGGTTAAATAGTACATATTCTGCATGTCACCCAGTACTTTGCAGTGTTGTGCCAACCTGCAGTGTTGTGCCAACCTGCCTGAGCATTGCTACTTATACACACTGTTCTTATTAGAGCAATATGTCAGAAATCCTTAGGTTTTCTGTCTTTAAAAAGAGTTGATGACCCTAATTCTGAAAGATTAGCTCAATGGTTCAATTTATAGTCCAGTAAAGTTTTTGAACAATATGGCGGGCGAGTGGCAAGTGCAATGATTTATGTCATACCATTAATGTCATTACACTCAGAATACACAATACTTGTAGCTTATTCATTATACATTATATGGTGCATTCATGTACAGTAGAGCTGAAGCCAAGCATTTAAGTCAACACATTAGCTAACAGCTTAAACTCTTATTTTAGAGCAAGGGATATTAAGCTACTTGTGTAAAAAGAGGATGGGATATTACATGTTCAAATGGTCCAAAAGATGGATGTGGCTGCCCTTGTCCAATGCCTAGGGTAATAACCATGGACCAATGATTAATCGGATGTCCTTTTCCTGAAGGCACAGTCAGCAACTATTGTCTCCCAGGGACAAGCCGAGAAGATTTGTTCAGAAATACAAGCAGAAGCCTTCACAGCACTGAGATAGGCAGACTATTAATATTGCTTCACAGCCCTATCACAGATAGCATTTAAGATTATTGGGACAATAGACTGAGCAAGTGGCCCGTTAACCATGATCATTTTTCTTCGTAAGTTGCTCTACAATAATAAAACATCACAGCTCTTTCTTTCTTTCTTTGGTAAGGAAAAAAAAACCTCACAAGTAAACCATTTTCACTTTTCATTGACAGTGATATTAGTTCAATCCATCACCTTTGTACTAAGTGCCACAATGTGTTATTTAGACCAACTGTGGCACATCCTGCAGGGTTGAATTAAAGTGGCAGCCTGTACAAGACAAGGTTATTAAGGAACACGGTACAGAAAAGTACAAAGTCCTAGTGGCAGAATTGCATCACAATACACCGACTCTTATTTATACTGGCAACAGGTGCATTGTAGTGTTATATTGCTATACCTGATTTATTGACACCAGGTAATTACATTCAAGAATTGAATGTAAATAACAAAAACGTTTTGGTTAACGTTCTGTAAGCTAAATATATTTATACATTTAACCAGTTATATGGAAAGCTATAGTCAGTATAATACAGTAATTTATTTGTCAATAATGTCACATCACAATGACAGAATGGCTAAAAGCTTTGGAATACAGCAAAAAAGATCTTGAACCTCACATTTTCTGGGGTTGCATGCCCTAGGGCATGGATCCTAGGATTCACAACTGGCACCAGGTCAAAGGGAGTTAATCCCTATGTAAAGCTGCTATTTTACTGACCCTCTTACTTTCATACTTTCTGAGTTACTGACTTGGACTGCTGACTTTCATCTGATACCTAATCTGTACTCTTCTTCTGGGTCAGTGATTTACAAAGCCCTTTTGCTGCCAAGGCCTTTTTTTCATTTTTTTGCACACATGTTATAATCCACATTTTAGGCCTTAAAATTACTTCTAACCAACACCTTGTAGAATAAAATGGTGGCAGTTGCAAATTTTTATGTTGCATGATATTGCTACAACTCTTTATCAAACCCAAATGTTTTGTGAAAAATGCATTTAAGTTAATTTTAGTGCCCCACAAATAGACACCCAGCATGCCTGGGTTAAAAATTGTGTGCGTTTGTGAAACGGCGACAAAATTCAGTACCCAAAAATGTGCATAGGCGACGTTTTAAAAGCTCCTACAGATCATCAGTTTAGAGATATGCGTAACTATTGGCCATAGAATTATTACTCTCACTCTGGTGTGCGCGGCAATACCCAACACGTGTTCGTATGTAGACGCACCCGATGCGTGTTTCCCTTAATGTGCTAGCAGGGGCGGGGCCGGCCTGTAGAAGCGATCTGGTGACTGCTGAGTGACCAGAATAACATCTATTTTAAAGTTGACAGCCGGCTTCACAAATGTAAATAGAGTCCAAGAGGCTTAAGCCTGTAAACAGAGTCAGGGCCATGCTGCCACCTCCGTATGACATACGCCAATGGCAGCGAAAGGGTTGACGTCAGCAGGTCAGCAAAGCCAGGCAACTGACATTTTTCAATAGGTCAGCAATGGCAGCCCACATACTTTTCCCATGACAGATTGATAGTATTTTAAAATGTTGTACCTAACTGCAACACCAAACAATGTTGTCATGGTTAGTTCTCTGTAATGTAGAATAAACAATCATAGAGACAAACCATGACACAATTGCTATGGCCCTGTGGAAGAAAATGAAGGAAAATCAGCATTGGAGTGGGGAGACCAGCCAGTGGCCATCGAAACCTAAAGATTTAATTTTAATTGACAGTTAAACTGCTGCAGGTAAAAAACACAGGAACCTAGAGGTGTCTACACTTACTTGCAACATCCTCCCAAACGTTTCTGTTATGATCCTTCATAGATTAATCTAAAAGACAAAACTTTGGAACTTATAGTGCCAAACTTGCCAGCCTCCTGCACAGTCCTATTGCCCATTATGTCTGTTTATCATAGTAAATGGCCAGTATAAATGTGTGCGGGAACTTAGTGGCAAGCTCCATGACCTCCCGGAAGTGTCAGAACATTGCCTGTCAGAATGGCCTGGCATTCAGCCATGACAGCTCTTTTTTAGAGGCAGCTGCAGGAATGTGAGGGCACATCTAGTGCTTGAGGCAGGTTGTCCCCTGCTAGGGGGTTTGAGACTGGAGGGAAGGGTAGAGAACAATAGAACCTTTGCAAAGAAAGCTCATAGGAATGCAAAATCCTAATTGATTACGAGTTCATTTTATTAAATGATTTTTCTGAATTGCAGTCACCCACAACAATCAATCACAATCCATTTTGTACTGGCTTGATTTCAGCAGAATTCTAATTGGTTGCTATGAGTTCCTGCACAAAAAGAAAATCTATGCTGCAAAAATATGGAGGCTTCTATTACTAAACTCTTCTTGAAATGCTAGTTTTTTTGGGTAGCTTGCAGATTTAAATTCTTCAGACCTGTGAGTCACTGACTTGCAACAAGTGTGTAGAGAGGATATCTCAGACTGACTTTGGTTGCCATATGTTTGTCCCAGGTCAGTGACTCAAAATATTGAAGCCAAAAACAGCCAGGCAACTGGCATTTTCATACTGCAGGTTTCCTTTAGCAGTTAGCATGAAAAAAAATAAATACTATTTTTGTTTTTTTATTTTTAGATAGTTTCACTCCAGCGAAGGACTCTTTTTTATATGTTTGCATTTAAAAGTGCCCTTTTTCCCCACAATCATTTAGATAGAAATTTTAATCAGTTTAGTGCAATTTTTTTTGCCAAAAATATTAACATATATTTAAAGGCTTATTTAACCACTTCAAGACCAGGTGTTTAGACCCCCTTCCTGGCCAGGCCATTTTTCAGTGTTCAGCGCTGCGGTACTTTGACTGACGTTTATTCCGTCATGCAATGCTGTACTGAAATGAATTTTATACCATTTTTGGGGACAGATAGAGATTTATTTTGGTGGTATTTAATCACCACTGGGGTTTTTATTTTTTACTAGGAAAAATGACAGAAAATTTTGGAAAAAAAAGTCACGTCGGGTAAATAGACACCAAACATGTCAAGCTTTAAAATTGCGCGCACCCGCGAAATCGCAGAAAACTACCATACCCAAAATTGGCCATAGGCGACATTTTAAAAGCTTTTACCGCTCATCAGTTTAGTGTTATCAGTGATTGATGGCCCTAGACTTATTGCTCTCACTCGGACGTTCGCAGCGATATGTAACATGTGCGGCGTAATGGGCGCAATCGTCTTTTTTGCACGTATGCGCCACCGACGCATGTTTGCATGCGTGTATGTATGGGTGGGGACTTAATTTTTTTTTCTTTAATGCTTTTTTATGTGTAACTTTAAATTGAGGGGGGGGGAACTTAATTTTTTTTCCTTTTTTTTCTAAACTTTATTGCTATCACATACGGGGCTAATAACCCCCCCCCCCCCCCATGAGTGAAAAAAAATTTGCACAGT
>NW_017306532.1:489242-554367 GCF_000935625.1 Nanorana parkeri
CACAGCGGAGCCCGGGATCAGCGGGACAACAGCAGGGGGGGGCCGCAGAGGGGGGGGGGCACAGATCGGCACCCCATACATGCGATCCGCCGGCTCTAAAGCCGGCGGATCGTTTGTATGGTATCAGGCATCGCTGCCTGTTTTTAAAAAACGGCAATTTCCCGCTCGCGCCCGCCGAGCGGCGCGCGCAAGTGAGCGTGTCTGAGCGGACGTGTCAGATCTAGAGAGCTCCGGGTCGGCCGTTTTTCTACTACGGCCGGCCCGGAGGCAGTTAAAGGTTTTAGTTTTGAATAGAGTAGCGAAAGGTTAAAACACCTATCAGGTTATTTTTGTTGTCTTTATCCTGCTGGGGAGATTTTCCTTCCAGTCTTGGAGACACGACAGGAAATGAGAGGAATTCCCCTTTTTTGAGCAGGCATTGCTTGTTTTGTACAAGTGATCTGGGGAGCTGTACAGCCCCCCCAGATCACTTGTAGCAGTCTGCATGTGTGGTGCCCCCCCGCCTTCGTTTTCAGAGTCACTCTTCTGGGGGACCCAGGACCACGGCAGATTAATTCAGGATGGCGAACGGGAGCAGACTGGGGAATGTCCATTCCCTGATCTGCTCTGTGATCAGAGAAGCAGGAAGCACTGTGCTCACAGCTCTTCCTGCTTCACAGCTGTGAGTAACCCGGCCGCCCCCCGCCATCTGCATGCAAATGAACAAGCACGCACAGGGCATGCACGTGTACGTGAATGACGATTGCGCCACACGTGTTCGGTATCGCCGCAAATGTTGAAGTGAGAGTAATAATTCTAGGGCCATAATTTGCTTTTAATGCCAAACTGAAGAGCAGTAAAGGCTTTTAAAGCGTCGCCTAGGGACAACTTTGAGTATCATAGTTTTTCGCCATTGCATGGGCGTATGCAATTTTAAAACTTTACATGTTTAGTATCTATTTACTTGATGAAACCCCATCTTTTTTATTTGATCAAAATGAGGGTGCGCTCTGGAAAAAAAAAAATATACTCTATATTGCTGTACTTTAAAAAAAAAAAAAGCTCTGGAACTGAAAGCAGTGGTGCGAACCTGCCACATTTAAAACCATTGGAATTACCGTGTACGTGTTTTTGGTGTGGAAAAAACCGCACTGGGGTGGAGATGGTTTGAACAAACCTTAAAACTGCAGTATCCTGTAGCAACTAACGAGATATAGATTGGTGTAATCAGATGATAATATTTGAACAGAGAGCTGGAGATTATTTAAATCTCTAGCACTATGCCTCTCAACATTTGCCCTCATAGGTCCCTGACAGCTGCAGGGAAAACCCTGTGTAAATAAACAGTAAATTCTATGCCATATTGACAACTGAAACCAGCATCTGCGTAGAGAAAAGGCTAATCGTCCAACAGAAAGACATGCATGGCTTGTCTTTCCCCTTTATGCCTCCTTGATTGAGACAAGATGAGCTTGCTGGCCTGGACAGCAGCTAATTTTGCTAGAACAATTTCCTCAGGGAATGGCTTTTATCCACAAAGGATGACAAGTGTGGCAAATTGCTTACAAAGCCACAGACCTAAAGGCCTCTTTGAGAGCTCTCGGCTTTTTCCGATCCTTGCAGTGGAACAGTGTTCTAGTTAAATCTGTGAACAATAGTTCTTCTTGTTCGTTAGCCATTAAACACATACTTCATCATTAAGGTAGTGGGAAAAGGTTAACTGGATGCTGTTAACTTCACAATCTTTTGCACTGTGTATAGTTTATATAATATAACATCTCTATTCAGCTCTGCCTACGCATTGGCAGTTTTTCCACCTCTGCTTTTCCAAGTTTTCAACTTTTTACCCCTGAACATTTTCTTTGAAGTTGGACTTGATGGACATGTAACACTAAGATATTGTCATCTATTTGAAACTGTGAAGGAACAAAATGAATTAAAAGGGCATACTAAAGTTATAGAAGAGTAAAATTAGTTTGGTTTCCAATGAAAAATGCTCATGATTAAACTTTTAAAATGTATGGGAGTTGCCTGCTTCAAAATTGCTAGTTACTTGACTGTCATGCTTGACCCTCTTGGTTTAAAGGAGTCTCCTCATAAATATATTTCTTTGTCCTGACCCAGAGGGTACAAATTGCATGTAGCACTTGAATCTGTTTTTCTAGGTGCTATTGATTGGGCTAGATTAGTGTATAAGAGAGGTTACAGAATGTTGAAGAGGTTACAGTATTTTAGGGTAGAATGGAAGATACAGAAGGTGGAAGAGATTACAGGTTTTTTTTTAGGTTTAAAGGGAGGATACAGCGGGTGGAAGATCTTACAGTCCATTAGGGTAGAAGGAAGGATATAGAATGTTGAAGAGGTTACAGTATTTCAGGGTAGTAGGGAAGATACAGAAGGTGGAAGAGGTTACAGTGTTTTAGGGTAGAACGGAAGATAGAGAAGGTAGAAGCGCTTAATGTAATCTTGGGTAGAGAGGAAAATAGAGAAGGTGGAAGAGGTTATGCTCTTTTGGGGAAGAAGGGAGGATACAGAAGGTGGAATAGGTTATACTGTTTTGGGGAAGAAGGGAGGATACAGAAGGTGGAAGAGGCTACATTGTTTTACGGTAGAAGAGGGGATACAGAAGGTGGAAGAGATTACAGTGTTTTAGGGTAGAAGAGAGGATACAGAAGGTGGAAAAGGTTACAGTGTTTTGGGGAAGAAGTGAGAATGCAGAAGATGGAAGAGTTTACAGTGTTTTAGGGAAGAAGGGAGGATACAGAAGGTGGAAGATCTTACAGTCCATTAGGGTAGAAGGAAGGATATAGAATGTTGAAGAGGTTACAGTATTTCAGGGTAGTAGGGAAGATACAGAAGGTGGAAGAGGTTACAGTGTTTTAGGGAAGAAGGGAGGATACAGAAGGTGGAAGATCTTACAGTCCATTAGGGTAGAAGGAAGGATATAGAATGTTGAAGAGGTTACAGTATTTCAGGGTAGTAGGGAAGATACAGAAGGTGGAAGAGGTTACAGTGTTTTAGGGTAGACGGAAGATACAGAAGATAGAAGAGCTTACAGTACTCTAGGGTAGAAAGGAAGATAGAGAAGGTGGAAGAGGTTACAGTGTTTTAGGGTAGACGGAAGATACAGAAGATAGAAGAGCTTACAGTACTCTAGGGTAGAAAGGAAGATAGAGAAGGTGGAAGAGGTTACAGTATTTTAGGGTAGAATGGAGGATACAGGAGGTGGAAGAGCTTGCGGTTTATTAGGGTATTGGAAAGGATACAGAGAGTTAAGGATCTTTTAATTTGTTATTGTAGCTATACAATTTTGTTGCCAATTTGGAGCTATTCATCATCTTTCAAAGAAAGCAATGTGTCAGCCATGATTATATTTGTTTTCCAGCTTTAAATGACTAAGATATTAAAACTTAGGTGGAAAGTGGTCATGACTACAATACCAGTCGAAAGACATTTTTGATTGATTTCCTCACCAGTTTTTATCATTTGTTTTCTTGAAACTGGCAATCAATTGAAACTGTGGGTGGCATATTGCTGTGCTTTAGAGTTGATAAAAATCTAAGGCTGGCAGCAACATTGCCAAGTGTAAGGCTAGAATTATGCTAGAAGGGGTAATATAGGCGATGTAAGAGCTCTTTAATCTATCTGTACAAAAGAGAGCAGTGCAGAAGGTGATATAAAAGTTAAAGTGAGGTGAGTATTGTGCCTGGGCTTCTTATCTTTGAAACAGTTACCTCAATAAGACTCTTAAGCTCTGACCTCTATCACTATATGCTTATGCTGGCCATACACAGCTCGAATCTCCTGCTAAATTGGCCAGAATTTAAGCTGTGGGTGGCCCTGTTCTCACCTTCATTTGATAAAGTTTGACTGAAAAATCAAAGAAGACAGATGGAAACTTGTTGACTGAAAAGAGTCTGCACCAATTAAATACAGGCACTGCTTAGGTATTCAGATAGTTGCAGGGTAGCATGAATTGGGAAATCTATTTGATTCTGTGAGATTCCTGCAGGCTGAATGAAAGAAATCTTTACTTGTATAGCTAACCTGTCCCTTTACACGTTACCAATCAAGTGTAACAAGAAACAATGTTGTATTTTTTAGTTATATTTCATTGTTCTTCCTTGTAACTCTTTGTATAACTATGACATAGTACATAGTAGAATATAACATGAATATGGGGGTTTCAAAACCATTTTCAGATGTGTAAAGCAAGGGATCTCAGTCATCCCAAAAGTTTGCATCTTTAACCCCTTAGTGGCGGGAGAAGTACACCAAAACCATATTTAGCAGTGCTAAGAAGAGCTTTTCATTGGTCAGCGCTGTCAGGTGACCGTGCTGACCAACGAGTGCTTGCAATTTGCGAGCGAAATTCAGAATACATGGAACAGGTACAGATAGTACACCTGTACTGGTGGACGAGAAGGACCATTCGCCGAAAGGTAAGTATAAGAGGGAGGGAGAGGGGACCACATTTGTGTGGGTAATTCCATTTCCCCAAATTACTTGGGAAAGTGAATTTACTCTTTAGGGTTGGTGCAGACTTGGGCAATCCCAGGACGTGCGATCGTGTGCAGTTGCATACAGCGGTTGCATCCACATGTATGGGGTTACATCTGCGCGGCAATCGCTGAAAAAGGTACATGTACCTTATTTCGCGACACGAACCGCGTTGTGTTTTCAACCGCGATCGTGTGCGACCCCCGGGCGGTATTGCGGCGGGAAACCACGCAACCTGCCTGGCGCGACTGGGGTACCATTAGAAAATTATGGCACTGCCAGCGCGATCGGCAGTGTTGTGCGATTCCATGACCGCCCAGCCATCTGCTCAGTTTCGTGCACGATGGCCGGGCGGTCACGGATCACACACCACCGCCGATCGCGATCGCTGTGATACCGCCACAATACCTCCCCACAGTTGAAAACATGATTATTCACATGAAGATGGTGGGGGCATTTAAAAAAAAATTATTTACTTTTTTTATTTTATTTTTACTTTGTAGCCTTTTTATTTTTGACATTTTTATTTTGTTACATTTGTAATTATTTGTTTTTATTTTACTTTTTTATTTAATTATTTGTAACTAAAGGCCTGTGACTTGCCCACAGCAGGGCTAACATACTGAAAAAACGCTTGCCCGGAACTACACGTCCCGGGTGTAGAGCGCTATGAATTCTACACCCCTGTCACCTACAGACACCCGATCCCTAAAAGGACAGTCTGACAGTGATAGGAGTGTGGTGGATTACCTTTTAAATCACAGTTAAACAACCGTACACACCGGGATTAGGAAATCCTGATGTGTACTGGCTTTTTGCTAAATGTTTCAGCATAGAAACATTTAGCAACATGTTTCTATGTTGAAACAAAGTTGCAGGCTTCTGATCGTTCTGGGAATGATCAGAAGTTTTTAGTAACATCAGGGTGAGTTTCACTAAGGTTATTATTAGGGATGCAGCGATACCAATACTAGTATCGGTATCAGTGCCGATACCAAGTATTTGGGCAAGTACACTTACTCGCCCAAATGCTCTGATGATTTCCCCCCGATACCGGAACTTCCAGTCAGAGAGAAACTTCCTCTGACCGGCAGTCCCGTGAGGGAACATGATAATGGCATGCCGACCAGCTTCCTGATTGGCCAGGAAGCCAGGGCCATGCTAGCGGAAGTACGGTTATCGGTACTCGCTATCGGCGATTACCGAAAGTTAAATGTCAGTACTCGTACTCGATACTGAAAAAATGGTATCTGTGCATCCCTAGTTTTTATTAGCTGTTCCTAAGTTTGGAGCAGCCTACTAATAACCAAAAATTTATTAAATCATCAAGCAGTCATAGTGAGGTCTATTCACAATGACTGCTTAATGTAATTTTAAAAAAAAGTGTAAAAAATTTCTTAGAATATAGTGCAAAGTGTAAAAAAAAATTGATGATTACATGTACACCTATTCTTGTGAAATATATTGAAATTCTCTGGCATCTATACTGCCCAACAACAGTGAGTTGTGCAATAGTTTCCTTCAGGATGAAAAACAGTTGAAGATTACTGGATGCATTTAAAATAATATAACCTAAATGATATGAGATTACAGTCATTCTTTCTTTTTTCTTCTTCATTAAAAGTAAATGATGTTCATGGGTGTTAGCCACTTTTAGCAGAGTGTATTTATTTACATTATTTTAATATTATCTGAAAAAATGCTATTATTTGTTAATCATCATTATAATTTATCTAGTGACTTAGACTTTGATGTTAATATTACCAAGCTTAATGATTTCTTACATGGTAATTAGAGGTTTCAATGAACAGTAGTCATTGCTTGATGGGAAATATGACTTCAAAGCCAAATGCATTATGGCTTGTTGCCTATGACAACCATTCTCAGGCTAAGCCAATTAGTGGCCTGGGGAGGGTTTGTGCTATTCTATGTAAACTGCTAAATGCTGAAGCATGTCATAATATTTAATACATCTTCGACAGTTGTAACCCACAGTTACAAATTTGTAATATTTGAAAGTTTTCTTCCTAATTTTCAACTGGTGATCTTGCTAATAACACACTTCCTGTCCTAGGATCATGATGCCTTCTCACCATAATGTATCCATGGAGCAGCTTTGTCATACTGGGCCAGGAAGTGTGTTAGGGCTACAAAACCATTTTCCCTCTTATCATCTCCATAACTGTGAGGGGCAGGTGTTCTGTAATCCTTACACATTTTCTTATAACATCGTTTGGGATAACAGTGCAGAGTGCACAGGACAGCATTGAATTCCTGGCAGAATGTATTGTTTTGGTCTTAGTGAACAGCTATAACAAACTCATTTATTGGTATATTTAAAGCAAAACTCCAGCAATGATTTTTATTAACTTTATGCTTTCCTCAATAAACACCTCATTGAAACTCAGTTATCACCAGCCTGAAGCTTTTATAGTCAAAATACCTCAAAATCAATAAACAAATGCAAGAATTGTAAATTGATCTGTGCAGTGATGCCTTTAGTGAATTGCAAAATCAATTTTCAAATGTTAAAAAAGCAAATAATGAGTAGTAATGAACAAAGCACAAGTATTATGCTTTTGTGAATTGAACCTTTCTTTTTCATAAAACTACTAAAATTGTATTTCCACTTTTGTCTCAAGGTGAGACAAAGGTGGTTTAGGTATACTATATGTAGTAATAATACTACAGTCAAAGGGGACACAAAGACACACTTACTGGCCACTTTATTAGGTACACCTGTTCAACTGCTCAGTATGCAAATACTAATCAGCCAATTTCATGGCAGCAATTCAATGCATTTAGGCATGTAGACAAGACAATCTTCTGAAGTTCAATCTGAGCATCAGAATGGGGAAGACAGGTGATTTAGGTGACTTTGAACATGGAATGGCAATTGGTGCCAGACGGGCTGATCTGAGTATTTCAGAAACTGCTGATCTACTGGGATTTTCACACACAACCATCTCTAGGGTTTACAGAGAATGGTCAGAAAAAGAAAATATCCAGTGAGCAGCAGTTCTCTGGGTGAAAATGCCTTGTTGATGTCAGAGGTCAATGGAGGAGAATGGCCAGACTGGTTCAAACTGATAGAAAAGCAATAGTCATCCAAATAACCGCTTGTTACAACCATGGTATGTAGAAGAGCATCTATGAACATACAACACATCAAACCTTGAAGCAGATGGGCTACAAAAGGAGAAGACCACACCGGGTGCTACTCATGACAGCTAAGAACTGGAGACTGAGGCTACTATTCACAAAATTGGACATAGAAGACTGAAATAACGTTGCCTGGTCTGGTGAGTCTTGATTTCTGCTTCAGAATTTGGCGTAAACAATATGAAAGCACGGATCCATCTTACCTTGTATCAACAGTTCAGGCTGGTGGTGGTGGTCTAATGATGTGGGGGATATTTTCTTGGCACACTTTGGGCCCCTTAGTATGTATTGAACATTGTTTAAAATCCACAGCATACATGAGTATTGTTGGTGACCATGTCCATCCCTTTATAACCACAGTGTGCCCATATTCTGATGGCTGCTTCTAGGAGGATGTCACATAGCTAAAATCACCTCAAACTGTTTTTTTGAACATGACAATGAGTTCACTGTACTCAAATGGCCTCCACAGTCACCAAATCTCAATCCAATAGAGCACCTATGGTATGTGGCGGAATGGGAGATTTGTATCATGGATATGCAGCCGACAAATCTGGAGCGACTACGTGATGTTAACGTGTCAATATGAACCAAACTCTCTAATGAATGTTTCCAGCATTTTGTTGAATCTATGCCACAAGGAATTAAGGCAGTTCTGAAGACAAAAGGTGGTTCAACCTGGTGCTAGCAAGGTGTACCTAATAAAGTGGTCAATGAGTGTATAATGTACTTTGGACTTAAATCTAACATATTTTCCTGGATCCCTTGAAATTTTGCACCAAATGTTCAGAATAATGAGAGTTTTTTTACACCACATACACACAGCACAATGTTGCTATTAACACATTTCATTAACTCCATCGCGACCAGTGACGTGCATAATATGTCACTGGCAGCGGGCCCGTTTTAAACAGACTGACTCCGTTTGCATTTGTAGAGCCGGCGGCCGGCTTTACAATAGAAGTGATTCTGGCGACGGCCCATAGAAGTGAGCTGTCACCAGATCAGTTCTACGGGCCATAAGCTGCCCGCTTCCCGCGCCCGACACCCCTGCTGAGTTTCCTGGGCTCCACTGCACCTCCTGCGGGCCCAGGACCGGCAAATGTCTGTCTACCAATCTCCTCCCTGTTCTATGGGACCGGGAGTGATGCAGATTACATTACTTCTGGTCCCTTAGCTGCCATTGCTGGGCTCCTAAAGCCCAGCATTAAGCTTTTGAAGTGCAATCCGTACTTCAATAACTTGTTTAGAGTGTAAAGGTGATACTAGGAGTCTTTTGGACCCCCAGTATCACCTTAAAGAGCTCCTATCACTACCCCCTATGTGATAGCAATTAAAGATAAATATAAAAAATAACAGTTTTTAAAGATATAAAATGTAATAAATGTAAAAATAATTTTAAAACATTTTTAAACTCCCTGTGAGCACGTGCATCATAACGTAATTGCGAGTCGAGTGCGCCTACATACGAAAATTATGACCGCGCTACACATGGGTATTGCTGCGCACGCACTAATTCTAGGGCCAATATTTATGCATACCTCAAAACTGATGACCTGTAAGGGCTTTTAAAGTGTCATCTATGGACTTTTGAGGTACTGAACTTTGTCGCCGTTTCACAGATGCACACAAGAGGCTGCCAAGAGATAGTCAGGAAAAACTGTTTTTGGCTTGACATATACTTTATTAGAAAACACCTTTAGTCAAGGAATATTGCAAGGAAAAAAGTGTACCCTATTCTCTTTTTTGATGATTTTTACTTTCAAACTTTTCTGTTTGAGCTCAGGAGCTGAAAATGTGAAACCTTTTGTATCTGTGCACAACTATTATGCCTCGTAGTGAGCTGGGATGCTAGATTTTTGGTTTATGGAATTTGTGGGGGATTTGTCTGTTGTTTATTAGTTTAATAACATTTTTCATTAGTATATTTTGTTTCATATTGTACTTTTGCGCAGGTGTTGCGCCTCTTTTATAAGGTAGATTTTTTGACCAATTAGTAGTTTAAAGTCCCTGTACAATTGCGTAGAACAACTAATTTCATTAAAGTACAGTTCATGTTTGTACCCACACTAGGGGTATGTTAGGTATGCTTTTTAACAAACTCTGAGGCATTTCAGAAACAGTTTCAATAATTATGAAGTCCTATGTTACTTTTGTGAAGTGGACTTCATTTAGCTAATTAGTTACGTCTAAAGTCAATTGTACGCAGCAGAGGTTTTTTTTTTTAGATATTTTACAGCAAAACAAGTGAATTCTTATGGAATCAAGACTTTGCAGTTTTTTTTTAATATGTAAATAATTTGAAACAACAATTTTTTTTTTTTCAGTTCAACTTTATGGACTACTATACGACATATGACCTGCAGGTTCTGTTAACTTTTAACTTTAACCCTGGTCCATATGACAAGGAGTCATTAGAAATGTCTTTTATTAAAGGCCTTGGAGCCAACAAATGTTTGAGTCCCGGCTTATTGGTACTCGTTTTCTGGCAAGTGCATTGGGGTCTCATACTAAGATGTACAAGCAGCATGCTATCAACACTCTCACCATTCTTTGCATGCTAATGTTTGTGCTCTCTGCAGTAAAAAAGAAATCTTACTATAGACGGCACAGTGCACAGTATTGTAATATTTGGAACTGTTGAGGCTATCATACATTCTGAAATTCTTGACAATAGTAAGCTTTAAGTTTATTTCTTTGTTTAATTAATTGCTCACCTAATGGGACACTTACATAGTAAGTCTTGACACACAATTAGGCGATCAACTAAATATAATACCCAGGCTTCTGATTGTCAGTGACCAACAAAGGTCGGCTATTTCCTCAAAAACACAACATTTCAGTAACTTTGGAAGAAACGTTTTTTATGACTGAAAATTGAGCAAAGGCAACAAAGAAATGGTTGGTAAAGTAATAGGCATTTATCTGCTGGCATTACTTACTTTGAGATTGTGTAACTTGGTGCTGGAGGGTAAATGAACAATGATGGGAGATTTTCTCAGTTGGAGTTGTCCGGTCCCTGGGCAGGATAGAATGAAGTTTTATATTTTCAGCAAAAGATAGCTGCAGGATATCCATCTAGGCCCTTGATAAATGGTTTTGACATTTTCCCCAGACATAACATGTAAGACAGGCCTTTTTATTCTCCAGTGGTGAAGTCTGCATTATTGATCAGGCGCTGTTTGTTAAAGGTTGCTGGAAGAAACATGCTTGCCTGTGTAAAACAAGAAAATATTTCTTTTTTTCTCTCATTTCAAGGCACTCATTTTTTGCTTGGGGGATTGGGGTTATTTTAGATGTTTACAGCTTTTAAATTATGTTAATGTTTTCATTTGTTTATCATTACCATACCTTAAATACTTTAATATAAAACATACTTTATGTGAATGTAATTAAATCTGGAGGTAATCTATGGCTTGTACATTTTTGCCAACCTCCCCAATGTTAGTACCTTTTGCATTAAGGCTTCCATAGAGAGGAACTAGGGAAAAACAAGAACTGCAGGACCATCAGCGAATGCTGAAATCAATGATTATGTTGGAAAGTAACAGCTCGTAGTAAAGAAAATGTGTATCTAGCCAGTTAGCTTAATAAAGTTCATCTAATCCCTGTAGTTATTATTTCAAAGAGTGATAAACAGGCATTCTCATTGCAAATTTGCATGTTAACTGTAATTTACCTTTAATGGTGCATGCTGCTGGAAAGCTGGATTTCTCTTGCACCCTGCTGGGTTGGTGAGGAAGGTAGTGAGCAGGGCTTTTACAGTATTTCCTAAGCTCCAACAGATAGAATAGTGTTCTGTCAACAGAACCAGAACCAGGTGTGGCTAATCATTGATAGGGCTATCAATGGTGCCAACCAAACAGCTATAGCAGCAGCTAAGGTGACAACACTGCAGTGATTTTACTGCAGAAGGAAGAGTATTGTCATTGTATCAAAGAAAGTGTCTATCCAGTTGTTCTACTGGCAGGATCAACAGGTATTTAGAAAATGTCCCAGGAGGTACTTGGAAAAACAAACAGCTCAGTCTTGTTTGTTTGGGTAGCTTACATCACATATGCAATTTTATAGTTTTATCATAGCTCTATTTTAAACTCTTTTTGGAATCAGGCATGACAGAGTCCAGGCATCATAGGAAATTATAGCAAAATACCTGAGACTAATGAAATCTGTGTCTGACCTCCACCCAGGCCATCCAGGTTTCACCAGGCCTTGGGGCTGCAGTTACAGTTTTCCAGGTATTGGTGATCTGATTTGCTCTTGCTATTTCTCCAGCCTAAATATCAGATATAATACACAGTATTAATCCGATCAGCTTTCATGGAAAATATTCACTGTGGCAGAGATAGATCTTGGCCATGCTATTGAATGATCAAGAGCAGGTTTGAAAATTGAAATGTTTTAGCAGCACAATGAGCATGTGTTTGCAGAGGGGGGCTACATTTTCATTAATGGTTTGTCCAGGTTTTCTCCATTTAGCATCTCCGTTTTACTCATTCTGTTTGCTTTACCAGGAGGGAAGACCAAAGGGAAAGAATACACAGCAGGTGTATGCATTGACAGTGTATGCAATGTTCAGGTCATCTTACAGAAGACCGTTAATCAGCTCAGTACACTTATTGGCAGCAGGCATTTGGGAGCATCCCAATTATGTTAATTATTTACTTCGTATTGTAGATATAAATTAGCAGAAACATGAATACAAATATTATTCAGCAATGCACTTAAATTATTGTAGATTGTGGTATTTCCTTAAGTTGTGGGTACTAATAATGTGCATGGTTTACTCCACAGTTTCTTATATTTTAATGTATTTTCTTGTTTAAGGAAAATATAGCCTGTCACTCAGGGTTATTATGGGGTGTAAATTATTATACTCAAAGGCTGAATGTTGCAGCTTTAAACATAGGAACAAAGCTTTTTATAGCATATTAAATTTGCATGTTGCTTGGCATTTAGTGTCTTCATTTTCCCTTGTGCATAAAGCATAAATAATTGTAAATACAAATTTATTAGATGCCTTTGTTTATAACAATTAAACATTTTTCTGGCAGGAAATCTGTTTTGACTTATCTATAGCAGCACCTTTAATAATCATTTTGATATCCCACTATGCAAATTTGTTACATTATTAATATAAATTAATGAGATTTGGAAACAAGTGTCTAGTGTATATACCTTGTGTAGATAATTATAAAATGCAAATCATCATAGGATTTATCAGATTAGAACATACATCTACAGTTTAGCAATATTTTTTATGGAGGAGCTTCACCTGATGCACATAAACAAAGCAACATTTACACCAAAGGCTCACAGAGTCACATTTTGTTTTTTAACCATGTGACTTATTATCAGATCTGATTGGACACTTTGGGGTCTATTCACAAAGCTGCCGAGGGCAGCCGAGAAACAGACATACTTATCTTGTTTTTTTAGGTTTGTGAATTGAGCTTTATGTGTGTTAAAGCTGCATACCTTTATGTTTTCCCTCTTTTCACGGTTCTGGCTGAATTTAGCACTATCAATTAGGACTTTTCACCTGATATATAGGCCATTTTAAAGCCCACCTGACAATATTGTTGATTAAAAAAAAAAAGTTTTTAAAACAAATTTGAAATGTTTGATGTAATGTATACAGGGAATACCTTAGGAGGGCTCTGAGATAAATTACTTTATTTTTTAAACAGCATTGTTGTGACATTGTTGGTAGAAGGTTATCAGAATAGATGGAGGAAAGGTGATGGGAGGGAAATTATAATCCACGTTGATCTGTTTCCCTTTTATTTTGTCTATCAAAGGTTATTTAAAGTATATATTTTACTTAAAAGCACTCTGTTACTGGGGGTAGCAGGGCATGCTGCTTCAGTTTGTAACTGCAGGCACTAAGGCCTCCCAAACCTTCCTGTCACTGCTGAATGCCAGGTCTCTATGACAAATAATTATATAAATTAACATTCAGGGGGCATTAGTTGTAAGCTGTTGAGGAAATCATCATTTTGCAAATGTGTCACTGTTACTTTACTGTTTGGCAGCTCACTGTCAAGACTGTCTCTTTTGTAGCCAAAAACTTTTATAGAATTAGATGATAATGTTCCTTAAGCCACCATATTTCCTTTGGTATGAGCAAAAGGAGTTAAAGTTCAATACCATTCTGCATTTAGAGCCTTACACAGCTGGTGAACATTGTTTGGGAATAATGCTAAAATGTACCTTTTAACTTGCCTGCAAAAACGTTTCTTGCAACCCATATAGACATGCCCCTTAATGTGTTTCTTCATATTTACTTTACTGCTCAACTGTTTATGACCAGATTTCAGACATATCTACTCTAAGTTGTCCAAACGTGTATTCATGAAGGCATACAGATCCTGTATACTTCTGGAAAAGTATGTGGATGGCAGCTAAACTGACCTAAAAGGAGTGTATGAGGAATAGATTTTTCATTCTGAAAAAAGAATAGCTTATGAAAACTGTATATTACAATTTAGAAGTTGACTGTATGAATGTGAATGTTCTTGTACATCATAAGATTACAAAGTAATTTAAAAAATCTATTTTGAGGCCTTTAGATTTTTAATTGCAATAAATACAGTGGTATTTTACACAGAAATGGCTTGCCTAGAACAGGGCCTCTGAAGGAAAGCAGCAAGGTTTTCCTAACTTGAACCTCCGCTCTGTAACCAGAAGAGAACTGCTCACTCCAGTCATTATTTATGTCAAATGAAATGGTCACAGTAATATAACTGGCTCTTTCATAAGAATGTTGGCTCAAACTGAAAGGTTGTTTGTATGAACTTTACTTATTAGATAGACAGACAGTCTAGGAAAGTGATATCCCTCACTCTGTGGTCTATATAGGCTTAAGTTTTATCAACTAGTGCTTGTAAAAACGAAGGTTTATGGGGCATATACTTTGCAAGTGTCTGGCAGTATTGATTGAAGGTTGTTGATGGGTAAGGGATATGTATATGGAAGGCTTTTAAACAGGAGCACAGAAATGTTCTGAGTTACATTTGCTTGAATGAGATCTTTGTCCATGTAGTTTGACTTCAGTGTTACTCCTTGGATACTACTAGTTTCACAACTAAAAATACAACAGTAAAGCAACATTTTCTTGTGTCATTTTGCTTTCAGTTCTGTATTACTTATGTTCTATATGGTTTTAATTAGAAGATGAAAAGGCTATAGTCGTTTCACTAAACTTTGCTATTCACATTTAACAATCTGCAAATTGGTAGTATAGCATGTTTAAAATCTGAATTGCAAGCAAAGCATGTGATATTTAGCAGGACCCTGCTGCTTGCAGTTGCAAGGATTTGGAGGGTCCTCAGCCTGTGACTAGCATTAGAAAGGTTAAATCCATGTGAAACAAGGGACTAGATCAGAAGTGAAGGAGAAAATGCAGGCACATTGGTAAGGTAGAAAGTGTTCTGAGTCACTATCAGGTTGTGAAAGGATTTTGCCATGGCACTGTTGGATCTTGTATAGCAGGACAGCACCCACAGTGCAATCCTCAGAATTGATAACTGACAAAAGCAGTAAGACAATGACATAACCTAGAGTAACAGGGTACAACAGAAGAAGCGGTAACCAAGGGCAACAAGAAGAAACACAATAGACAACTAAGACAGAACATGCATGTGAGTGGCAGGAACAGAGGATATATATGGACCAGTGTAGCAAAATGAAAAGCGAAACAAGGCAGACAAGGTGGAGCTGAGTGTAGCAAACAAAGGGAAAAGGGATGGACAATAAACAACACTAAGCATACAGGATATAAAGCAAGACAGGTGGGAATGAAACAGTGACAAGTAATCTCCTCTAAATGTATCTTTATTTCATGCTGTTAAGTCCATCAAAAGGAACACCCACTTACATGTTTCAGGCCTGCTGGGCTAAAACCTATACGTGGCTTTGCTTTTATGGTCTTTAAGACCTTTGACCTTTCTTTCCCACTGTATGATATTGACAGAGGTTCTATGCTCTGATTGGCGGAAACAATCTTCCAATCAGGAGAAGAGACATCTTTTGCTATGCTATTAGGGTCATTCAACAGCAGTAGTAAGAGAAGAAACACATTTTGTACTGAAGTTTAAAGATAACTGAGGCTATGAATTTTAAAACCTTTCCCTGTTCCCCATGTCTTAGAGGAGCATAGGGGCAGCAACGTGTTCTCCTAGGGACGTTTTCAGAGATTGTGAAAGCATTTGAGAATCTTTAGTGAGCAGGACTCTTAAGCAGCAAGCACTGCATCAGCCAGCTACAAGTAAAGTTATAGCTGTTGAAGTGAGGCCATGATCTGAGGGTGATGGAGGGTGGTGATTTCCTGAGCATGCAGATGAGTGAGTTTACATTGTTTCCAATGGTAATATCAAAATAATCTGTATAGGGAAGCATTAATTGAGCTGAGGTTGGAAGATTAGGCACTAGATGGAGTGTGCATAGGCAGCTGAAATGCAGCCAGGCCAGAGAAAGGAAAGATGTCTAACTGGCTCTGGGTGGAGAGAAGAAATTAGAGTTTAATAAACTCCTGGAGAAGGGCAATTTTGGGCCCCTAAATTGAACTGTGAGACCCATGGGTGAAAGCCTTTCTGTGTCTAAAGAGTGGTGGGATCAAGTCTCAGACATCCTTCAGATGTCAGAAAACTTCAGGATGTAGCTCAGGTTCACTGGCTGAGTGTGTGGCCCTGGAAGCTCCTGGTGTTTAAAAACCCTGGCTTCAAACAGAGTCTCACAAATCACATGAGTTATTATTTCATCATTCTAATTGGCACACTGACTAAAAATATGCTCCATTTTATAATTGTACTGTCAACACAGAGTCCTTTGTATAAAAAGCCATACTTGTAAAAGAGGAGTAACTTTCCAGTGGTCCATGAGTTAAAATACCGCCATTTCACAGCTCCCCAGCCACTGCATGTATTCCACATTTCCACCTTCTCTTCTTTTACAGGCATGCTTTTAGATACAAGTGACCCTGGGCTGATAAGGTCACTTTAAAGAGAACCTGTCACGGGGGGTAACTTTGTGCAAGAGTGAAAGGTGCTGCATATACCTGCAGCATCTTGTGATTCACATACACCTTCCATGCTCCATAGCCAAGATGATGGCACCAGTATCTGCTGGTGCAGCAATTCAGCCTCCTGTGTGCACATGTGACAGTGAAAATACATCATTATACGGAGAAGATTCTCCCTCTCCTCTTTTCCTCCTACAAGCTCCCTAGACACTTCCCACTTCCAGCTGCTAGTGCCTGGAAACATGTTAGGTTGATTAGCATTATTCAGTGCAGTGGAACCTGATTGGTATAGAGGATTAAGAAAAAACTAAAGCGAGGGATGTAATAACTCGCCACCCGGCTTCCTGATTAGTGAGGAAGCTGGTGGTGTGTAAAGATTCGACACCCGGCTTCCTGATTAGCATGGAAGTTGTCTCCATGCTCCCTCATCACCAGGTGACGAGGAAGCATGGAGCCGGCTTTCTGGCCAATCAGAAAGCCGGGGTGGGGGATAATGACTCGCTACCTGGCTTCTTGATTGGCCAGCTTCTCGACCAATCAGGAAGGCAGGCGGCGAGTCATTACACGCTGCACGGCTTCCTGATTGGCCAGGAACCGGGCAGCATGTAATGACTCGTTGCCCGGTTTTCTGATACCGGAAGTTCGGCTATCGTGCTAGGCAGAGAGAGAGTACGAGTATCGTTATAGGTGCATCCCTAATTAAAGCTATATGTTTTAGGTCCTTATACAAGCATTATTGCATGAACTATACTCACCTGCTTGAGCAATACGACGTCTGCCAGCTCCCTCTCTGGTGCTGACATCTTCTACCCAGCATGCATGCACGGCAAAAAAAGAATGTCAACAGAAAGGTAAGGATGACTTTATTGCAGAAGAGTTATAGGGGTCTATTCATGAAGCTGCCGAAGGAGCGCCGGGAGAGTTTTGTTTTTTCTTTTTTCTTTTACAGCAGCAGAGCTGCCGCACAATAGGAAGCTGTCACTGCTAGCTCCGCACAATCGTTTGCTATTTACTTTTTTTTTTACTTTTTTCACTCACTTCATCAATGAAAAACCTTCTTGCTCACAATTGTTTTTTAGAAAACGGCAATAGCTCTGCTTTAACAACTTGAGCAAAATACTTAGGGCATATGCCATGTTCCTCTTCCCACACTGCAGCTCTCCCAGCTGTTCTTGCTGGGAAAATGAAAAAAAAAAAATTACAGGGGGGCTTTCTGCAGCCACAGTTGTGCAAAAACAAAGCTTGTTTGGAACACTGTTCAAGTAACACTAAACTCAGTGTCACTCTTAAAAATGCATTCAAATGCCCTAACTATTAACAAAACTGGACCTTCTTTGTGCGTCACTAGACTGTAGATCTTTAAATCATCTCTGAATTGGTGCTGACACTGTCCTTCCTTCTGGAGGGGAGCTACTTTTGTTCCCCATGGTCCCTGTGTGTGTCGTAAAGTAGCCACCACTCCAAGATCATTCCTGTGATGGACTACAATCTCACATTTAGTTTACTAATTTGTATTGAAGTTACAGTCTATTACAGGAGTGAGCTTGGAGCAGGGGGTACTTTACAACACACACAGGGATCATGGGGAACAAAGGTAGCCACCCTCCAGAAGGAAGGACAGTGTCAGCATGAATTCAGAGATAATTTGAGGATCTACAGCCGAGTGATATACTAATAAGGTAAATTTTTGTTAGGTACTTGAATGTATTTTTAAGATTTTACTCCCGAGTTTAGTGTCACTTTCAGAAGCTACATTGAGAAATACTTTGTAACAACATTACTGTTACACTGTATTTACTTTGGTTCATTGATGTACAGATCAAAAAAGTGACTTCAGTGATGTCAGTTAAAGCAACATAGAATAAAATGTATAATTTTTGTGCACAGTAATGCTACTTGTTTTAAAACTATCACTGGTCGAAGTACAAAGTACATTGTTATAGTTTGGTTACTTTTTGTGTATAGATTTCATAGAAAAAAAATTTACAAGACAGTTTCACCAAAAGAAAGCCCCTTATTTGTCCTGGGTAAAAAGAAGAAACATATGTATTTTCTTGCATAATGACAAAATCTTTGCCAAATCATTAGGACCCACAGCAAAATTGTAGAAATTGCTCTAGTCTATGTTATACAGGTGCAAGTGCTGAACTGGTAAAAAAAAAGGTAGTAAATAGACCTTAAATTGTCCATAGGAAGGATTTAAGAGGTTGGATGAGAATGACCTATCCTTGTGCTGTAAATCCTACAGTGAGAGTAATGACTGCAAAGGAGTGAATCAAACAGAAACTATAGCCAAGAGATCTTGACTTTAAACAAAGGGAATGAATGAATCATTCAACCTGAGAGATTAGATGTGAAGTGAAATCGCTGACTTGGTTTTTAGCTACCAAGGCTGTCCTATTTTTGTCCAAGCTGCTTGGTAATTCCCTGACCTAGAACATGGGTGTGGAACAGAAGCCTTACTTTTCAAATTTCACTGGTTGCATGCTTGTTCCTGGTAAGTACATCTCTATGCAGTGAAATTAGGATCAAAATGAAAGCCCCAAGGCCTGCACTTTATAAACACGCCAGCAGTTTTAGCTCCCATAGTTTTACCCTAACAGGTTAACTTTAACATGTATAAGTCTGTTCACTGCATTAGTTATGGATTACATTAATTTTTAAATATTAAAAATGCTACTCAGGGTCAATAGTAATTACAGCTACTGGATGTTGAGCTTATCTAGTCTATATAAATCTTTAAATAGTACCCCAAGTTTCTGAATTTATGGTAATATTCAGCTATTTACTGCCAAAGGTATGTGTCTCAGTAGGCCATGATATCATTTTCTTTTATGTCTACTGTGCTTGAAAAAACTTTGATCTATTACTGTAGCCTGGGAAATGTTTCATTATTTTATGTGTTTGGGTTATATGTTTCTGTTTTTGACAAATGCCTTCTGAGGACATGGCTTCAGCTTGCCTACCTTTTACCTTCCCTATTTTTCTCCTTAGAATTCCATGTATTGAAAAGCTTGCAGCTGTACCTATTTTTACATTAGTCATTGTAACATATCAGCTCTAGCTTTCAGTCTCCATTAATAGTGGTAACTTTTCTCATGCTGTGCTCTGAACATAGAATGTACTTTTCTGTTAAGCAGGATCAAATGGAAACCTATGCAGTTTGCAAATGTTAATTCTGTGCAGCGGGCACTGGGTAATATGCCTTGAAAGTAAATAAAACGATGTTATAACTCAATCCATATTGACCTAAAATTTCACAAACAATACATTCCACTGTTTTATTCTTGATTTCTGCTACCCTTTCCCACTGCAAAGCCAAGGCCACTACCACTAAGCTCTGTCCCTCACAAACTCTGCATGTACTCGCTGGATTTGCACAGGGGCTAGATGAAGAAATCTGTTGTTATTGGGGCAGTGTTGCAGCTGTCAATTTGTGGGAGGACCTGATGGGGGAGCAATGTAATGCTGAAATGGCCATGACTAGCTTATTGCACTGAGGGCTTGTTCACACCAAATCCGGACCAGAGTTTTTTCTTCGCACCTGAAATGCCACCCAATGTATTCCAGGGGTATTTCTGGGCTCTGTTCACACCAGTGCAGTCCATTCCTGTGCTAGGAAAAAAAAATGCTGCATGCACTATTTTTTTTTTAGTATGGAACGTACCAAAACGCATGCAAACACACTGGACTGAATCTGAAAGCCCATTTTAATCTAAAAAGGCACTGCACTGCATTTGCAGATCTGGTCTGGTCATAGTGTGTACAAGCCCTGAATGTTCCTCTGGCTGCACCACATTATCCTTGACCATGCATATGTGAGCTGAGCTATTCGCTATATCCCATTAGTTCAGGAATCGCTTGGCAAAGGTCAGAAACCCTAGTGTGGGGATTGCATTTCTGCATAGCTTTCAGATAGCAAGTTGTGGAACCAATCACCTACTCCTTGTAACCCAATATTTTTATTAATCATACTTCCCAACATTTTAAATATAGAAAAGTTCCATGTTTACTTCCAGAAATTAGAATGACACATGGCGAAACTATTGGCATATAGTTTACAAAGCACTGAATGTAACACTGAATGTGTCTTTTGTGTAAAAGGCTTCTTTGCATAAAGACAGAAGTCCTTATTTAGAAGTATCTGGTTTTCATGATTTTCATTAATGCACTTTAAATACTTCTTTTAAAATTCACAAATATCTAGCATTTTTTCAGTGCCTTTGCAACTGCAAGATACTGGCTTATTTTGATTTATGAGGTTCTTTTTTTTTTTAAAGTGTCAACTTCTAATGCCACCTTGAGGTATGAAGCACTCAAATTAATGACAGCAGGTGATCTGAAACCTTGAGGAAGATAATCAAACCTGTCTATTTGTTCTCTCATCAGTAAATCACTTTCCTCGAGAAAACTTCGATTACTTCTATCCTGAGAGAACTTATTTAGTCTTCACAGTAGGTTTCCACATTTCTCAGTTTGGAATTACGACTTACTGGAGCATTCCAATAATTCCCTTCAGAATTTAAAGTGTAACCTTAACTGAACTGTCTATCCAAACTGTATTATACAAAACATTTATTCATTTGTCATCCGTTACCTAATTTTTTTTAGAGGAAAGGCAGGGATTAACTGTAACTCTCATTTCATACATATAGTGAGCTGTAAACACCAAACAGGACTCTGCAGATTAGACTTGGTAAAAACTCTGGCTCTGCATAGCGGACTCACCATCATACATTCATTGATCTGTGTGCATATTGTAGCAATAAAAAAAAAACATGCACTACAATAGCAAATCCAAAGAAGTATGATACTGTATAGTGAATTTTTAAGAATAGCTGCCCCATAAGTACTGCCAAGTGAGTAATGCAAACCTTTGTCTTGGAGGGAAGACACAACTAACTAGTCTTTTTAATGTAGGGACAGATTTTTGTGGGCTAAAGAAAGTGTGCTGCAGTGCAACAGTGAGGGTCTATTCACGCCAGATGTATTGAAGCTACGCTGGCCGTTGTTTCTAGTGCAGCCCCAACGCAAGACAAGGCAATTTGCCTTTTCATGGATGGTGCTCATTCCCATCACCGGGTTGCGGTAGGAACATAGTGGTGTGTGCTGAAAAAAAGTAAGCCACTTACTTTTTTCAACACAGTGGCATGTGACGCAGTACAACAGCCTTGCACCCCGCTGTGCCCGTAGAACTGAATGAAATGTCTTTTGAAATTGTGACACTTTTCAATAAAGTTCTAACAAAAAAAAGGTGATGCGCTAGGATCAGCACTTCGGCACTGTGCCGGAGCACCACACACCAGATGCTGTGAGGTTAGCTGGTAGCTAAATAATACCTAGCACAAGTCCTCTTTGCTGCCATCATGTGCGTGCTACAGTCAATTGATAATGGTTAGTATTCACTAACAGTTGTCACCATTACATTTTCTTTAGATACTGCATAGGGTTCTTGTCACAGACATTATGGGGTAGATTTACTAAAGGCAAATAGGCTGTTCACTTTGCAAGGAAATTAGTACTTTGCAAGGGAATTTTTCCCTTAGTTTAGTGAATGAGGTGAAGCTCTGCTGACTTCCTTCAGTCAGTCATGTGCAAGCAAAAATACAGGTTTTTTTTTTAAAACTTTCCTTGAATATGATTGGATATTCTTTGCAAAGTGAAATTTCACCTAAAACAAACTTCCGCTGCAATGTACAACTTCCCCTGCAAAGCGAACAGGCTATTTTCCTTTAGTAACCGAACCCCCATGATACATACACGCAAGTAGGCATTATGCTTTTTAGGGGTCTTTTAGCAACACTGGGGGTCCTAGGGACAGGGAATATAAAATCCTCCTTCACAAAACAAACAACCTGCGGCTTGGTTTTGTAATTGGCCTACAGCACTTACATCTGAAGTGGCCCAGAAAAACAGTGGGGGGACTGTAATAAACCTGGCATGACTTTGTTGTTAACATGCCAAAGAAAGCCTGCATCATGGGGGTTTGCAGTTGAGGCTAAGGAATATTTACTGCTCTTAACCTGGTAAACCTTTTGTGCCTGGAAGTGGGTTTTAAATACATTATGCTGTATATATCCACAGTACTCCCATTTCCAGTAGTCACTGATGTCCTGCACATACAGGAATTGAAATGCAGGAGGAGCTGCTGCACTCACAGGGAGTGACTTTACATCCCACCGACATTTCTTATATCGCAGGCTGTTTTGTTCAGAAGGCTCTTATCTGAATGCTTTCAACAGTAGCTCTGGCTGCTTCAGAAACAATATGAAGCCGCCTGTGTTACTTGCCAAGATATACTATAAGTCATATCTTTGGAAGTAGGGTGAACTTTGAATTTAACTTCATTGCTAGCTGGTGGAGGCCTGTCTGTCTCTGTGGGGACAGACTGGATGAACACCTTTTACAATCATCAACAATGATATATAGAGGAAGCATATGCACACAGATCTGCAATACTGGCAAGTTTGTTAGAGGGTTTGTTCCTAAGGAATGACTGCCATTCAGAATGATTTGTTGACTTTTACAGGGTTATTCGCTAAAGAACTGAAGCATTTAGCTGCACATTCGGCTAATCCTTCAGCTCGCTTCAGCTGCAGGAACCCTTCAGTTCAGCCGGATCGAAGGGCTGCTGTATGGATAATTCACAATAGCCCGTACAGCAGTCGAAGCACACAGCTGAGCCAAATGCACCTGCAAGTTTGTAAAAAATTGATTAAAAAAAAACAGTGTGGGGTCCCCTCCCAATTTATACCAGATCCTTTAGGTCTGGTAGGAAGGTTAGGGGGAACCCCCATGTTAAAAAAGGTGGGTTCCCCTTCAAAATCATACCAGATCCTTTAGGTCAGGTAGGAATTTTAAGGGGACCCCAATGCCCAAGAAAAAAAAATGGGCCCCCCCCTAAAATTCCCACCCAGACCCTTAATCCAAGCACTGGCAGGGCAGGGGGGGACAAGCGAGCACCCCCTTCATGCCAAGTTCTTGACTTTGTAGGGGAACCCCACCTTTTTTTTCTTTCTTTTTTTTTTACATCCGAGGTCCCCCCTGACATTCCTACCAGACCTAAAGGACAGAAATTGTCGCCACCCTTTTACATTGTAGTATTAGTTATATCTCAATATTTATAGCACACATATGATACCACTATTTATAAAAAGAACGGGGGGATTTATCACAGCTGGAGCAGGCAGAATCTGGAGCAGTTGCCCATAGCAACCAATCAGCATCACTCTTCAGTTTGCTCAGGTAAGATTTGAAAATAAGACAGAAAGGCTGATTGGTTGCAGTGCCAATCTGCTCCAGATTTTGTCTGCACCAATTTTGATAAATTCCCCCCTTGTATGTTTTTATAATTGATGGGCCAGAGCAATTTGACACGCCCAATACAAAGCAAAATGTGTGGATTTGTCATTATTATTCCTGTCTGTTAGTTTTTAGGATTAGAGAGAATGAACCCAGAAATACGATTTATTTTATTTTCTTAGACTGATTACTGCTAAAGCTCTAGCTGTGGCTGTGAGAGTGGTCTTGCTAATCTGTGAGTGTTATCAATTTAAAGCCCATTAATTACACAGGATTAGACAAATATGTAGGCTTGGAGTCAAAGAATAATGACACACAAGAGGCCATGCATAAAAGACCAGTTTCTATGTGTGAGTAGACAATTGATACATACATCTGTGTGTATAAGTTTAATTACAAAATAATAGAGCTGCATCGAGTAGAATCTTTTAGGCCTGTTCTATTCAGATGCAGTTATATTTGTTTGTTTGAGTAGCACCTCTTTGTTTTTGGTTTGCTTTTTTCCTAATGTACCTTAAAGTGCAATAACCTATAAAGACAGGATACACTTTGGTTAGCACGTATAATCTGGTGATAAAAAAAATAGATGAATTTTAGCAGTTGTAATGTTTCCCAAAACTAATGCAAGCCCGTCCTTTGGGTCCACTATGTATTGGAGGAGGAGTGAAGGTGCTGAGAGCCATGATGAGCCATGACTGTTGAAGCCAAGAATTTCTTGTGTTCAGTCTAGAAGCCCCCGGAAAAGCCTCATTCAGCAGACTCTGATTTCAGAGTTTGGCACACCTCCTGCTATACCATTATCCTTTGGTTTGCCTCACTATCAGCTGCTGAGACACTCCATTAGTTAATGGGATGGTGGTGGGATGCCCCGGCCCCATAATATCACACCAAGCTAAGTTTAGGTGGTGCTGTCAGTCAGTTCTGAAAGTTTACATTTTATTCCAAGTTGAGGTTATTATGGTTCTTCAGTAGCAAATGTGCTTGCTTTTATAACATATATTGAGGAATGACAAGTCCACTTTACAGATGAGTGACACGGGACATCTGTAGTATTTGGACATGCTGACTCCATGTGGGAAAGGATTGTAGTGCCTTGAAGAGGAGACCGATTTTATTGTGGTGCCCCAAAATGTCTAACTGTGAATATAAACACTGTTCACCTTTGAGTGCAGACACGGCCTTATGAGACAAGAGGTGCATATGTGATCCTCTAGAACAGGGGAGGCAAACTCAAATTCATCGGGGGCCGCATCAGCAGTATGGTTACCCTCAAAGGGCCGGTTGTATAGGACTTGTACGGCTCTCACGGGGGACCCGAACGTCCCGGATCGCCTCTGTAGTCCGGCCGGTCACAATCAGGCAGCGGCGCTGACCTCTAAACAGGCAGATTAGAAACACCCCTGCTCTAGAAGATTGCAAGATCTTGGCCATGGACGAGCGAGGCTTGCTGTCCCTTTCAAGGTTGAGCATGGAACACTCTTCCTGGAGTTACAAGCATAAGGTCTGTGTCGTGTAAGTTGTGCCATGGTCCTCAATGAATGCCACATCCTGGGAAGTGACTTGCATAAATGCCTTATTTGGTAACATTAGATGTATTTTTATGAGATTGCTAAAATGTGGGAATTACTTTCATATACATAATGAGTTTATTTACTTTGGGGCTGATTTATAATTGTTCCACCCACTGTTTAGCTGGGCGGATGCCATTCACAACTCTTTTGCATGGCACTAGGGCCCCTAGATGGCACTGAGGAGCATAGGAAATTCATATTCTCAATCCAGTGGCACTAGTGCACTAGTACCATGCAAACGGCATCCGCCCAGCTATACACTAGGTAGAACATTTATAAATCAGCCCCTATGTTACTGTAGTTATTAATATTTTGATATATGTATTTGCTATTTCATATTGCACACTGACTATCAAGTCAGATGGAATTGACTGTAGTAATCTATATTTAATTTATACTAGTATCGTACGTCTTCTGTTCTTAATGCAGTATGCTTGTTCAGAGCGATGGTTCATATGCACATTTATGACAAAGGTTTAAGTGAGTTTTGTGAATGAACCGATGCCTTTAAGGTAGAATGAAATCTTCTTGACATGGCTAATTAGAACATTGTTGAGTTGCTGCTGTCATGTTTCATAAAGCAATGTAACTATGTTAAACCCGTAAATTGCTTTGATCTTTATAATGTTCTCTTTAAAAACCATTTGAAGCGGATGCTCTGGGGCTGTAAATTCCTGGCATTGGTTAAGTCACGCATGAATGAATATGTGCTGCAGAACCAGATATTAAAATGTGCAACCATACAGTCATTTCCAGGCAGTAAACAGCTGGTTTAATATGTTCCATCTAAATGTCGTGTGACCGTAAAAAAAGGGAAATAAACAGTTAATACAGTCTTACATGATCAATATGAATCATACATATGTTATACCTTGACACATGAAGCATATTTATATGTGGTGTTAATGACAGCACAATATTTCATGGATATAGGGGCCATTCACATAATAATAGGTAAAATAAGCTTATATAGTATATCTTGAGTCTGTCTGTACCATTGTGTTCATAGATGTCAACAACGCTTCCCTTATTAATGTTGTCTTTATTTACATCTGATAAACAGGAGCATAGGAAATTCATATTCTCCTCAACACAATCCAGTGGCACTAGTGCACTGGTACCATGCAAACGGCCAAACCATGTGGGACTCTTACCTTATTCTTTGTTTGTCAAGTGCAGCCTTTCTACAGATGTTCAGTATCTTTCCTCCCAAATCTCTGCCACAATAAAACAACATGTTTCATAAGCCTGACAGCAATCAGAAGTTACCTGATTTGTATAAAAATTACATTAAGGGGGTTATTCGCAAAGCTGCCAAAGGCAGCCATGTGAATAACCGACCCGAAGTGAAGTGACCGAACGCTGTTCAGCTATTCACTTCAGGCTTGTACGGCTGATTTCAGCCGTACACCGACTGAAATCAGCCGTACATCGGCTTGCTGCGGCTGGGTTCGGGTCAGCCGAACATGCTCAGCATGTTCGGCTGACCCGAAGTGTAGAAGGAGTTCGACTCAGCTGATCCAACATCTGAGGTACCGAGCAGAATAGAAAAACTGCAAAAAAAGTAGAAAACGATTGGGCGGAGCTGGCAGGGACAGCTAGCTCCGCCCAACTATTTTCTATTGGCCGGGACCAGCTGTCATTATAATGACAGCTTGTCGAAGCCAACGGTGATATCAAAGCCGGCTCCGCTAAGCTCTTATCGTAATTACTTTTTTTATTTTAATTTGTATTGGCCACAGACATCAGCTGAACTCTGGGCAAATAGCTAACTACGCAGATGAAATACATATATTGGAGTTGTTTTACCTGTATGTCTCTGGCTTGATCTTTCTCTGCTGCTGTTAAAGGAGAACTATGAGGTGAGTGATTTTCACTCAACCTCATAGTTTGAGCCAATGTGTGACAATGAAACTGTCACACGTCGGCTCAATAGATCGGGAAATGAGCGAACACATACCGTCGCTCGCTCACTTCTCGATCATGTCCCATCAGTGACTGTCACTCACGGCTCCCTGCAGGGATTCCCCCACTCCGATCCTCCAGCGCTGACTGGCGGAATGGACCGGGGAGGGGCGGGTGCAGCTGCCTCTAGATAGGCAGAGCCAGATGTCAATCACGTAGCTGGGTGGATCTCGACAGTAATGTCGGGATCTGTCCCGGCTGCATCGGTCCAGCTTGCGGTATACTGAGCTTTGAGGACACTAGTTTATGTTCTCCCATGATCCTTAGGAAAACTATGGGGAAAAACACTTACCCCATAATTCTCCTTTAAGTAATTTACAGGTCTTGTCCCTCCCCTAGCCTGTGAATGGACTCTCTTCCTATCAGCATGCCTCTTGTTAACATGTGAGCCCTGCAGCATGAGCACATACTGCTCTGCTGCTTCTCCCTCTCCCAGGCTAAGTTCAGCTGTACAGGGACTGCAAGAGTCTGATACCAAGACATATTTTGGCACTTACACTACTTGTATTCAGAAACTCTTTTGAATGATGTATTTATGAATACAGAGCTGCATTAATTTGTGTGGAGTAAATTTTTTTTGGTGGGGAGGGCTTACTAGCTGATTGGAATAGTTCTGTTTTATTTGTAAAGGGCTGCTAGACTAGTCAGTGCTATAAAATGTAAAATGTTATTCTTTAAATTGCCAGAACATTATGTAGGATTGTTCATTAATGCCAAACTCCAGTAAAACAATGATAATTTACATGCCACAATGAGTGTGTGCATTATCATTATAAAGCTGGGTGTTATGTGTGGAGGACGGCTGTAAAGTGTAAAAATCTTACTTTGCAAAATGCCGTCCCCTGCATGCAGTGCCGAGCTTCCAGACACGGGGGTGTAAGATATATGACTCAAGCAGTGAAGTGCTCACTTGACCCTCTTGCCCATTCACAAAATGCCTTGCATTTTTTTCAAAGAATACAAGGTATTCTGTGATTGGAGATGCAGAGGAAGGGACGGTTATGATATATAGGGGATTACTCATTAAGCTGCCGAAGGCATTACATTAATTTACATTTTTGTTAACCCTTATTGAATGAGTAAGGGTTCAAGTACCCCTTACTCATTCACAAGTGGGGGGCAGTATCTAGGTTCCCCTTTATGAAAGGTTGTACCCTGATGCAAATAAGCCCCACTGTCTGCAGACCCCCACAAACACTGGGTCAGGGTTGTGGGGGAGAGGTCCTTGTCCCCATCGGCATGGGAACAAAGTGCTTTTGCAGGGGGGAGCCCTGGAAAAGCACCCTCCCAGTGCTGAGGGCAAATGGTATGGCAGAGTGTGTGTGTGGGGGGGGGGCACTCGCTCGTCCCCCCGCTTTTCCTGCCAGGCCAGTGCCCATAGGAATTAAGGCTCTGGTTGGGATTTTGGGGGGAACCCGCTGGCTGTCAAAATACCTGAACAAACTGATTGTATGCAGGCATTGTTCAGGTATTTTGAGAGCCAGCGGGGCCGACTAGCAAGATACTGAAACTTGGCCAGTGGGAGATCCCTCCATCCACACAGTTTAGCGCAGATGGCAGAATCCGTTGTACTTTTTCCATCTGACCATAGAAAATCTACAGATCATCAATAGGTGTATGGCCAGCTTAATAGAAATGCTGAGTGAAGTTGTTTGATCATTTACATACAATTCACATACAACCTGTATAGAACAATTCTATATTTAGACCTCTGTGTTTGTTTACCGTAGACTAAAATAGATCATTTTGTAATTAAAAGGATTTAGACAAGATACTATAGAGCAGGGGTGCCCACAAGGTCGATCGCGATCTACCAGTCGATCGCTATGATATAAAGGTAGAAACTCAAGTATATATCTCTACCATTTACCACACAATCAACTTGAGGTTTACCTACAAAACTGATTTATTGCATGCACTGAACTATGGCAGGTGTCCAGATCTCTGCCATGTAATGTTGGGATTTTGAATGCTGACATCTAAGCCATTCCTAATACAAATAAGAGATTGTATCTGATGGTTTTCAGTGAATGTTCTTCACTTTCTTCCATCTATAAACCTGTTTTTTTCCACTGCTTCCCGATAATGACTTAGTTTCTGCAAACCAATTTCTTTGCTTTTCATCATGCTCACACTGAATGATTACTCTATGATAAATTCATTTAGCTGCTTCCAAGAATATATCATCACTGGGAGCAAATAATTATCCCTTGCCTGCCTCTGGACTTGCTAGTCAGCACTTGTATAATCTACAAAGCTCATTCAGCAGCAGTGTTTAGGTCTGGAAGCCAGTATAGTTGCCTACTGGAATACCTGGCCATGGAGTTTCCTCAAATTATGTTAACGCATCATCTGTAGTGATATACTGTCCCGTCTTGTGTTAAAAATTTGCTGAACAATTTGGCTGTTAACTAATATAACATTCAGATTTTTTTGTATTGTGTACATTCTTGGAGTTTTAACAATGTGGTATTAGAAATGTGTTCATGCATTCATGTTCTTGTATAATTTCATATTTAAATATAGCTACTCTATATGGTCAAATGTTTGTGGACAGGTAACCATCACATCTACGTGTGCTTTTAAAGCACCCCATTCCAAAATCATGGGTATTAAAGTAGTATTAAACTCTCAATTGTTTTTTCAATAATTAATTTTGATCAAACAATTCGGCATTGCTCAGCAATCTATTTCTTTACATTTTTGCCCAAGCACTTACAGTCACCATGTTTCCAAACAGCTGGCTCCAACTCTCTCAGCTTGGCCTCCCTGAAGAAGGAGGGAGTGATGGGGATCAGGAAGCAGGGTATACAGTTGCCTTGCTGTGCCTCTGTGTTTGTGGAGACATACACAACGTACTAACACACACAGGGGTGGCTCCATAGGACCCTGCAGAGGAAAGCAGCCACCCTAAAAAAGGATGTCCCATTTGTTCCATAGATTGCATTCTTCTTCTGTAAAGCATTCTGTACAACTTAACCTGATTTAGGTATGAGCATAGCTTACTTGTCAGCTGTAGGTCTTGCCTAAATTAGCCTGTATTGACACAGAACAAGGACAACGCCATGGAGGAAAGAAATTGTAATCCATCGACACATAAACATATTCTTGTGATGATTAATGAGCATATATTGTGGGCTGCAGCTATGAAAATTCTGCGGTGCTGCACTCACATTGTTTACAGTAAGTAGCACAATGAGTTATGCACATAAATGATAGGATTGCAAGTTAAAATTATTTTTTTTAAATTCACAAAGGAAAAGCATATGTTGTGGTACTAATTTCAACATAATGAATACACTGGCAAAATAAAATTGCTGAGCTTAAATGTTTTTTTCACTGAAAAATATATGAATATTAAAACCGATAATGAACAATGCAAAAGTGGAGGTTAGCTTCAGTGAATAATGCATGTCAGTTAAATCTATATATTCAACTTCCCACTCCCAAGCTTTTCCCACCTGAATGTGATGGATAGTGAGACTGACTTACTGAGGGGTGGTCTTGGCAGTAAGGTCAGGACCATACTTGACTTTTACAAAAAAGTTGAGATTTGCATAATAATGTAGCTTCCTCTATCTCTGGGTCTATTAATCATTGTGTTTATCACTGAAGGTTCCATCTGTTTTTTATATTCTCCCCATATGGTCATTTTGAATTGTTCAGGTTTGTGACAGGTCTTCTATATTATGGCAGTGCAGAGACACAGAACATTAGCAGTGTATGAGGACAGTCAAATTTTAGCTTTTTGTTTCAGAGCAGTTGCATATATAAGAATTAAAATTGTTTCTTGACTGGCTGCTAAAGTTATATTTTCGAGACAGCTGCCATATTATTTATTAAATAAAACAAATATAATAGTGTCCATCAGTTTATTTAAATTATTAGATTTGTTCAATTTAGAAAATACCATATAAAACGACTAAACTGTGGAATGTAGTATACTTCCTTGTGTCATTTCTTTATTTTTTAGTTTGATCTATTGTAGCTTCAAGCATTTGTCTATTTGCCATTGACACTTAAGGTAAAAGTTATAACTACTGTTAAGTAGTTTAAAATCTTCTTCAATACTTGCCTGAGGCTCAAATATAATAATAATGCACTGGCAGAAGGAATTTTGAGAAAGTCACAGGACTGGAATGTTAGTTTGTATAATCCAAAATCACAGCTGGAAGGGTTGTGCGCTGGCTTTGTGACCACTGTTAAACATCATCATTGGAGATATTCATTAAAGGTTGATAATGTTGTTATAACACAAAGACCACTAATTCAAAACAGTGGGAGATTGAACATAGCAGGGTAGGAATCAATGCACTTTTTTTTATACTTCCCTCCTCCTGCTGGAAGATACTGACTGTGCCATATCTCAGCAAGGAGTTTATAGAGGCACATGTTTTCATGGTACACTTGGTAAAATGTTGTCATAAAATGTTTGATGTTAATATTATCGTATGTACATACAAGCTTCTGAGAATAGCTTTCTATTGCTCTTATATCGTTTATTCATAACCATTTATGCACATATTTAAAAAGTGCTGCACCCTGTGTCCTTAAGTCCAAGCCATCACTCCTGTGTGTGAGCCCAGGGAGCATCCTGAAGCTACATAGTTTTCACTGATTGGACTGTAAAATGAATCATGAAAGAAGAACTATTGTGTAGCACAGCAGATTCGGAACCAGAGCCTGAGTACAGGTGAAACTCGAATAATTAGAATATCGTGCAAAAGTAATTGCAGTAAGTGCTGCAAAAGGGGCCCAAACCAAGTACTGAGTACATATGCATGCTTGTACTTTTCAGAGGTCCGATATTGTTCTATGTACAATCCTTGTTTTATTGATTGCATGTAATAATCTACTTTTTTGAGGTTGTGGATTTGGGGTTCTTGGGGTTTTCATGAGCTGTAAGCCATAATCATCACAATTATGACAAATCACGGCTTGAATTATCTTGCTTTGCATGTAATGAGTCTATCTCATATATTAGTTTCACCTTTTAAGTTGCATTAGTGAAATAAATGAACTTTGCACGATATTCTAATTATTCGAGTTTCACCTGTATGTAATAAACAAATATGGCTGCCTCCAAGTATACACTGATCAGCCAAAACATTATGACCACTGACAGGTGAAGTGAATAACATTATCCCATTACAATGGCACCTGGAAGTGGGTGGGATATATTAGGCAGCAAGTGAACATTTTGTCCCTTATGTTGATGTGTTGCAAGCATAAAAAATAGGCGAGCACAAAGATTTGAGCCGCCAAATTGTGATGGCTAAACGAACTCCAAAACGGCAGCTCTTTTAGGATGTTTCCAGTCTGCAGTGATCAGGACCTACCAAAAGTGGTCCAAGAAAGGAAAAATGGTGAACCGGCGACAGGGTCATGGGTAGTCAAGGCTCATTGATGCAGATGGGGAGCAGAGGACGCCCCACCTCACAACTTACAGGACTTAAATGATCTGCCACTGACAGCTTGGTGCCAGATACCACAGCATACCTTTAGAGTCTATGGGGCACAGCATAGTGGAGTCTATGGGGGTGATTTACTAACCTAAAACACACACACGCACCAGGTGCGTGTGCATTTCTACACAGCAAAACATATTTATCAACCAAACACGAGCAACGTGTCACATTTTCACGCCGTTATGGCGCGTTTTTATGTATTTACATACGTGCGCGTCATGTAGCATGCTCCATAGGCTACACGCCGCTCTAATAGCGGCATGCAAGTCTCTAAAAGCATATTTCCACTAATGCCATATATGGAAAAATCATGCACATGATGCATATATAATGCTGCTTCACAGTTTAGACAAAAATCTTTAGCTCATGCATTTACATTCCTGCATTCATCAACGCAAGCAACACAACGTAGCTCTAATTTACACAACATCACCTTGCAGGGCTTTGCAGGGCTATGCACAACACACCTGCTGGGTGTGTACACACTACAAAGGTGTCTAGATTCCACCAATAGATCATGCTGGGAGGGAACACACTACAGAGGTGTATACTTGTTCGTGGCGTGTTTATAAGGTTAGTAAATCAACCCCCTATGCCTCAATGACTATAAATTTCCTTTTTAAAATCCAGCAGAGAGAGTGGGATCCCGCTGTAGCTCTAGATTTAGGTGTGTAAACTTGGGAAATCATAGACCAAACAAATATTAGGTGATTTAAAAGGTGACTAAATATTTAAATAGCTTAATCCCAATGGACCAACCTCCCCATGCTAAGTACTGTATATCCCTTTGTACTTACCTTAGATTAACTGACTAGGCTTCCATTCCACATCTTATTCAGTGGGGCAGGCAGTACTGTACATAAGCTTCCTATTCTCTGCGATTCTTTTATAGGTCCTGAAGGAAAAGCCATCTCACTGTAGAAGAGTATAAGCTAAGATACCTTGCACCTCGTGGATGCTCTTTACATTGCCTTTATATGTCAAATATCATCAAGAAAGGATATTCAAAATGTGTATGCTTACACATCCTGTACACACATAAAAACAAACTCATGTCTTAAATTTTTGCAAACCATGGATCGTATACAGTTTATTTTTATTGGGTAAACATTGACACAAGCATATCGTTTATAGAATGTTATCCATTTAAAATGATTTTTACTCTTTTAAATGATTAGCACTTTTTATTGTTAAATGATTTGCTCATATAGTTGGAACACATCAAAATCTTCTATTATTAAATAAAATGATTGCTTTCAAAAAAGGTAATTACTTTCTTATTTGCCCACAGGTAAAGGTTATGGTGCGTATTTGCTCCACACTTGTGGGAGAGCCAACAGAGTCCAGCTCTTTCTTGAAAGCCGACCAAAGAAAGAAACAAATTACATTGTACGACCCATTGTCTTGTGGAGGACAGAATGCATTACAAAAGAGAGGAACTCAGATACCACCTAAAATGTTCGCATTTGATGCCGTATTCCCTCAAGATGCTTCACAGGTAGGCAAATGTACTGTATATCATGCTTTCCAGCAGACTCTAGAACCTGTGCACTCTAGTGGGGATAAAAGTATGTTGCTGCAGTAAAGGGACCATTTTAAAACTTGCTTTGTGTGGATTTCTATGTCCTAGTTCACATTGGTGCATTTGTACTTCCTTTTAAACAGAAATTTTGCATTCATGTAAATTTAATGGGGCCCTTAAGAAGATGTTTAGTTTGTGCAGTGATATGGCTGGTAGGTGTTTCATTTTGTATTTTTTTTTATGTATATTGTATTACCTTTTTACGTTTGATTACTAGAGCTGAAGGATTAAGCAATTTCATTCCATATAACCTTTATCCTTCTGTATCTTGTCTAGTGGGGTTAACAGTTAAGAAAATGTGCAACCCCCCTTACTGGAAGATATGAGCCTGGATCACCAGAAATTAGGGCTGTATCCCCATAACAAGAGGGTTCCTTTGTCATGTTATTACCGGTCTCAATGCCTTTCAAAGCTGGGGGTTGCTGCCAATGAGACTGTTCCAAAATGTTGTTTTCCCCTTGACCAGCTACTGATGAGCTTAGAGTTTTCCACACCACTTGTGTCTCCAAAACGAAGGCATGGTTATCTTTGGCTTGCCTTTCTGCGTTGTTGCCAGCTGCCAAGTAAATTGGAATCTAAAGGGGCACATTAAAAAGGACACAAACATTGGCTTTACACAGTTCTGTTGCTATTAGGATAGTAACTGTGTGCCTGGTTTGCCATGTTAGTATTAAGCCAATACAAATGCTTTTTTATTTTATTTTATAAAGACAGTTTTTAAAATCTGAAAAAAGGAAAACATGTGCAAATGCAGTATTTAGTGTATCAAGTCCACTGCATAAGATCAAAGGAGCAAGTCAGACAAATGACGTGGAAATTGTTATAGCAGACATGGCAAAGCCATGTTAGTTGTCTTACTGGGATTGCACTTTAATATTAGGTGCCATGTCACACAAACTGCTTTGTGCCCGCTATAGTGGGTATAGCATAACTTTTGTTGGATGAATATGGATATTCGAGTATTTACATACTCTCAACAAGCACACTTGTGAGTTTAAACAATACACTTTAAAACTGGCCTTCACCGACGTCTGCAGCTGTGGACACAGTGGAGCAATTAATCCTCAAATTGTACAGCAGAACCACTGAAGTTGGGCAAGTTCTATAATCAACTGAGCTCACCCTGCTCCGGCCTCCCACCAGTGACTTGGCTGGCTTCTGATTTCTAGTGTGAACACACCACAGATGCTCTGGAAGGGTGAAGCTGGGTGGTTGAGCTGCTGAGAGAAGAACCTTAAAATAGAACTCCAAGATGCATTCAAATTTCCCTTGCAGTTGGGCTACCTACACACCATGAGGGTTTAGTGCTCGTTTTGGTCTAGGGATGTAAATAAAGAAGAAATACTCACCTGATTGTCGATCCTGTTGCACTCACCTCTTTCCCCCTCCGCTCTGGCTGTGTTATGTCCCTCGGCATCCTAACGTCTAATGGACCTGCATTAGACGTGATGACGTCACAGGTCCTTAGACAGCTGTGGCCCAGGGGAGAAGAGGCTGTGTGGTCTGGTCTGGCAGCCAGGCGGGACTGAGGATCAAGTGAGTGTTTCTTCTTTATTTTCCTCCCTAGACCAAAACAAGCAGTTAACCCCTGCAGTGTGGGGGTAGCTCCACTGCAAGCGTTTATTTGAATTCCTCCTAGAGTTCTTTTTTAGTGACACCAGTGTTTCTGCTGTGAGCATTGGAGATTTATTGCTTTACCATGTCTACAGCTACAGAGGTCAGTGGGAGCTTGTTTTAAAGCTCATTTACCACTCAAATAGAACATGTAAATACTTGAATGTCCGTACCTTGTCCTTAGATTCACTTTAAAGGAAACCTGTAATGAAATAAGTAAGTAGGTTGTCATTGGTGACTCGTATACTAAGAAGGAATTTCATTTGGCACATGGTTAATTCAGCTCAGAATCCCATACTAAAGCCAGCTAGCATTTATTTGAAGGAGGCCAACAATGGCATGTCTTGTAACAGTTCCTTTTTAGGGCCTAGTCAGACCTATGCATCACTATCATACATTATGTATACATAACAGGGTCACTTGTAAATAAATGGATACCTATAATAAAAGAGGGTCTCTATACTTAGCTTCCTGGAGGCCTGTTTTTTTTTAAACACTGCCTTTGGTGCTTGCTGGCTGCTGCAAATATTCCACACTTCCATGTATGTGGAATACCTGCTCCCCCTCCAGATGCTGTAGTTGCTCTTGCTGGCTCATACATCACTACAGGATGCAGGAGCCAGGAGGAGAAAGTATTGCACGTTGTAGAGGAAACAGGAATGCGACTCATCCAGCCTGCAGTGGTCGGTCAGCACCGAAGAGGCTGTATTTCAACAAATGGCCTGCAAAAAAATGTAATTGTAACTTTTATTATTATATTTTTAGTTAAAGGCATCTAAATCTTGACACGTGGCCCTGTGCTGAAAGGGTTACTTTACAGGAAGGGGGTCTAAACACCTGGTCTTCAAGTGGTTAAAGCACCGCCAGACTGGATAGATCTGAACTGGCTAGTTCTTGAAGTCACATATTTGCTGATCAGTGTTCTTTAATTCCTGTCCAAGCAGCTGCCACTACATCTATATTGAATGTAGCAATGTACAATACAACAGGCTTGTAACAGCTGCTAATGCAAAATCAGTACAGCGGTTACCTGCATTTCCTGCAAAGCTGATAATATTTTAAACATGCTCTTTACCTTCCTTTAAAATGAAAGCTGCTGCTCTTTAAATTACAGCTCATTTATTTGCAATTTAAGTTCATACCATCGAACATGAAAAAATTCCATATATTTCATACAGCCTATTAATATGAGGTGATAGTATGCAATGCCACTACAGTGCTAGATAGAATTTGCTGCCACCAAAGATGACTAGTAATAGAGCTGATTATCTCTGGGCAGAAATTCATGAATTGTAATGGAGCAACCTCAGCATTCCATGTGCAGAAAGTGTCATTGATGTGCTTCTGTGGTGATTGTATCATGAACACAAGTCTGAGGGGAAAAGGCAGACGCTGCAGATTTTTTTCCTTTCACTTCAGCAGGCTTGTGTAAAGAGGAGCATTGAAGCGAATTCTCCCTCTGCTGGTTGCTCTCCTCTTCTTGCTTGGATGGTGCTTTTCTATTCACCATTTCCTTTTAAGGGTATTGAATACATGCAGTTCCACTTAGAGGGAAGGTGCACATAGAAGGGTAGCATGTGGTTTTATTCTACCATTATACTGGTTTATTTTATTTGTTATTATGTGAGGTGTGAAATACATTATACAGTAGTGCAAAAACAAATATGCACACATACAAGTATATTAATAAAGTACAGTCTCTAAAGGTGCTTGAAATCTGTACCAGGTGATTTTTCTTATTTACATGCTAATAACATTTTTAAAAAGCTGCTTGAAGGTTCCTTGAGAACCTTTAAGTGTGAATATAAGTAGATGTACATTTTTTTTATTTTGAAAGCATAATGTCTGTCAGCACGACTACAGGAAAACACATTGCAAATATATTTTTTATGTTTTGTAAGCAGTTGTTATGTGACCACTATTTTCTCCTTCCTCTTCAAGCTCCTTGCTGCAGGGGTAAACACTGCCCTTTTGAATGTGCAGCCTCTTGTGACAGCAGCTCCTGGGAGTCGCTGTCAATCGAGCAGGACTAGGCTGAATGGGGGTGTCCCAGCCTGTGACATCAAACCCAGCCATGCCCCCATACAGCCCTGCCCTGCTTGATTGACAGTGGCTCCTGTGATGACCAACAAGCACAGAGAGAGAGGCGAATCACACAGAACCTGATGTGCGGGGTGTATATTGAGGAATTCCAATACTCAGCAAGGGGGAGCAAGCTATAGGTGGGGTACAGACAGAGCGACTCAACACAGAATATGGGGTAGCAACGATGAAGTCCAGGGTCACAGGGCACTCTAGCCAAAACAAAGGGTCAGCAGAAAGGGCACCGAGCAACAATTAACAGGCAACAATACATAGAGCAGCAGTTCATACAGCAGTCACGGCCCAGCAAGGGACAAAATACAAATATTAAGCAACTCACACTGTAGGCATCAGAAAGTCCGGGGCAGCTGGTTGGCCTGAAATGGGGGAGGGAGATCCAGGGCCGGATTTCCCACAAGGCCAACCGAGGCCCGGCCTCGAGCAGCAGGGAGTAGAGGGGCAGCAGGCGTGTGGAATTCCTATCTCCCGACGGCCGGGACATGCAGTTCCGGGTGTCGGGCAGGTAGTTTTCTACATTTAGCTCTGCTTTGGGCAAGCAGGGCTAAATGTACAGCAGGGATGCCGCCACTTGTTTTGTACAAGTGATCTTTTTTTTAAATAAATTCTTTATTTATGTTATTTTTTTTTTAAAAACATACAACATATAACATAAAAAGAAACTTTTACAGATCATTATCTTTACACAAATAAGGTAAGATGTAAACGGTCCAACCCTGTAAGTCTATGATTGAGCTGCATGAATCAAGACAAGGGCACTAACAAATTAAACCAAAAAAAAAACCAAACAGGACAAAACAAAATAATAATTACACGTATGCATATACATATATACCTACACAGACCCACAATATAAGCCTCTTTTTCCCCCCATAGTCACTATCCCGAGTCTCATCGTATTATGATATATTCAGCTGAATTTATAAACTCCCTCCAAGGAAGCCAAGTTTTCCGGAAACTATCGGAGGTGTTTTTAATAGAGCTCGTAAGATATTCCATAATGTACATTTCCTGAATACAATCTAACCATTGACATATATTAGGTGATTCCGGTCTCTTCCACAAGGCTGGAATACAGGCGCGTGCGGCATTAACTAAATGCCTCACAACTGAGCGTTTATAAGCTTTAATTGATATAGAATTGTGTTGTGTTGTGGAGTAAAAAGAAGGCTGGGTCTCTTGGGATTGGAAGATCAGAGAATTTTTGGGTTGTCGCCTGAACCTGGTCCTAAACTTCTGTATTACCGAACAAGACCAAAATACATGCATCATATCTGCTTTCGGGTTCCCGCATCGCCAACAACAGTCAGAAGACTGTGGAAACATAGCATGTAATTTCTGCGAGGTTTTGTACCACCTTGAGACAACTTTATAACCCAGTTCTTGGTATTTATTACATATAGAAGATTGAAAAGATAGGAGTAGTATTTTTTTATGTGCTTCCGGGGATAACTGTATATGTAAATCTTCCTCCCACTTTATCAAAAAGCACGAAGAAGATGTCATTTTTTTCTCAAACCAAGAGCCTGTAACACAATGAGAGGGCGTGCCTTATTGGACCTGTCTGAACACATTCACATTCAAATGTAGTCAGTGGTCTATCAAATCGTCTAGCTTCTGGTAAAGAATTTAAAAAATGGGACAATTGTCTGGCTCGCCAATAATTTAAACTGGTGTAGCAGGAATGTGTTTGTAAAATAGTCTCTGAAGGCCATTCCAAATCCTCAAAAAAATGGAGAGCTCTAAACTTGCCGGCTTTCCTTAGTAACTTAAATACCCTATCCCAAAGTCCCGGCAAGAAAGCAGGGTTCCCTAAAATAGGAATTAGGGGGGATGGGTCTGGTGACAGTATTCCTTGTAAAAAAAACAATTTTAGCTACTGCCAAGGTCGGCATAATAGTTGGGTGATTTTTAATCTCCTTCGGGATTGAAGCAGAGGCATAGCACCATGGAAGACCAGGTAATGGAGCTACAGAGTATGATTGTTCCATTTCAATCCAGAGCTTAGTGGTACTATGACGGCACCAATCCAAAATACGGGTCAAATGGACTGAATACAAGTGATCTTGGTGATGTTGCCAAGATCACTTGTATGTAGCCTGCATACAGGGGTGTGCATTGACGAAACTGGCATTGGGGCAGCAGAGAGAGTAAATCTACCCCTGGGGAGATCCGGATAGGGTGATCTGCAGAGTGAGACTTGCAGGATCCTTCTGGAGGGAGGTCACTTGGTCCTGGGAAAGTGTCCTTTGTTCTGGGTAGGCTAAAGTTGAGGGAAACAGAAGACGTGTACTGGCCTATCTTGGTGCCTAGTGTGCAGACCCCCCATTGGCAGGTTCACTGTGGGGCTCTTGTGATCTGCACGCTTCTGGCTACGAAGCTAACAGGAGGGAGGGGACCAGGGGGAGAGCATTGCAGGTCCGTCTACAGCGCAAAAGATTTGCAGATGGCCCTTTTGATCTGCTGGCTCTGTGCCAGAGATCAAAGCCCATGCTGCAGTAGCTGGGGAGGCTGGAGCCAGGAAGGGGAACCCACAAGGAGCCGAGGAGGATTGGGGAGCAGAGAGAGAGAGGGGTTAAGGCTGCAAGGTCCCTCTTTCTCCATAGCCCCCAACAAAAGTCACTGCCACAAGAAGATGCACATTTAAAAGGGCAGTCTTTGCCCGCACAGCATGGAACTAGGGAAGAAAGGAAGAAATAATAAAGGCATGCTGTGCTGCAGCAGGGTGTCCTGTATGCCTCAGGGAGGAAGCACTGTGAGTGGTCAGGAAGGGCTTCCTACAGAAGGGGGCAGGCAGAGTCACCAGGTATTTAATGAGTCTTGTACTCCTTATCTAAATTAAAGCGACATATATGCTAATTGTGAAGGGTACAGGAATGTGGACCCTAATTTTCAAAATTAATGTTAATATGCACTTCAAAAATCCAATCCTCCAGTAACACACCCACACGCTAATGTGATCAGACCCTCTCGGATTGTTAATTAATTCCAATATGTTGCTGTATAACAACCGGTATGCCCATAGATAGTGGTCTACAAGTGTGCAGATCCTTATCATGTTGATACCTTCCTGTGTGTATTTCAACAACACAGAGTGCGTAGAGAGGAAGGACCTAAAAAAGTGGGACCTGCCTATTAAAACTGCAGCTAGTGCTGACTAAACTCTTTTGTACCACAGTGACAATGCTAATAGTGAATGTTGGTAGTAGTAACCAGTCAGGAGTCTCCCATTGTCAGTTTCCTTACCATTGTAATCACAAAGGTTTTTTTTTAGGTACTCATTGAATTATACACTGTACTGTGTTAAAAAAGAACTCTGGGCAAATGTTATTAACTCTTGAAGTAGGGCTACCCCCACACTGTATAGATTAACTGCTCCTTTTTGCCTAGGGTAAAGAAAACAAAAACTCACTTTATCATCGGAGCCAGCCAGCTCTTAGACCAGTCCCTAGAGCCTCTCTCCCCTCCTCTGCAGTGGTCTAGGGATCATCACGTCAAGTACAGTGTATAGGGACATACCATACCATCCCTAGACCAAAACGAGAACTTAACCCTCTTAGTGCGGGGGCACCTCCACTGCAATGGTCATTTGAATGTATCTTGGAGTTCTTCTTTAAGGTTCTTCTCTCAGCAGCTCAGCCACCCAGCTTCACCCTTCCAGAGCATCTGTGGTGTGTTCACATTAGAAATCAGAAGCCAGCTAAGTCACTGGTTGGAGGCGGGAGCAGGGTGAGCTCAGCTGAGCAGAGAACACCTTGAATAACTTCAGTGGTTCTGCTGTACAATTTTAGGATTAATTGATCCACTGTGCCCACAGCTGCAGCAGTCAGTGAAGGCTAGTTTTAAAGTATATTAACTGCTTGTTGAGAGTATGTAAATACTCGAATATCCGTATCCTGGCCAGAGGTTCACTTTGCAGTGGAGGAGGAGAAAGGCTGGAGGGAGCGCAGCAGGCTCTGAGGATTGGATGAGTATAATGTTTTGGGACCCCAGGCAAAAATGAGCAGTTAAGGTAGCCCCACTGCAAAGTTTGAGTTCTTCTTTAAGCTCACCACACATTACAATCTGATTGCACAATCTCCTTTACATCTACCAACAAATATGTAATGCAAGGCGCATGTCTGGTTGGATGCAAATTGATTAGATAAATTAGGTAGGTAAATTAGGCAGGTCCTCGTATTACAGATTGTAATGTGTATAATACCCTTAGACCCGCTGAGCTTAGATCACTGGAACAGACTGACAAACTGCAGCTGTTTTATTATTACTTGTCATATGTTTTGATATCCTGCCTTTAGATTCTCACAATAGCTATGACCGAAGCACATAGGTAGCCCTACAAAGCCAAGTTTTGTTTTAAACTGTACTTGTACTGTTTAGGAGGTATCAGTTAACTTTGCTACACATGTATTGTAAACATTTTTAAACCAAATGAAGGAAAACGTAAAAGGAAAGAAAAAACAAAAACAGTGGATTAAATACTTGATGGTAATAGGTAATATTTCTGAAACTTCACTTCTTGGTTAACTCAGATGACAAGAATTAATTGGTGAACTGCCGCTGGCTTTTTCATTATTCTCTCATTACTATTTACTAGATATAATTTGCCATCTTCAGATTTTCACACTGTCTATTACCAATTTACTGCTGGAGCCCTACAGAGCATTATGATGATCTTTGTGTTACACTTTGTAGTATAACATATTTGATAACATGTTGTAGAATATATTATATTGATAACATATTTGTTATTTGATAACATATTGTAAATCTCAGATTTAATTTTACTATATTCAAATCTAATTGGTTGCTTGCTTCACTGTACTTTGCACATGATCTGTGCACTAACAAATTAAATAGCTGTGAGCTTTTTCACAGCAAATATTGGTGTGCTTTATTGGCACAGTAATCGCAAGGCAGCAGGAGAGAATTGACACAAGTATATTTTATTTGGCATTCTTTTAAGTAATAATTTATAGCAATATAATGCATGGAATGTTGTTTGTCATATTGTACTTTTCTTTGGTCTCTACATGGATGTAATATGTAAATAAAGGTCTCCTAATGATAGAGTGCAACCTACTTCAATTAGTTGAATACCATTTACATTTATTCTGCCAGCCTGGCACATTGTGGACATCTGAGCACATAATGCTGCCAGCTGTAATTGAATTTTATTGAGTCCCAAAGTCTAATCCACACAAGCACAAAGTACAGGGAAGTTTTTCCTTCAGTGTTAACAAACATTAACATTTCAGTCCCTATTCACTGTTCAGCTTCCTCTGGCTATATCATCCTCCCCAAGGCACCAGAAATTGCATCCCATCAACAGCCTTTGGTAAAATAAATTCCAACTCCCATATGTACAGACATTTAGGATGTATTGATATTTTCCAGGCAGAACAAAGCAAATAATCTATTATACAAACACTACATCTTTTTTCCTATGGTGACCATGTGGGGAAAATAAAAACATTGATGGCTTGCTTGTTTACTTTACTAATAAACTTTAAATACACTTTTTACATGCCAAATATGAATTTTCTTATCTTGGAACTTAGCATCCCTATGAGTAAAATCAGAATCCTTGCTTTACATTCTTCTACGTTGATGTATTTTCTATTCCCAGGCAAATCATCAGCAATTTAATTTAAGATGTACTCACTGTGTTATTACATACTTCTCTTTCAGAGTTATGAATTTATTGATTCTTCTAGTAAGGCATGACTCTTTTGAAATTTGAAATTGATCAGTTTTATCACAAGTTGAATTGTTTATAGAGCACTGAGAAATTGGAAAACACATTTTATTATGTGCTGGGTAACTCTACCAAAAACCCAGTGAACCCAGCAATAGCAAATGTTTGTTTTGCAGATTATACAATTGTATCACAATTTTTTTTAGCAACTTAAGATTGCTTATTCATAGAACAGTTATTAAAAAGTATCCTACTGAAAAGTGCTCTGACCATAGACAAAGTGCAATAATTCATACCAAGAAGTTTGACTTCAGTAAAATTATCTTATTGGTTAACTTGGGTTACTGTACTTTGCATAGAATCATTGACCTTTCCACTACCATATAACAAGGAAGCATAGAATGCTGTTTAAAAACAGACTTCATACTTAAATAGCATGGCCCACCTATTTAGCGAAGGCCCCCCTGCTTGGAGTGCAAGGTCCACTTTAAAAAAAGTCCAATTGCTTACTAGTGCATCACAGATTTGAATCATTTAATTTCCTCTTCTTTCTAGCCCCACCAACTCATCTATCATCACTTTCGGTTGCCTGTACTACTCATAGATGCAGAGCTCATATCCTGTTATTTCTTTACTAAAAGACCTACTCCCACAGGCATGGAGCATGGTGTATTTTGCATACCCTTTTATGAAATTTTTGATATATATATTTATACACTGAGTGGCCAGATTATTATGACCACCCCATCAGTACTTCGTTGGGCCATGAGATGACTCCACAAGATGACTCCACAAGATGACTCCACAAGATGACTTTGTTGGGCCGCCTCGTGACTCCACGAGAGGTTTGAAATGTGATGTGAGGAATCTGACACTGCACTGTTGCCCTTCTGTTGTCTTATATATGATCAAATAAGTCATATAAGTAGAACGGATACACTAATGCTCACGGAAAGGATTCCGCATTCTATACAGGATTCTTAATTTCATAACAAATTAAAACATTGGCTATTTTTTAGATATTGGCTACTTTCCACTCCTAAGCGAAATGACCCAATTGAAAAACAACAGGACATACTGTATATCATTCCTCACTTATGCTTTATGTGTTGAATTCTCTAGTTATATCCGTCATCCAGTAAAAGATTTTTAGTCCACTATGCCTCTGTCAATTTGATACACAGTAATAAATATGTTATTGTCTATAAACCATTTGGTAGTACAAACATTCATGTGTACTAAAATCTTGTTAAACTATTAAAAGTTGCACCAACAATAAAAAAAAAACAAAATAACAGCAGCTCCACTTCAACTAATCAGTACATTTTGGTAGGTGTGTGAGTAAATTGAATTAGACAGGGTGACGTACACAGACATCACACTGCTGTAATTACTATCAATGCTTATTATTATTATTATCCGTTTTCACAATTACTCTATGTTTATGAAAATCTGAAGTTACATATTCAATAGTGTTATATTGTACACAATATACACAAAGTACATAAGATAAGAAAAAGATAGCCAAGGATTTTTAAAAGCACAAGTATTGAACTTACTGGTTATCTACGTATGGTATGCGCAATGCCTACCATTACATGTCCATAGTATTTATAGAGAGTAAAGTTAATTGAGGTTATGTGGAGATTTCAAAGGGAAATCTACTGTTCAAATAGTGTTAATTTATACGAATAAGATTGAAAGTATCCACTATTAATGAAGTCATGGGTCAGCTTGCTTCACATCTGAAACCCGGATACATACTGCACTCTTATTAAATATGGTCCAAGAAAAGATTTTTTATAACCTTTTTATTCTAGGTTTCTGTGTCAAGTTAAAGGAAAAACTTGCAAATTGGATTGAAAGATTGACAGCATTAAAAGTTAAATAATGAGTCACAATGTCAGCACTCCAGAATTTTTGTGGTGGAAGAATAGGGCATTTTAATTCTGACTGCTATGGTAATATATAATGACACATGTAAAGTAAATTGAACATTTTGAATACTTGTAAAAGAGAATTACAAGATAAAAATGAGACATCCTGACATTGTTAGAGGAATATTCAATTCTTTAGCTTATGGGTCTTTATTAAACTTGTCTTTTGCAGGCTGAGGTGTGCGCCGGAACAGTGGCTGAAGTCATCCAGTCTGTAGTGAATGGAGCCGACGGATGTGTGTTCTGCTTTGGTCATTCAAAGCTTGGTTAGTGTTGATGAAATGTTATCTTAACAGCATAATTAAAATATGATCCATTACAGATAAGCAATCATCAATGGCAACCATTGGCTATTTTTTCTTTAGTGCAAGTTGAACTAGCAAGGACACATGTCTCATCCTTTGAAGTAAATTTGTTAGTGGACTGCTGTAAGAGGCACAGACTCAGACATGCCTGTCTTATATGCAATTAATGTTCCTGTATTCCCATTCATGACTACGTTTGTGACAGGCATGGCTACGTTTGACTGCTATTCTCACAAGTTTTGAGTTTAACAGATTATGTGGATTGGAGCGACATTTACCATATTTATTCCCAGATAATTTTTGTACAAGTCATTCTGAATTGAGAAAGCTGGTTGGATGACTAGTGAAACGTCTTCAAGAAAGATACAGCAAGTCCAGTTGGAAAGATTAGTGCCTGCACTGCTGGGATGTCTTACTGCAATTGTCCAATTATGTTTACTTCATTTGAAATACCTAAATCCAAAATGCAATTATAATCACCGTATTACTGCTCAAGCATCATGGTTGATGTGTTCATAGAGCTCTTATAATAACACATTGAGCTATAATTGATTGAAAAATCCTTGGATATTGTGCCACTGGGATGTGTATATCGTATATTCTGGTTGTGGTGCATGACAAATATCTTGTTTAAATACTGCTTATTTGGTATGTAACATTTTATTCATTTATATTCGTTTGTGTTTTAATCCTTGATTTAAAAAAATTGTTTAAAAAACATTAATGTTCTTTTTATTTTCATATACAAGCAGATAGAAAGTATCTGCTTGCATATAAAAAGCAGATATTATCTATCATAGTATTTAAAAAAAAAAAGGTGCCAGTTAAGGAAATTGAGTAACATTACTTATAATTTGTTTTACAAATATTTAGTTACCATAGAGTCCCAATATATTGCTCAGTTCTTTAGAGAGAATACTAAACTTCACATTCACTTCTGTGCTTGACCTGTAGGGAGCTTACAATCGTATGTCCCAGCCACAGTCAGACAGCCACGTACACTAGGGCCAATTTGTGTGTAAGCTAAATAACATTTAAGTATGTTTTTGTATTGTGAAATGAAACTGGGGTACTTAGAGAAAAATGCAGCAAACGTCCGCTCTACATGTCAAGACTGCCAACCGCTTAAAAGAGAACTATGGGGTAAGTGTTTTTCCCCATAGTTTTCTTAAGGGTCACGGAAGGACATATACTAACGTCCTCCCGTGACCCAAAGCTCAGTATATCTCGAGCTACAGCTCGCGGTATACTGAAACCGCCGCAGCCGGGACGGATCCCCACATTACTGTCGAAATCCACCCAGCTGCGTGAGTGACCTCTAGCTCCATCCATTCTGGCAGTCAGTGCTGGAGGATCGGAGCGGGGAGGGGGGAATCCCTACAGGGAGCCGTGAGTAACAGTCACTTCTCTCTGCAGGGAGATGATCGGGAAGTGAGCGAGCAACGGTATGTGTTTGCTCACTTCCCGATCTATTGAGCCGACGTGTGACAGTTTCATTGTCACACGTCGGCTCAAACTATGACGTTGAGTGATTTTCACTCACCTCATAGTTTTCCTTTAACTACCTTGATGCTTGGTGCACTCATCTATGATATTGCTTATGCGTCTAAATTAAAGCATCTGCATGATCTGTTCAAAGCAATTTTAGTAGAATTTCAATTTCCCAAGAACAAGTTAGTTTGAACATTTTATGAAAGATATGACAGCCATAACCTTTGACTTTTGTTTGATTTGCTTGACAGGCTGACAGGCTTATCCTTTGGCTTTACTACATAGGCCCTTAATAGTTGCAGCCAAAAAACCCAGAAGTCTTAACCTACATATAGGGGTCTATTCACTAAGCTGCCGTAGGCAGCCGAGTGAATGACTGACCTAAAGCGAAGTGAGCCGAACGCTGTTCGGCTATTCACTTCAGGCTGGTACAGCTGATTTCAGCCATATATCGGCTGAAATCAGCCATACATCGGGTGGCTTTGGGTCGGCCGAACATGCTCAGCATTCGGCTCGGCTGTTCTGCTCAGTCCCTCTGTGGGACCGAGCAGAACAGAAAAATAGTTTCAAAAGTGGAAAAAAATAAATAGAAAACGATTGCGCGGAGCTAGCAGTGACAGCTAGCTCCATATGTTTGGGGTCAGTGAGTCCCTACATAATGAATCCATAGGATGAACATTAAAGCTTTGTATGAAACCTTGCAGTCTTTGGGCACTTTTGAGTTTAAAAAAGTTTTAGATCATTTTAGTTTTCACTGGCAAGGTAATCCGATGCTCTCATACTCATATTATTTTCTGTTTGTACATGGTTCTTTCAAGGGAAGTCGTATACTATGATTGGCAAAGATGACTCCATGCAGAATCTTGGCATCATCCCTTGTGCTATTTCCTGGCTCTTTAAGCTGATTAATGAACGAAAGGAAAAGACTGGAGCTCGGTTCTCGGTCAGAGTATCAGCTGTGGAAGTGTGGGGGAAGGAAGAGAACCTGAGAGACCTGCTGTCAGAAGTGGCTACAGGAAGTCTGCAAGATGGTCAGTCACCAGGGGTCTATCTGTGTGAGGACCCTATATGTGGAATGCAGGTATGCAGTAGCTTTTCTTGATAACATAAGCATGCGTACCAGATTTCCAAACCGTGGAGAAGGCAAAGTGAAAAAAAAAATGCAATAAATGTACTGGAAATAAATAAAAATATTCCCAACAATGTCATTGGATTTGTGTTGACATTGCATTTACTGTGCAAACATCAAATGCTCACGTAAGTAAGACGTGTGAAAAAGTTGCTGCTAATTTGTGGCCTCATCAACTTGACTTAAACTCAGTATTACGCTAACAATTTACATAAACTATTTTTGTCTCCTGCATGTGTAGCAATGTAGCGTCAAATAGGCAAAAAAGCTCTCCTAGTAACATGCATACATTCACTTTGAGCTTTACCACACTGCTATGTTACATAAATGTTGCACTATTGTGATACAATTTTAATCAGCAGACTTTGTTGATTATGATAAATATATGGGAACAAATTATGTAAACATATGAAAAGTATACTTTTTTTCTAGCTATTTATTATTATTTCCTTATAAAACCCAAGGAAATAAAAATAATTGTATCCAGATTTGCTACCAAATTAAAACCCTTTCCGTCCCGAAAAAAAAAAAGAGGTATAGTGAGTTAGGCCAGGCTATAAACTCTAAAAGGTATCATGCGGAACCGAGACACTGCCAGAATGGGGGAAAATTGTTCTGTGACGCAAGTGAATTTAGAATGGAAAAAGGCCAGGGCACTCAAGAGGTTAAAAAATGGGTGACAACTTAAAATAGGCTTATAGGCTTCTTCGCACTTTGTTCCTCATGCCGCACAAAGCAAGATTGTTGCCCTGTTCTCTCCCCTGCCCTGGCTCCTTTCCTTCTATCACAGCACTACTCTCTGTCTCCCCTCCTTCCTTCAATGATAAACCATGTTTGCTGTAGTAGCCCTTCTTAGTACATGGTGGGGCATGGCTACAGTGACTTCAATGCACTGCCACGCCCCCTCCCGCCCCTGAATGCAGGTTTTTTTTTCATTGGTAGATCTCATTAAGTTCGTCATTTGAAGAGTAGATCTCCAGACAAAAAATTGTGGGCACCCCTGCTCTAGAGGAATCAAATATTTCAATGAATTGTTATTTGTATCCATGGTGTTTAGTGATGGTTTGATTTAATGGTTCATTGTAGTGCACATGAGTGTTCATTGGGTCCACATCATTAATTCCTGTGAATTACTGTATATATATACAGGGGCTCATTGTTGTTTTTATTTATGTATTATTTATGTATTAAATTGCATCTAAACCCTAAAATGTAATATATTAGATATGGTGTATTATTTAGATATGGTGGCTGAACAGCTTCTTTTTTGAGGCTCTTACCCCTTTATTTTCACTTGGTGATCTTGCCAGAAGCACACTTTCTAACATCTGGTGACAACACTCACTCATTCCTCTGTATCTATTGAAGAGCAGTGTTGTCATCCTAGCCTTCTGGCTTCCATTATAGACTATAAAACACTACCATTAATCAATTCCACCACATAGGGGGGAGATGATCTGTAGTCCACGCAAGATAGCTCAAAAGGCTGGTTTGGGATATCAGTTCAGTACACAGCAAATTAAAATGATACTGGAAATCTGGCAAGTTATGTTTCTTTACTTGCAGAAAATGTTAGCCTAAAAAAGAACAAACGAATGCAGTCAATGCATGTAAGGACTGGTGAGATGCAATATATTACAGTTTTGTTCTTGGGTTTAGACCAACTATAAGGGTGTTGATAAACATACACATCAATCATTCAATATTGTGATCTTAACTTACAAATTGAATGACTGAGTGAGAGATGGTCCCTGTGTGTGTTGTAAAATAGCCACCAATCCAAGATCACTCCTGTGATGGACTACAATCCCAATACAAATTAGTAAACTAAATGTGAGATTGTAGTCCATCACAGGAGTGATCTTGGATTGGTGGCTATTTTACAATGCACACAGGGACCATGGGGAACAAAAGTAGCCACCTTCCAGAAGAGTTGGACGGAAGGACAGCGTCAGCTTGAATTCCGAGATGTTTTGAGGATCTGCAGCGGAGAGATTTAAATCCTCAGTGTAGTGTCACTTAGAAGTGACATTAAATGATACACAAATGAATTCAATTTTAGTTTTTAGGGTATTTGAATGCATTTTTAAGATGTAACTTCTGAGTTTAGTATCACTTTTAGTGTTGAAACTGTCAGAACAAATCGACATTTGGGCGTAACGGCAAGTAGTTTGGGTGCCTTTCCCTTATACCTGACTGCAGTTTATCTGTGATGCTTCAAGAAATTGTCATAATTAGAAGGTAGTATTCTTGAAGATCATACATATCATAATATAAACTATATAGAGCAGTAAATCTATGTGTTATTTAGATTTCTGTATGCCACAGAATGAACAGTATCGGCTTTATTTTGTTGTATTGTTGCACCAAAATAATAATGTTGTTGTCTTCAAGTAAGTAATTAGAGCTGTAAAAGTATACTGGCACATTATGAATCTTCCCATTAAAAAGCCCAAAAAAGTGGCAAGTATAGTTTATCACCGAAAGGGGTTGTCTAATGCAGCAGATTGTAAAATATAGCATAGTTCATTTTGTTTTGAGTTTCTCTGTTACATTATCAATTACTCGAGGTTTCGTATCCACTGTGACTGATTCATTTATTTTAACCTTTGAATACACAGATGGAATGATATTTTAAATGTATTATAGATTACCTGTCATGTAAATTAATTATATATTTTAATATCTTTAATAATAAGCAAAATTTTGAAAAATTTCCTTTTGTCAAATGGAGGGGTGGCAATAAGGCCACACACTTGTCAACTTTTGGCCAGCTTTTGAATCATGCACTTCATCCTACGGCGACTTATGGGCAAACCATCCTTGTTTAAATTTGAAAAGGATGTTACAGAAAAAAATGCTAATCGCAATTAACAAAATAGACATAATGCTGGCCACTAACAGAGGAGGCCGTTGTGTAGGTGGAAGTTTTTCGTAGAATGCTTGCAACTGCTTTTTATTATACCCAATGTCAACCAGAGAGGTTGAAGATTTGTGAGTTGCACGGCACGGCATTATTATGATAAAGGATGGTGTGGCTTAGGTTCATGTGGCCATTGAATGCTAAAGGCTCATTACTGCATAAAGTGTAGTAGTGTAAATAGCAATACCAAAGTCTATAAATGAGATGCAGAGGCATGATAGTTCAGCCCAGATTTGAGTAACCAATCCCTATACTTAAAGTATATCTAAACCCAAAAATGTAATATATTGGAGCTCTCCAGTGCTTAGATGTGGTGCATTTGTTTTTTTTAAACTTTTTTTTAACTTGGTAATCCTGCAAATAACACACTTCACTTCCCTGTGTGGCTACACTCACTCACCCATCTGTATCTATGGACTGATCCATTGCTGCCACCTAGGCTGGACTTTAAATATGTCTGCCTTTGGTAATCTCTATTACATTGCAGATGGGGAGATTAGTAGTTTACAGAAGAAAGATAACATTAACAGGGTTATTCACAAAAGTGTGAAGAGTTTGGAGAAGGCAGAAGAAGGGAACAATCTAGGACAACATAGCTGAACTGGAAAGTGAGCGGAATTTGATAATTTTTCCAAATCAGCTATTTTCTTCCTAGATTGTTCCCTTCTGCCTTCTCTGAACCCTTTTGGGAATAACCCTGTAACTATAGCTCACAGAAGGTGAGAAGGGCACTGCATTTTGACAAGATCACCATGTATTTTCTGTACTTGCTAAAAATGTTTGCTTAGCCTAACAAAAGAAAACAAATGCAGCCACCATTTTTAAGGACTGGAAAGCTGCAATATGTTAATATTTTGTACTTGGATTTAGTTATCCTTTAATGAAAACATGATCAGTTCATTAGAATAATAATTTAGTAATGCAGGTATGTAGGATAATTCCTCAGAGAATCCTCAGAACACCAAAGTAAAATAATGCCACTGACAACGTAAGCTAAACATAGGGATAAAGAGGAAAAATGTGATTCGGAAAAAAAAGTCAAAAGGGAGAGCAAAAATGGGGAACTGATAAGAGAAAAAGTAATGTAAAAATGTAATGTTGTTTAAATTTTCAGCTGCAGAACCAGAGTGAGTTAAGGGCCCCCACGGCTGAGAAAGCTGCATTTTTCCTGGATGCAGCCATTGCCTCACGGAAAAGTAGTCAAAGGGACTGTGATGAAGATGACCACAGAAATTCTCACATGCTATTTACTTTGCACATTTATCAGTATCGGATGGAAAAGAGTGGAAAAGGAGGAAGTAAGTAAAAGTTTTTTTTACTTAAAAGTTCTCATTACTGTTTTCTAAGAATTACTTTTGCCTGATATCTATCTGATAATGTTTGGCATTGTTGTCATGACCCTGTGTATCTTTTGTTTTACGTTTTTCATAAGAATTATTGGCATACAGTATGTCTCAGTCAAAGTAGTCAGTCTACACCCTTGCTAATTGGCAACTGGTAGAATATCCACTGGAAAAAAGGCCAAATGTGTAGTATATTACTGTATATTCCCAACTTTTATATAGTCTGCCACAGCATTCAAATGCGACTCAATTGTCTATGTTGAGAGTCATCTACAACGTTAGTTCTGAGGCAGGCACAGTAATAAGCATAGAAACATATACTTGCATAGAAAGATAGAAGAGTCACGAAAGAAAAAGACTAAGTGGTCCATTGAGTCTGCCCAGATATCCATCTGATAATATGTTGTTAAAATTGCCTTTGCTTAAACCTTCCAAATTCTGGTTATTACTTGTCACTTCTGAGGTTGTTCCATTCTTAATATTTACTGATGTTACATCTTGTTGATCTGTTTCAGTCCATACCTATGTTGTATATCTGGCACAAATATGTGTGATGAGTAATCCAATAAACATATGCAATGACCTTTATTTAAATTTTTGTATTTTGCTTCACTTTATGCACTAATGAGTGTTTTTAGCATTCAATGATCACATCGATCTAATCCACTCTCTCCTTTACCATAATAATGCTGTGTGCATTAAGTCTATTTTATTTACGGTCAGCATTTTTTCAGCAACATTTTCATTTCAATATTGTTTTCATGATCTTTTTTTTCACTTAATAAAATATGTTTATTTGATTACTCATCACACATAATTTGTCCAGATATGCACCATGGATTGAACCAAATCAACAAGATAGAACATCAGTAAATATTAGGAATGGAACTAAATCAGAAGTGACAATAATAACCAAATACTGGGAGGTTTCAGCAAAGGCAATTTCATTTACACGTTCAGGTATAGTTTGACGTTGGAGAGATTTATTTTCCACTTGATTAATGACAAGAATGTATTGCAAGAAAGCACAGGAATTGGTCATTCCAGGCAATTTTAGTCTTAATAGTCATGTGTTATAGACTGGTTGTTGCAGGAAAGCAGAGTCTTTTTTTAAGTGACAGAAGTCATACATTGGCATAAAAAAGAGTCTTACTGAAAACTACAAGAATACAATTTATAAAACATATAGTAGTGATGGTATTGCTTATCAGCAGATTTTGTATTGGTGACAATGATTGGATTTAACTTTTCTTTCCTTACCAATGAGAATAAATCTTTATTTAATTATTTGTTACACATATTGTTTTGTTGATTTGCCTTTGCATTGTAAAGATCAGATATAAAGCTCAACAACAGCATAAGTGGATTTAGTTGATTTTGGATTCTCTATTAAACTACCGAAGTGTCTTGTGGTAGACCCAAGCCAAATTATGTTAATTATGTGAAGCTTATTTAATAGCTTAGTCCCAAGAGTAGTGAATATGGAGTGCTAAGTGTAATGATGTGTTGTAACCAATAATAGCCAACCAGATATCTCATTGAGAAGTATTAGGTTTTTTGTGTAATGTAATGACTACTCCACCTTTTTGTACCATATAATTAAATAATAAAATATAGAAAATGAACTGCGCCAATAAGCAAGCTAACAGCTACAAGGCACTGGAATGTACACCCACTGTGAGTGTGTATAGGTGAAAAATGAATAACTAAATGTGCCGAGCTACAACAATGATCAGATATAAAGAGTAAAAAAAAAATAAAAAAAAAGTGACTCAAACAAATGTCAGTGAAAAAAATCAATCAGGTGTAAAGTCTTTAAATCTTCATAAATCCGCGAAAGATGTCCAAATATAGCAATAGTGATGAATATTACTTGTTCCTTCACCAAATGCACCACGTGCACCACACCAGATATAGGGGTGCTCACCTTATTGATAGACCCCAGCAAGAGGTCAAACCAGGCAATTCCCTTCTTAACCAGGGGAGGGGGCCCTCAGCTCCAATCGCTCACAGATGTCCTCCAATGGTTTAATCAGACCAGCAAACAGATCTGTGCAACACTTCTTAAATAGGAAAGCAATAGCCTCCAATCTTTATATGACACCTTATACTGAGGAGGCCTATAGATCAATAAAGATTGGAGGCTATTGCTTTCCTATTTAAGAAGTGGTGCACAGATCTGTTTGCTGGTCTGATTAAACCATTGGAGGACATCTGTGAGCGATTGGAGCTGAGGGCCCCCTCCCCTGGTTAAGAAGGGAATTGCCTGGTTTGACCTCTTGCTGGGGTCTATCAATAAGGTGAGCACCCCTATATCTGGTGTGGTGCACGTGGTGCATTTGGTGAAGGAACAAGTAATATTCATCACTATTGCTATATTTGGACATCTTTCGCGGATTTATGAAGATTTAAAGACTTTACACCTGATTGATTTTTTTCACTGACATTTGTTTGAGTCACTTTTTTTTATTTTTTTTACTCTTTATATCTGATCATTGTTGTAGCTCGGCACATTTAGTTATTCATATAATTAAATAACACTACATGGCAATGATTTACTAAAGGCAAATAGGCTGTTCACTTTGCAGGGGACTTTTTCCACAGCTTAGTGAGTTCAGTGAATCTCAGCTGACTTCCATCATCCATGTGCAAGCAAAAATTCATTTTGTTTTTGCTTGCACATAATTGGGTGTTCTTGCAAAGTGACTTCTTAACACATTCACTAAACTAAGTGAAAACTCCCTTGCAAAGCAAACAGTCTAGTTGCCTTTAGTAAAACAAATGATTATCCGCGCTATAGTGCTCTACCCCAAAATCCTCAATAACACCCTATTGACAGCTGCAGAGATAGAGAGAAGCTATATAAACTTCTCCCACATTATATTAAACAAAAGACACTGCGCTATCTCTAATATTATAAAACTCTAAGTGCATATACTTAGTGACAATTATACAAAATGTTCACTCCAACTTATATATAGTCCATATAAAAATGTTCCCAAAAATGATATGATCAAAAATAAATGTGATGAAATCCTTGTGTTCACTTTCTTTGTATTACATCAGTGAGTCAAATAATTATTGCATATAAAGTTCCACAATCACTCGTGACTTCTGTGCTTCAATTCCTCGTCAATTGATCACCAGTGATCCACCTCCAGGTGCACAAACACTAGCACACTCACCAGATAATTCTGACCTCCCAGGTGGTCTTTAAATGCTCTGCAAACTTCCCTGGCTTCCCATGTCTCTCTCTCCACCGAATCCCCAACAGCTGAAAATGATGAGTCCGCCCGATGTCTCTCCCAAATCTCTCTAATCCGCTCAAAATGGAAAACCAAGATCGCACATAGTGTAAAACTGCTAGATGATAGTTTATTCATAAAAATCAGAACACTTACATTTGAAAAAAAAATTCAGTGCTGTAAAAACATAAAATCGGTTTGTATGAGCTCAGCTATGCCTCCTCCACTGCATACACTAGCGTCAGCGTGTAGCTCCTCCCCTACGCGTTTCGTCCAATGGACTTTCTCAAGGGTAGCATACACACTGACTCTATTTCCTTTTATATTTCCCAGATACCACATATACATACCCAGATACCACATTTACATAACCCGATGGGAGTTTCCTTTGATCCGTATATAGGATTCTACCATATTTCTACTACCTAATGTGTATCTTATAAAATCATTAACTAAAAACATCTTAGTATAAAGCATGTATAATATTAGATTCAAGATCTACAACCCCCTAGATGGTACTATAGGTCATTGAACCTATAGTACAAAGAAAGTGAACACAAGGATTTCATCACATTTATTTTTGATCATATCATTTTTGGGAACATTTGTATATGGACTATATATAAGTTGGAGTGAACATTTTGTATAATTGTCACTAAGTATATGCACTTAGAGTTTTATAATATTAGAGATAGTGCAGTGTCTTTTGTTTAATATAGTTGCCTTTAGTAAATCAACCTCTATGTTTCAGTCAGTGTAGACATAACTTCTAATTGTTTCTAAATTTTAGAATCTAATGAGACTGCAGTAAGCCACAGAAATCTTTATGGTGTTTTTAACCCCCAGGGTAAACTACTTTTGTAAAAAATCAACACTTCGTGGAAAGATGGTTTTATTTTTATAATTAATGTTGACATATGTATGGTGTAAATTTTGTACATTTTATTCTGTGACAATACTATATTTGTGATTACACATTATAAATTGACTAGTTAACAGTTTTCACATTTATTATGCTATCTTTGTCCTTAAGTTACAGTGTATGTAAAGCCAATCCCTAAAGCATAAAGTGTTAACATGTTCATGTCATTTGTAAGTAACTTTCAGTATTTTTATTCTGCATCCCTTAGTAAAATTATACCTGCTGATACTTACATAAAAGTTCTTGTTTTGACATTAGCTGCTAGATGCAAATGGGCTATTCACTTTGCAAGGGAATTTGCACTTTGCAGGGGAAGATTCCCCTTAGTTTAGTGAATAAGGTGAATTTATGCTGACTCCTATCACCCAATCATGTGCAAGCAAAATAGTTTTTTTATAATGTAATTTGCAGGAAAAATCCTTTTTTTTACATTTTGTTTACATATGATTGTGTATTCTTTGCAAAATGAGATTTCACCATATTAAAGAAGCTAAGGGAAACTTCCCCGGTAAAGTGTAAATTCCCTTGCAAAGTGAACAGCCTTGTAGCCTTTAGTAAATAAACACCTTTTTCTCTGTCTCCAAACTTTTCTCCTGGGTTGTCATCTGGACTTTTGATGGAAACTACAAGTGGCTACTTGGAAACCCACCCTAAAAAATGCTATGCAGATATCGCTGGAGTACAGTCATATTGAAAGGAAGTAGCTTCAAAGTGGCTGCAGGAAATCAGAACTTAGATGCAACATAGCATGACTAAAGTGGAAACAAGTGTTTTATTTTAAAAATTGTTTGTGATAAACAGTGCTTTAGCAAACTAAATATCATCTGTTAGATTTATCCACACTTACCAGCCTTAGTTAGTAACTTAAGTACATCTGATGTAATTTTACATTTTCTATACTACTAACATTACTCTTAAGCAGGCACTTATGCCCACTACTTCCTTTGCCTCTCTTTTGGTTATTCTTCATAGTTATGAACCAATAGTGAGGTGTCAGAGGTAAAAACTTGAGAAACTGAAATTGTGATTTGCGTAATAGGGTAAGTTATCCAAATATAACACATAAAAAATTTCACGGTGCCATATTTAGAATGAAAGGAACACAAACCACATGTAAATCACATATATCAATTCTTTTATCATTTATATATGTATTAAAAACTTTGAATAATAGACAACACATCCACTGACATGTATGTCATCATCAACTTCATTGTATTATCTTCCACTTATTAACATCACAACATAGCTCCTCCCCAGACCACACATGCACAATGTAAATAACCGCTAAATAGGCTTTATTGTCATCAATTTACTCATCACAATCAACTGAACATATTTCCTAATAATCATGACAATATTCCTTGAGTCACATATAAATGTGCAGTGGGTCCAGCCTTCTACGCATTTCGCCAAAGCTTCTCCAGGAAGATAGGAGGCCTGTAGCGTTTGCATAACGAATCAGATGCAATTGATGGAGGTGCCCTCCGCACACCTTTCAGCAGTCCCGGCCAACAATCAAATAAATGGTGCTCGAAGTAACTTCACGGATGGCACCGTGCAAAACACAAGATTGAAGAAAATAGGTCACCAGCACTCCATAAGTTAAAATGAATGAGTCCTTTTAATGGACAATGATGTCACAGAAATCCAACATGAGCCGACGTTTCGGGGCCACACAGGGTCCCTTCTTCAAGGTCACATCTCTTGCCTTGAAGAAGGGACCCTGTGTGGCCCCGAAACGTCGGCTCATGTTGGATTTCTGTGACATCATTGTCCATTAAAAGGACTCATTCATTTTAACTCATGGAGTGCTGGTGACCTATTTTCTTCAATCTTGCATAACGAATCAGTCATTGTATATTAACATCTTAGCAATTAAACTATTAGGAAATTCCAATAGACTTACATAAGGCAATAAACATTATTACATCAATCCCATTTTTTTGGAAGTATGGTGGTGGATCAGTCCATGACCCATGGGAGCAACCCCCAACCCAGGCGACAGGGAGAGTGGAAAACTACGGCAAAGTGACCAGACAAAAGAAACTAGATAATCATCATATATATATATATGCACTATATTGCCAAAAGTATTGGGACGCCTGCCTTTACACACACATGAACTTTAATGGCATCCCAGTCTTAGTCTGTAGGGTTCAATATTGAGTTGGCCCACCCTTTGCAGCTATAACAGCTTCAACTCTTCTGGGAAGGCGTCCACAAGGTTTAGGAGTATATCTATAGGAATGTTTGACCATTTTTCCAGAAGCGCATTTGTGAGGTCAGGTATTGATGTTAAACGAGAAGGCCTGGCTCGCAGTCTCCGCTCTAATTCATCCCAAAGGTGTTCTATCGGGTTCAGATCAGGTCTCTGTGCAGGCCAGTCAAGTTCCTCCACCCCAAACTCACTCATCCATGTCTTTATGGACCTTACTTTGTGCACTGGTGTGCAGTCATGTTGGAACAGGAAGGGACCATCCCCAAACTTCACACAAAATTGGGAGCATGAAATTGTCCAAAATGTCTTGGTATGCTGACGCCTTAAGAGTTCCCTTCACTGGAACTAAGGGACCAAGCCCAACCCCTGAAAAACAACCCCACACCATAATCCCCCCTCCACCAAACTTTACACTTGGCACAATGCAGTCAGGCAAGTACCGTTCTCCTGGTAACCGCCAAACCCAGACACGTCCATCGGATTGACAGACAGAGAAGGGTGATTCGTCACTCCAGAGAACACGCCTCCACTTCTCTAGTGTCCAGTGGCGGCGTGCTTTACACCACTGCATCCGATGCTTTGCATTGCACTTGGTGATGTAAGGCTTGGCTGCAGCTGCTCAGCTGTGGAAACCCATTCCATTAAGTTTTCCAAGCACTGTTGTTGTGTCAATCTGAAGGCCACATAAAGTTTGGAGGTCTGTAGACTGCAGACAGTTGGCGACTTTTGCGTACTGTGCACTTCAGCATGCGCCGACCCCGTTCTGTAATTTTTCGTGGCTGAGTTGCTGTTGTTCCCAGTTGCTTCCACTTTGTTATAATACCACTAACAGTTGACTGGAATATTTAGTAGCAAGGAAATTTCACGGATGTACTTATTGCACAGGTAGCAACCTATCACGGTACCACCCTTGAATTCACTGAGCTCCTGAGAGCGATCCATTTTTTCACAAAGGCAGTCTGCATGCCTAGGTGCTTGATTTTATACACCTGTAGCCTTGGAGGTGATTGGAACACCCAAATCCAATGATTTGGAGGGGTGTCCCAATACTTTTGGCAATATAATGTATATATACTTTTTATTACATCCCCCAAGCATCTAAAGCAATAATATCAGTCAGGTGTCCCCATTCAACCAACAACTGGCAATAAACACTCTTCAGGGCTTAAATAAACAATCCTCAGGGCTTTAAGTGATACTAAGGGCTTTTTATAAACCAACCTCAGGGCTTTAAATAAACAGACCTCAGGGCTTTAATACACTACAGTGTGATAAACCCAATAAAGTCTGAGGGTGAGGAGAACCCCTATCACTACAAACAGTAAAGCTCTTAATAAAAATGTCCTGCAGAGAACCAACGAGTTGACATAAGAAACCATTAAAGCAGATCAATAGATACAAGATAACCATATACATACTCAGCGAGTGTAGTTTTTTTCATGTGTTATTTTTGGATGGGATAATTTAGGGGTGTGGTGCCCTGTCTTCTTTGGTGGTTCATAATAATTTGTATATTGTAATAGGGTAAATTGCTTGCTTCAAAGTGTACATTTTATATAATTAAAATCATAACAGCTCTCCTTTGTTTTATTGAAATTATTTGATTTGGCATATGGTATCTAAAGAATAATACAATAAATACAATTCTCAGATATATCAAAACAAATGGCCAATCTACAGCTGTTGAAACCTAACCAATTTTCCATTCTCTCCGTAGTGTCAGGAGGCCGCAGTCGATTGCATCTTATTGATTTGGGAAGTTGCGTGAAAGTGCAGAGCAAGAATAGAGATGGAAACACAAGCTTGTGTCTCTCATTGTCAGCTCTGGGCAATGTCATTCTAGCACTGGTCAACGGCAGCAAGCACATACCTTACAAGTAAGCAAATTAAAAAGATTTTCCCTACATCTGTCTGAAAAATATTGATTGACCCTAATCTTATTTTACGTTTTGAAAATATATCTTTAGATCAAGAATGGTAATATTTTTATTTTTTATATGGAAAGATATAGAAACCATGCTTCATGAACTCATCTAAATGTATCTTGGCCTGGCGTAGTATTTGTTTTCTACATGTTTGGCAATTACCAATTTAAAAGCAGTCATTTTGGAGACATCTAGGTCATTAACTTCATAAATAAGATTATGGGGTCTATTCACAAAGCTGCCGAAGGATCTGGCCGTAGCTTCGGCCGATCCTTCGGCTGGCTTCGGCCCCAGGACCCCTTCGGTTCAGGAGAACCGACGGCAGCTTTTTGAATAGACCCCTATGTGTCTAAGCAGTGTGCACACAAACATAAAAATACAGGCAAATAGAATATGTACAGAATGTTATATGGTATGCATTTTAATGTTAAAGAGTGCATAGACATAGTTACATATTTTGCTCGAAAATATTTATAGTGAGTGTCCCACCAAGGACACAATCAACATTCCATTCTTTTCCTCATCGAGTATTCCATTCTTTTCCTCATCGGCTTCCTCCAGGTGCTCCTGTTTAGCCTCACAACACAAACTTATATTGGAATCTCCAAACAGACAGATTAGTACAACTTTCCCCCAAACTGTGTTAGCAGGGGCATTAAAGTGTAACTATGGACAGGTTATGGATAATTAAATATGTACTTATTCTTAACAAGCAGTAAATAAGCTTTAGAGCAAACCCTCACTGACCTCTAAAGCTGCAGGCACCGTGAACAATCACAGGAAAAGCTCTAAAGGTATTGCCTAAGCCACGCCACCTGTACCCCCTCCCATCAGCAGCCAAGCAGACTTCTAATCTCTAAGCTGAGTTCCCATGAGATGAGCTGAATTCAGTGCTTTTTCCATGTGTCTCCTATGAACTGTCTCCTGCTATGGAATGTCCATAGCCTTGTCACAGGCTCACTAAAACAGACTGCAAAGTGCATTGGCAGCTTAAAAAGGCTCTTTTTTGACTTAGTTGCTAGGATGTTGATGACTCCAATAGAGTTCATTCACCCTGTACAAATGTGAATGTTAGAACAGATCTTTAAAAATAAATACTGTACAGTATGCATGAACCCTAAAGGACCTTCTGTAGATTTACCAAACCTGTTTAGATCAAGAGCACTATAAAAAAAAGTCAGTGAAATAAAAAATAATCAAGTTCAGTTTACAGGAGACTCTGAGAGAAATATGGAGACTAACTTGACCGTTCCTATTCTGCATATATTAGTTGCTGGTTTGTCTTGCTGATCCTTGCTTCAAGTATGCAAAATATTCTGACTCCTGATATGCATGCTTGTTCAGGGTCAGTTGCTTAGAAAGTATTGAATCCAAAGGTTCAGCATAACAGCCAAGCAACTAACAGTTTAGAAGGTCAACAGTAAAAGACCCAAATCTTACATAATTTGGCCCCGTGGACAAACACTGTATACTTGCTAGTATGACTTGTATAGCAGAATATATGTATACAGCCTATTTAAAGAAGAGTAAAGCATGGGTCTCAAACTCAATTTACTTGGGGGCCACTGGACACATTTTCTTCTCCCATGGGGGCCATTTGCCAAATTTCATACTTCGAAATTGCGTTTACTTCAAAATGTGCATTTTCTGCAGCAGGAATCCCTAATCTGGCAAGTACAAGCGGCACCTGTCACCCATTGAAGTTAATGATCAGGTAACAGCCGCTGTCCTGTAAACGCCCGAACACCGCATGTAATGGTATTTGATATGATTACAAGCAGTTAGAAAACAGTCACTCTCCCTGGACGCATTGATCAAGCATCCAGGGAGAATGATTGATTCCTAACCACATGTATATCACATACCATTACATGCGGTGTGGCAGCGGATTCCTTCTGCAGGAAAACGCTAATTCATGACACAGAAATTGCTAATTACACCTAAACTTAGTCATGAATGGGGCCTAATACACACACACACACACACACACACACACACACAGAAATACACCCCCTCCCCTTCCCCAATAACAGTACATTGTTTAAAATAAGGATCCTTCTCCTGGTGTATTAGCTTTGTGAATTGAGCCTCTTTTTCAAAAGGCACAAATGAGTACAGATATTCCTCACTTACCAACTTACCTGTTTTGCGACCACTCGCACTTACGACCAGCTCTCCGACCATGCGTGCGGGAACGTGGCAGCGGCAGTGCGACTTCTCACCGTCTTCAGTGCTGTACTCCATTCTCCGCTGCTAGTCTCAGAAAGTACTTTATTGACTGCTTTACAGTACACTGTACAGTACTGTATATCTCCAACACTATACAGTACTGTACTAATGCAGTTCCTCGCTTAACGACCAATTCGTTTAACGACCTGGTCGTAGGAACGCAACTCGGTCGTTAAGTGAGGAATAGCTGTAGTTGGAATTTATCTTCTATTATTCATATGTTTTATCACAATAATATATCAGCTTGTTCAACTTGTTTCATTGGGCTCAATTCACAATCTAATGCCCCAGGATAAGGATCTTTATTTTTTTTTAAAAGGTTATTTTTAGCAGAGTCCAGTGAGATTTGAACATTACACTCATATGTCTAAAATAGAAATTATTTTCCTTATGTTATAGATTTGTAATTAACAACCATTTTACCAGAGTATTTGTCAAACTATATAGAATCTGCAAATGTTGTCATACCAAACAGGCAACCAACTAATCCAATAAGCAGTGATAGTATCACAATACAGGAACCTCTGGCTCATCCTTAGCAGAGATCTCGATGCCAGAGCACCATCCAGAAGACAATGAGGAAGAATGCTGAAATTGATTAACAACTATGAATATTGTGTTTTGCACGTTATGATTGCTATTTGCATTACTTATTAAATAACATCTTGAATGTGCAGGTACAAATAGAGGTTATTCTGTCTTAAAGAAGCTTGTTTTAGTCAATCCCGCCTACAGCGGCAGTGCGACTTCTCACCGTCTTCAGTGCTGTACTCCATTCTCCGCTGCTAGTCTCAGAAAGTACTTTATTGACTGCTTTACAGTACACTGTACAGTACTGTATATCTCCAACACTATACAGTACTGTACTAATGCAGTTCCTCGCTTAACGACCAATTCGTTTAACGACCTGGTCGTAGGAACGCAACTCGGTCGTTAAGTGAGGAATAGCTGTAGTTGGAATTTATCTTCTATTATTCATATGTTTTATCACAATAATATATCAGCTTGTTCAACTTGTTTCATTGGGCTCAATTCACAATCTAATGCCCCAGGATAAGGATCTTTATTTTTTTTTAAAAGGTTATTTTTAGCAGAGTCCAGTGAGATTTGAACATTACACTCATATGTCTAAAATAGAAATTATTTTCCTTATGTTATAGATTTGTAATTAACAACCATTTTACCAGAGTATTTGTCAAACTATATAGAATCTGCAAATGTTGTCATACCAAACAGGCAACCAACTAATCCAATAAGCAGTGATAGTATCACAATACAGGAACCTCTGGCTCATCCTTAGCAGAGATCTCGATGCCAGAGCACCATCCAGAAGACAATGAGGAAGAATGCTGAAATTGATTAACAACTATGAATATTGTGTTTTGCACGTTATGATTGCTATTTGCATTACTTATTAAATAACATCTTGAATGTGCAGGTACAAATAGAGGTTATTCTGTCTTAAAGAAGCTTGTTTTAGTCAATCCCGCCT